>NC_082681.1:102548814-102861592 GCF_025265405.1 Mesoplodon densirostris
GCCCACTTCTGTGTTTCATGATCTTTCACGCTCCAGATTACTCTCTTTGGAATGTATCCAGTTTGCCAATGACTTTTTCAAAGTGTGACTTTCAGAACTGAGCTGAATGTTCTAGGAGTGGTCTTAACAAGAGTGGGGCAGTGTGGGACCATCCCTTCCTTTTTTAGAAACATTTCCATCTGTAACTATACCCTAGGGGCAGCGTTCTTTTTAATTTTTCCAGCCACCGTATGCCACTCTTTACTCAGACTGAGCTTACCATTCATTACAGTTTCTTTTTTATCTGAGACGTTGCTAAACCACATCGCTCACATCCTATACCTGGGCTTTCTCTTTCTAGATGGAGGACAGAACTTTATATTTTTTCCTATTAAATGTCACCATTCACACCAGTCCTGACCTCCAAGGCTAATTTATACCAGAACTGAACTTGAGTTTTACATTTTAATTTTAATATTTTAATTTAATTTACTACGATTTCTGCAAATCATCTCAAAACCTTTATGAAAGAGGATGAGGAGGCCCATAAATAAGTGAATACCATTTTGATAGACTCGCTTTATTGTAACAGTCTGTTGAAACATGATTGGAGTCCAAGTGTTAACGCAAGTTCGTGGGCCCGATGCACAGTGAGGCCAAACAAACTGAAACGTCGGCGTTTGGAGTAGAGAGAGGTTTATTGCAGGGCCATGCAAGAGGTGGCTAATGCCCTAAAAAGCCTCGAGCCCCCTGAAGGGTTTCAGCAAAGCATTTTTAAAGGCCAGGTGAGGGGGGGCGGGGCGTGTCACAGGGTATGTGATCAGCTTGTGCACAATTTTCTGATTGGCTGATGGTGAGGTAACAGGGTGGCGTCACAGGGGTTAACATGACCAGTCCTTAGGCTCCAGGAGGCCTGGGGGCTATGTGCTCATGGTCATCAAATAGTTAACATGTTCCATTTGGTGAGGGGTTTTCACGTCTGCAAAACAACTCAGGAAATGTGCATCAAATACTATTATCTGGGTCCTTCAGAGAGGAGCTAAAGCAGAGGATATGGGGGAAGGCCTGTCCCGGGAAGGCCCCATAGGGTCCTGCTTGGTTACACAAATAGATTATCTTCTTGGTAGATTAGCTACTCTACCAACTTGGGGCAATCAGGAACTTGATAGGTGTGTGTCTTCCTGAGGCCCACTGGCTCCATGCATAAAATTGTTGAACAGGGCTGACGAAAGAGGCCTGGAGGGGAGTCTGAAAGTGTATCAGCTACTTTGGATTTTATGAGATTTAACTGAAGCCTCACCACCCCCCCACGACCCGGCCACTTTTCCCTACCGCTACATGGTTCCCGCAGGGCTGATAGTACGTGAGGGCAAGAGATGGTCAGATGGGGACCCAGAAAGGCTTGTGTGTATCCGTTCCTGTCCTTACACCAAATCCAAATCATTTCTTTTTGGATTACGTCCTCTTGAACGCGCTCAGTGCCTCTTCTCCCCTCCACTAGTGCAGAAAATGGAGCCAGGCTGGTTCTCCGGCCCAGGCATGAGTTACCGCTAGGCCCGAGAGGGGCGGGAGGTGACTCTCGCCACTGTCCGCTCCACCGGAGGTTCCTGCCAGGCGTGTCCTCTTGGTTACGATGCAGCGATGCCGGGCATACTTTTTTACGACCGTGTGTTTTCTCTTTCTTCCAGCATTAAAATTTTATTCACCACATGTCAGCCTGCTTATTAAGAAGTTCCCAGGTGCTCTCACCTCAGCTGCGCGCCTGCCATCAGCTCTGGCCGCTACTCTTTTCTCATCTATTACGCCTTCTACGTGCCGAAACGTCTCAGTTGGGTCTCAGAAAACGCGCAGCAGGCAGAGGAAAAGGTCCCAGCCTGCAACATACGCAGCTTTCCTGGGAGTGTGAGCGGCACCCACTTACCCCATCTCCTTTCTTTCCACCCCTCCCCCCAGACGAATTGGGCTGTCCCCCAACTCATGTTCATTTCCAGCTTCCGCCACTTTCCCAGTAACTCACTCCATATGTTAATTTCTCTGTCTTCCACTCCAGCGGGCAAACCTCAGGGTTAACCCCCTACTCCTTTGCAAATCGGGGACTGAAATTTCCCCCCTCCCCTCCCTTTCCTTGTCTGAGAGAAGGAGCTCTTAACCTTTTCTGTGCCACGGACCCCCCAGTGTCTTGCTTAACCGGAATTACTGCAGGCTCTCATTAAAATGCAGATTCTGATTCAGTAGGTCTGGGTGGGGCCCGAGATCTGCATTTCTAACAAGCTCCCGGGTGGTGCTGCTGGTCCATGGACCACATTTTGAGTAGCCAGGTCTCCGAGGCTTTCACACTTGTGGAGGGGGGATGGAAAGGGGCTGCACTGGATAAACAGAATCCAGCAGGGGCACAGCATCACAGGTGCGCATCCGCCCGGCCCCAGCCCCGCCGCAATTCATCAGCTCCTAACAAATGCTTCTTTATAATCGGGAAATAGAAACCCGCTCTGGCCCAAGCCGGGAACGCTGAATGCGCTCCTCCCACCTTTCCGGGCCGCTGCGCAAGGGGCGGACTCCAGGCGAGGCGGCTTCATAAACCAGAAAAAAAAAAAGAGACGGAACAATTAAACCTAGCGAGCCAGGATTGCTCCAAGGAACAGGCTTTCAAAGGCAGCGGAGTCTGGAATTTTTCCAGGCTCTGGGATCAGCCAAAGGGCGCGGGCCTCCTTCCCTCAGCGTGACAGGTGCGCCGGAGGCAGGCTCTGGAATCCGGGCTTGCCTATTGCCCAGCGCCCCGCGTGAGTGAAAATGCACCCGCGGTTGGTAGGGTAACCACCCCCCCCCCCCGCCATCCCCATGTGATAGGAAAACACGGAGAAAAGCCATATTCCTTTTAGTCCAGCCGTGGAGCTGTGCCCACTCCCTGTCTCTTCAGAGCAAAGATGTAGAATCACAACTTCCAGAGATGTTCTGGAAGCTGCCATTTCCAACCATCTTCTTTCCTTCCATCCGTCACTCCTCCCTCCCTTCCTTCCCCTCTCTCACTTTGAGGCCCTTACCTTTCACCTAAATCGTTATTCTGCTCATTCAATCCAGAGCTGGATACTGGACAGATATTTCTAAAATCAAACAAATAGATGCCATGAGGTCCCAATTTCCAACCTAAGACAGACACTAATCGCAGATATAATTGGTAAAAAAAAAATTTTTTTTTAAGAAAGATGAAAATTATCATAAAGCAGTGTTCTCAAAGTGTGGTCCCAGGACCAGGAGCATCAGCATGGCCTGGGAATTTGTTAGAAACGCTGGTTCTCTGACCCTCACCCCAGACGTGCCAAATCAGCCACTCCGGGAGTGCGGCCTGGCCATCTCTGTTTTAGTAAGTCCTCCAGGCTGAAGGTGGAGAAGCACTCCTCTAAAGAAAGAAATACAGAGCCCAGACTCAAGGCCTATGTAATGGACAGGGCAGAGAGCTGGAGAGCAGAGGGGAATTAACATGCTGTCTCCTGGGATGCGGGGAAGGGGGACACAGGTCTAGAAGATGCCGCATGCAGACTAGCCCTGGTAGCTGCTAATGGGCAGAAGCTGCCGTAAGGCCACTGCTTCATGGGAGCGGCTCCTAGTGTTCCATTTTGTCACCCACCCTCCCACACTAACTGCCAGGAAACAAGATTGTCTACTTTGTGCTAATAAACTGCCTTGGTTCTTCTAACACACCGAACATGATAAGAGATTGGAGGGATGAAATATCTGGAGTAGTTAAGTAATCAAGGCAGGAGTAATTAGGTAGACTAAACCCCAACAGAAATAATCCATCTTTTGGAAAGAAATGACATTTTGAAAAATTTAGAAATCTTCATCAAGCTATTATGCTGCTGAAATATATAAGCCCTTTGCATTATGTTTTCTTTCTCGGCAACAAGCAACACATGTGAGAGTAATTAAGGGATTTCACTCTGTCCTGAGTACTTCATCTCAGTGATGGTGGCGCTGGGCACTGGAGACTAATATAAATAACTCATCAATTATCTTTCCTAAATAAATTGTCCATTGGTTTAAAGAGAGTATGATTTTGTATCCAGGTATTGCAAAGAGTTTTGCTAAATGTTACAGGCTTTTAGGAAGTTTGTATTGTATGAGCAGGGGAAGCAAAACGGGTCCCATTCCAGAAGTTTCCATGAACTGCGAGGGCTCCTTTTCTTCTCTTGTCGTTCTTCTCGCTTCATCACTTGATGTGTGTGATTAACCTGCTTGGTGAAATATGGGAGCTCTTGCCCTGGAATGCAGGAGAGGATTTTAGCAGATTATATCCTCTTGTGAAAAATGGCCTTTGTCATCAGTGACTGGGAGAGGACTCCATGGTGTGTGCAGATGTATGGATTAGCAAGGGGCACCGTGGTGCCATAAAAGACAGAGAGTGCTGGGCTTGGCACTGGGAGTCTACCCATGTGCCCTTGAACTAAGCGCATAAGAAGCGGGAGCCTCGGTTTCCTCATCTGTACAGTAAGCGGGGGAGGGAGGGTCAACTCAAAGTCCTTTGGGTGCCTTTCACTCTTGATTCTACCAGGATAAATTTTAGGCATTCAGAATCTCTCCAAAATGGCCCCAAAGGAAAAAAAAAAATCACAAGAAGGCAGTCTCTCGCTTCTAACGGGAGGCCGGGTGTAGGTATGTCGGGAGCAGGCTTTTCTGTGTCTGCCACGGCACACCCTCCCACCCCTTTTAGAAGTTTCTCTGTGCATTTTCTTGGCTCAGCTCTCGCTGTTCTTGCCGCAAGTTTGAAATCGCTGCACAAAGATCCACCTGGCTTTAGGAAGCTGCCGTGCCTCGGAGCACACCTACTCCCAGGCATCGCTTGGAGCAACTGAAGCATGACTTCCCCTAACATGCTATAGGAATTTGGAGTGGAACAAGCAAGGGGGCTGTGGACCTGGATTCGCCACTTTGGGATGCCACCTCCGATCCCCGCCCCCACCCCTCCTCACTGCTCTGGGAGTCACCCGAGGTCAGAGATTCTCCTCCCGAGGCGCCTCTTCGTGGCTGGGCTCCCCCTGGCGACAGGGGCAGAGGTATCTTGCGGAATCCTACACCAGCCGTCCACAGGTCTGGTAATTTTCACAAGAGACCTAGTGGTCTCAACCCAGTTTTCAGCAAGATTTAATAGCACAAGACTGTTGTGAGGCCTCAAGCTACCGGGAAGAGAGGTGCTTGCAAATCTGTGGTTTGGAGGAAGCTGCGCTCAAAACAACAATTCAGCTCTTAATTTACAGCCTGCGGATTTGCAGGGAAGAGGATTTCTGGTAAGAGGGCAATTAATGGGGATTTATCCCAAAGCCTAGTGCATTTCCTGCCTTTTAACTCCTTTGCTGCTATCTCTCCGAGCCACTGCCTTGGCTGGCAAAATCATTTCACCCATGAATAAGGTCATTCCTTCCTTCCTCCCTTCATTCGTTCAGCAAACATCTATGAAACAGAGACCATGTACAGGCATTGTACTAGGTTCTGGGAGTGATGGATGAATAAGACCGTCCTTGAGGAATGGGAAGCCTAGTGGGGAGAGATGAGCATTATAAACACAGGTTCATGCTAGAAGCATGACAGGTGCTACAAAAGAGGTAGAGAAAGGAGTCTTGGTGGCAAATTTGTAGTTTCAAGGACCAAATCCCAGCCCCAAGATTGGCTTTCCTTGGACTGCAGAGAGTTAAGAAAAATGTAGCCAACATTTAGATACTGAATGATTTCACAAAATAATTCATGACTTTTGGATCTTCTTGAATCATTTGAAGATCAGGCAATTGGGGGCCTGTGTTTGGAGGCAACAAGATCACAAGTGATGCTGAGTAGTGGCTGCTCCCTTTTAATGGGGCTTGCACTTGTCCAGCTGGTCACCGTGACCAGGACGCCCACAACGGGCATATGTGCCCTTTCTCAGCCCATCTCCCGCTGGCAGCTGGCAGCATTTGAGTGGAGGGGCAGAGGTGGATGCATTCCTTCCCTGGGTAGGGCGGTATCTATGTGTCACTGTCCAGGTGCGTGACAGACACGCCCACGAGCTCCTCGGTGACCTGGCCTCTTTTTAGCTGGCTGTGTTTCTAGTAGCCACTTCCGGGCACCTGAATCGTCTGTCTCCTATGACCACTGGCACTTCTGGGAATGGGCCCTGCTGTTTTTTTTTTTTTTTTTTTTTTTTTTTTTGCGGTATGCGGGCCTCTCACTGTTGTGGCCTCCCCCGTTGCGGAGCACAGGCTCCGGACGCGCAGGCTCCGGACGCACAGGCTCAGCGGCCATGGCTCACGGGCCCAGCCGCTCCGCGGCATATGGGATCCTCCCAGACTGGGGCACGAACCCGCATCCCCTGCATCGGCAGGCGGACTCTCAACCACTTGCGCCACCAGGGAGGCCCGGCCCTGCTGTTTTGTATCCTGGGAGATGTGCTGTCCACTTTGCTAGCCTCCAGTCACGTGTGCGTATTTAAATTTAAGTTCTAGTAAACCAAAATGAAATAAAATTAAAAATTCCCTTCCTCAGCGGCACTAGCCGCATTTCACGTGCTCATTAGGGGGTGGCTACCGTTTTGGATGGAGCAGATACAGAACACTTTCGTCATTGAAGAAAGTTCTAATGGACAGCGTGGCTCTGGGGTTTTAGTTCAATTGACATGCTTTCTCCTTTTGAAGAACTCTAACACCTTGTCTGCAAGCGGCCACCCTTCTTTGAAGAGACCATGTAAGCATCCTCTCTTCTTGGAAGTCTCCCCAGGCATCTCCTTCTAGGTGGACTTGTCCAAAGCCACCTCTCTGTCTCCGATATTTCCCCCTTCCACACCCATCACGGCACAAAGAACACCTAATTCTGACACCTGCGAGCTTCTTGTGGGTGGAGGCTGTTATTCATGGCTTGTTTGAACTGGAACTTAGCCCAGAGGTAGCTCCATGGGCACATGGTAGATGCTCTATGAATGTTTGGGGAGTGACTGAGTGGGCGTCTGGCATTCCAGGCAGTAGGAAAGGCGTGGTACTGTGGCTGGGACCTACGGCAGAAGCAAGAGCCAGGGGACAGATGGAGTGGTGGCCCAAGGTCAAGAGCCTGTGGGCAGGGTTTCTGGGGCTCAGACTCAGCCACCCTCCAAGGAGCACCTGATGTCCCAGACCTGTGAGCAAGGCAGGGATGCGCGAGAACTCTTTCTACACGCTCAGCCTCAGGTGGAACGCGCATTCACAGCAACTTCCAAGTCGAGCGAGCTGTTACTGCAAACCTCTAAGAAGTCAGTGTCTCGCAGCATTGAGCAATGACTGGTCAGCCTTGTGGGGATGGACTCAGAGTCCTTATTTATCAACTCGTCTTTTTTTTTTTCCCTGCCCTTCTCTGTTTCCTAGTCTGTCTCAGGGGCTCCTTCCTGCCAACCCATTGACCCTCGCTCCCCACCAAACACAGGCAATTTATACCACCACTGTTTACACCTCAGGGTAGCGGAGCTTTTCAGGCCAAAGAATTATGAGAAATAGCACAGAACAGAAACAGCTATTAAAAATAGGAATTCACAGTTAAAAATGATGAGGAATGGTAGGATGGGCCACTGTGACTCTGTTTCACGTGGGCAGCGATCAAGTTATTTTCTTCATGGGAAGGGATTCCACTGTTGGGTCCTAGACCTCATGCCAGTGAAGGTGATGGTGATGGTAGCTGTGGTGTCAATGCCTAAAGCTTGAAAGATGTATGTGAATGTGTGTGTGTCTGTGTGCTTGGGCATCCTTTGGGGCTTTTCGTCTTGAAACTGCAATTTTCTCAAATTTGACCAGAGATACAAAGTAATAGGCACTCCTATTAAAATGCAATGTATGTTGTCTTCATCTGGGTTCCCTGGAAATGGAGTTTGAGCTAGAGATACGTGGGCAGAAGGTTTTTTAAAAAATCAAAACGGCTTTATTGAACCATGATTTACATACTGCAGAATTCACCTGTTTGAAGCATACCTTTCAAAGAGTTTTTAGTAAATTTACCCAGTTGTGCAACCGTCACCACAATCCAACTTTAAAACATTTCCATCACCCCAAGAAGACCTCTCGTGTCCGCTACTGGTCATTGTCCATTTCCACCCCCAGCCCCAGGCAATCATTAATCTACTTTCTGTCTCTATAAATTTGCCTTTTCTGGATATTTCATGTGAGTAGAATTACACAGTATGTGGTTTTCATGTCTGGCTTCTTTTATTAGGCATAATGTTTTCAAGCTTCATTCACGTTTTAACATGTATCCATGCTTTGTTCCTTTTTATAGCCGAATAATATTCCATTGTATGGGTAGACCACATTTTATTTATCTGTTCATCTGTTGATGGACATTTGTGTTGTTTCCACTTTTTGGCTATTATGAGTAATGCTGCTATGAACACTTGTGCACAAGTCTTTGTGTGGACAGACATAAGTTTTCATTTTTTCTTGGGTATTTACCTAGGAGTGGAATTGCTGGATCATATGGTATATTTATGGTTAACTTTTTAAGAAATTGCCAAATTGTTTTTGAAGTGGCTGCTTCATTTGCATTTCCACCAGCAGAGTAAGAGAGTCCCAGTTGCTCCACATCCTCACTGACACTTGCTACTGTCTTTTTGATTCTAGCCATCCTAGTGGTGTGAAGTGATATCTCATTGTGGGTTTGATTTGCATTTCCCTAATGACTAATGATGTCGAGTATCTTTTCATATGCTTATTAGCCATTTGTACAATATATCGTCTTTGATGAAACAGCTATTCAAATGTCTTTACTCATTTTAAAAAATTGGGTTCTTCTTTTCCTCATTATTGAGTTTTAAGAGTTTAAAGAAAAAAAAATTTTTTTTGGATGCAAGAACTTTATCAGTTATATGATTTGCAAATATTTTTTCCCAGTCTGTGGCACGTCTTTTCATTTTCTTAATGGTGTCTTTTGAAGTGCAAAAGTTATAAAACTTGATGTAGTCCAATTTATAATTTAAAATTTTTATGGATTATGCTTTTGGTGTCATATTTAAGATGAAGACTAATCCAAGTCCACAAAGATTTTGTCATGTGTTTTCTTCTAAAAGTTTTATAGTTTTAGCTCTAACATTTAGATCTATCATCCATTTTGAGTTAATTTTTGCATATGATGAGAGATAAGGGTTTAAATTCATCTTTTTCCATAAGATTATCCAGTCGTCCCAGCATCATTTATTGAAAAGATTATCCTTTCCCATTGAATAGTCTTGGCACCTGTGTTGAAAATTAATTGACCATAAATGTAAGGGTTTCTTTCTGGACTGTCAATTCTGCTCCATTGGTTTATATGTCTATCCTTACACCAGTAACACACTATCTTGATTACTATAACTTTGTAGTATATTTTAAATCAGGAAGTATAAGTCCTCCAATTTTATTCTTCCTTTCAAAATTGTTTTGGCTCTTCTGGTTCCTTTACAGCTTCATATACATACTAGGATCAGCTCAGTTGCTGCATGCAGGTTTATTGGGAGTGGCTCTAGAGAGGCACCTGCAAGGGAGTGAGGGATGCAGGATGGGGAAGCTGACGCATAAAGCAGTTGCAACTGAGGCCTCAGCAGATACGGGGGCATTGGAGCTGAGATGGCCCTTCAGAATTGTCCCAAATTGAGGTGAGGGGGCCAGGCCTTTGTACCCCTGTATCAGCCAGGGATGGCTGAGGGCTGTCTCCTGGGAGGGGAGCATAAACTTGGGCAGGGCAGTTTCTTGTGACTGAGGGCAATGCCCAGTGAAGGATCCAGCTGTTTGAACTGGAACTTAGCCCAGAGGTAGCTCCATGGGCACATGGTAGATGCTCTATGAATGTTTGGGGAGTGACTGAGTGGGCGTCTGGCATTCCAGGCTGATCAACAGCTGATATTCTCAGCCACTGGGGGATAGGTGTGTTGGCCCTGACACGGACTGTCTCATGTCTTCAGTGTCCCCTAAGTCTACCCCTGTGCTGTTCTGATTTACTTGCCTCTTAGGTAAGTTTGTCCCATTTGGGAAGACCTTCTCTAGGATTCTGAATGGTCTTATTTCCCAGGAAACTTACAAAAGAAGAGTTAATTGATCTTGTGGCCATAACTGATGTTCACCACCGCCACCTCTATCATCCGTTCAAGGATCCCCTCACACCTGGGTAGCACCTCTGCTAATTCTAGGCAGCTTTCCTGGTGGGGTGAGTTAGACTCTCATTGCATATGGGTCTGGGCCTCTGGTTACCATGCTCTTCTCAGACTATGGTTGCCATATTTGCCTATTTACCATTAAAATTGGATGTGGGAGCACCAAGATGAGATTGTAGTCAGTAGGACTTAAGTGCTACATGGATCAACCCTAAGGCTCTAGGACATGATGATGCTGGTCCTTCTGCCCACCTTGGGCCCTCCACGGTCAGCACTGCCCCAGCTGGCATGCCAGACTTTGCTGACCTCTTCCACCAACTTCTGTTCTCACTGGTGAGAGAGATTTGAGACAGGAGGATCCAAGGCACGGGGAGCTGCAGCCAGCCATCTCCAATAGAAACTCATAAGGAGCCCACACAGAATCCAGAACAATCTCCAACAGACCCAGAAAGTCAGCCCTTCTGTGGTCGCTCAAGATGAAATCAAATCAAGCAACAACCATAACCTAAACCGTACTTTTCTTTTTCATTTTCAAATCGATCACCTGGGCTTTATTTAATGGGTTGTATAATACACGTAAAGTTCTGTCCTAGGCCTTAGGTGAAAAAGAAAGAACCCCAAGACATACTCTCTACTCTTGAGGGTTGTAGCTTAGGAGAGGGGTTGGCAAACTGTGGCCCACAAGACAAATCTGGCCAACAGTAGCGACGGAGGTCAATGTGGCCCAAGAAGCTGAAAATATTTACAATCTGGTCCTCTACAGAGAAAGGTTACCAACTTCTGGTTTAGGAGGCTAGGTGTGCAACTAGTCTGACGCCGGCTACTGTAACAAACAAATCCAAGATCTCAGTGGCTTAACACTTCCAGCCATAAAGGGTTACTTCCTGTTCATGTCACAGTCGAATGCAGGTGGGGGCATTGAGGGAACCCATCGTAGTAGAGGCTACTAGGTCTTTTCTCAGTTCCCCTTCATCAGGCTGGTACCCCCGTCCAGCAGCTGTTGTAAAAGTTGGATGCTGATTGCTCCCAGTCACACCATTATCCAGCTATTTGCCCTGAGTCCACAGGCAACCACTCTACCCAGAAATGCCGGAGAGGACAGGCAGCCCCGGGAGGTAGGCCATAGCCAATGACTGACTGACCCAGAGTACAGATGCCTGGCTCCGTGTTCTCAAGTGGACACAACTCCATGGAGCCATTCAGCTTCCAGAGCTCCCTGGGGAATCAGAGGCTAAACTTCATCTCAAACTACCTGTTTGCTGAGATTCTTCCCTTGACTTATCCTGCTTCTCTCTTTGTAGGTTTCACCTCGGAGCGTTCTATCATTCAATCCCTTGCATAGGAATCCCCATTACAAGCTCTGCCTTTGGGGAGCCTGACCTAGCTTCTAACATGCTGTAGCATTGCCATCTTCAAAATGTGCCTTCAAGGTCACCCTGGCATCATCCAGCAAGCAGACAGGAGCAAGGGAGAGAGAAGGCACCCTGATTCTTCAGTACCACATCCCTTTTGCTCACATTTGATGGGTGAAAGCTAGTCTCTCATCAAGATTAAAAGGGGCTTCGAAATTAGTTTAACTGTGTGCCCAGGAAGAGGAAACAGTTTTATTGAGCATCTGGCCCATCTCTGCCCCAAGGCATGTGTCTGAAGCCATTCCCCAGTGAAATCTCAGATCCAGATGATACCACGGTGAGAGCAGGTCACAAGGCAGAACATGATTACTTTCTCCATGAGTGGAACAGCCCTTGGGGCTCCTACATATTTGTGGTAACCCTTTCCCTGTCGGCCTTCCCAGCTCTTCTTCCAGGGCGGGAACCATGACGGAATCATCTCCCCAGCACCTAGCCCAATGCGAGGCACATAGAAGGAAGTTGATAAACGTTTGGTGAATAAAAGCACTGTTAATCGGGGCAGTCCAGCAGAGGGGATGGAATGCGCGCTTGGCCTTGGAATGGCGGAGCAGACTTGCAGAGGGGTGGAGGGCGGGCCGGGAGCATCCTCCCAGGCAGAGAAAATAATGGCGAGCTGATTTTCAAACGTTGGCTCTCCGAGTAAGCAGAGGCTTCTGGGAACAAATCTACTGGTCCACACGTTCTTTCCCTGGTGGGCCTCAGCCATGTCTCCAAGAACCTCCAAATAAACAGCTCGCTCTTCTCTTGCCAACACAGCTGTCCCGGCTGTTAGCAACTGCAAAGATTCGGCTAGAATGAAAGTCTCTCTCTCTCTCTGTCCCACTCCTAAGGTTGTCTCAGTGACCTCTCTCGCCAGTGCCGTGCTACACATTCTGAGTCTGTTTTGGTCTCTCTGCCAGCTCATTAGTTTCTGAGTCTGGATGTTTC
The DNA here is from genome assembly GCF_025265405.1 of Mesoplodon densirostris. NCBI lineage: Eukaryota > Metazoa > Chordata > Mammalia > Artiodactyla > Ziphiidae > Mesoplodon > Mesoplodon densirostris. The sequence goes on from NC_082681.1 coordinate 102,561,238, forward strand.
TTGGCTTGATAATCAGCGGCCCCCTTGGCTGGGGGCCTGCCTGGCTCTCATTAGCAGCTGTAGTCCTTGTGGAGATCACAGGGAACCCCCATAGAAGTCATATTTGTAAATATCTGCTGGAATGATAACAAGGCCATGCAGACGGGAACGGGAACACAGTAATTAAAAACATCGCCTGGTCACCAATGTGGCTTGTCCTTAATGAATCATCTTAAGACAAATCCAAAGGACACGTAGGTTTGCGTTGAGAGCTAGCAAGGGGGTTGAGTACATTCTTACGGCAAACCGGGCGCTTTGGGGTTAAATCTGGCATTACCTTCTTCAGGATCTTGTACTTAATTTTACTAAAACCTCTGCGAATGTTGTCTTCTTTGTCAGAGACAACTTGCCGTACAGCTCCTGATGTCAGGTACCATGCTTTGCATCTTGGAAACGGGGCTCACATATGTCTAACCATTGGCCAAATGTTTTGAATGCCATTTTTGAAATTCCTGATGGAAGAGTTCCTACTGCCCTGGAGATGTCTCTTCTGCGTATTCTTAGAAACAGAACAATAAACAAGGACACTTGGGGAAAAAAGGGCGGCTTTCCCTGATTGCCAAGTGAAATACAACTTTGTTATTGAGGTCTCTTGCTCCGCCTTTGGAAAAGCTGGGATTACATGTTCTTTTCTCCAGTGTTTTTTTAAAAAAAGTAAGACGTTGGCTTCAAATGAATCCACAGAACTTTGAACTAAAATGAGGTTCCTTTCTAGAATACCACACTAGAGAATAACACAGCAGGCTGCCAGAAGCTGGAGCGGGGGAGACCACAAGGGGCAGAGTTACTGCACGGAGGAGCTTTGGATGGTCGCGCCTTCCTATTTCTCAAAACTGGGTTCCCCGGCTGGCCTCCATCCAGCCCACTAGAGGTGACTCACTCACTCTCCACGATGCATTGTGGGACCACGTCGGGTGCGTCACAGTCAACGTACTCCTTGGAGCTCCCGAGGAAGATTCAGACTTGATGTTCCCACTTGGCCTCATCCACGTGCTGGCTTCTGAGGTACGGGGCTCTCGATAAAGACTAAGCTGGGCCACACTTGCCTATTTTGAACAAACACATCTGCCTGAAGGGGGTTTGGAGGGGAGGAAGAAGGAAAAGGAAGGTTCTGTAAAGCTGCATGGTCGGGCGTTATAATGTAGTAAACTCAGAGCTTGCTCGAGGGCTATTTGATCCATGATTATCTTATTACGTGGCTTACACGTAGCGGCTTGCTCTAAAGAAAGCCCAGGAGAAATCACCATCCGTGGATCCCCCCATAAAAGAAAAAACTGGGTCAGCGAAACTCTATCTTTTGTTCGTTGAAGCAGTGGGCTGTGGGACTCCAGGACCCGGATGGGAAGTGCCAGCTGGAATCCCCGTCTGGCCTTGTTTAGCTCTCTGTGCATGTCCTGCCACCCTTTTTGTCCTCAGGGATGCCTGTGCCCATCACCCCCCAACAATAGAGTGGCTGTGTAAGGGGCCAGGGGCCAGTGAGGCTTCAGGAAGTCTGGGAGCAGGAGAGTGCAGACCAGCACGTAGGGAAGGAAGCTGCATATCACCCGCTCTCAGTTCCAGCCTCTCTCCTCCTACCCAGTGGCAGGGTGGCAAGGTTCTTAATGATAATTTTTAGAAGTGTCAGGCCTCTGCTCATTTGCAAATCACTGTGTCTCATTTGCATACCAGATCCAGGAGGCCCCAACTCCGCATATGGAAAATGCAACGCAGTATAAATAAGATAAATGGATTAGGTCAGCTGACTGCAACTGTAGCCGCGGTCGACCCACGGGCACAGTGTGCATGAACTACAGTGGAGGTTTGTCAATCAGGCAATTTATTCCCATCCTGGAAGTAGAGAAGCCGGATGTGCACGCACGCACGCACGGACGCACGCACGCTCGCAGACTCGCCAATAATTCCCGCTGGGAAATAGGTCATCAGACAGTTCCTGCACGGTGCTGGCGTGGCCTGCCAGCCCTCAGTGGAGGCGAGGGGAAGCTTGGGGAGACCACCTGCCCTCCAGGAGCATCGTCAGAAAGAAGGTTTGTGTCCACAGACCGTGGGCGGTCCATTGAAAGCCAGTCTCCTTGAACTTGCTGACTTAGCGAGAGAAGAGTTGCTGGAAGGAGGGCACTGGGGACCTTTCAGGTCTTCTCACCTATGCTTGTCCTCAGAGGCCTGGCCATCCTGGGGCAGTGGTCTAGGTCTGGCAAGGCCTGGGGACACAGGAAGTATTGGCTCCTTCTCAGCTGGAGAAAAGAAAATCACCCTGGCACCCGGCCACCTGCTCCTGCCCAGCTACCTCTCCCCCGCTCCTCAGCCTGACACATGAGTCCCCAAGGCTGACCCACACCCTTTCCGGACACAGACCATCCATCATGGCAACGCCATCCAGGATGGTAGCAGGCGGCCTGTCCTTTTGATCAGCACAACTCCGGAAGCGAGGCGCGGGCGATGGCTTGCTGCAGGGGGATTAATATGATGGGATGTGCGCACCTTTTGCAATTAGTTAATGGCTTGGCTGTGTGGGGTAGGCTTCTTTGGCCTTCTGTCTTGGGATTAATGACCTCAGATGACAGATGGAAACTTAAAATCGCTCAGGAAAAGAAAACAAGCTGGGGGGTGTGGGGGAGGAGTGGGTAAAGTGGTCCAGCTCCTCGGGAGGGGGAGGGGGGCGAGGGCAGCAGCGGGGAGGGGAAAGGTGGCCTGGGGTCAGTGAGGAGGGAAGGAGTTTGATCACAGAAGCGTCCCGGAGATTGCTTTGTGAGCTGGGATTTCACAATAGCTGTAGACAGGTGTGTGTGTGTGTGTGTGTGAGCACATGCACATTTGGCTATGTATGTCTATGCATAGGCGATTGTAAGTGTGTGTGTTTATATACGTGTGTGTCGGTGCACGTGTATGCACATGCGGGAGTGTGTGTATGTGTCTTTGTGTGTTAGTGTCTGTGCAGGAGGGAGTGTGGGTTGTATAGCATGTGGGGTGTATGTTTATGCACGGTGTGTCTGCAGTGTGTGTCTCTGTGTGGTGTGTGTATGGTGTGTGTGGATGTAGCTGGGTCTTGCACATGCCGAGGCCAGGCAGGCTTCACCCCAGTGCTGAACCCACTGCATCTCCTCGGGCCCCTCTCTGCCAGCCGCTCTCTTGATCCAGGGCCCCTTGCTGTCCGCGCTGGGCCATCCATGGGCTGCTTCCTTCTCTCGGGCACCTGGGGCTCAGCCCGCTGCCGTCTCGCCATGGTGGGGCACCCTCCTTCCCCGACCCAGGCTGGGCTGCAGGATGAGTCACAATCTCTCCTCTTCTTTCTTCTCTCTCCTAGAAGGATCACCCGCAGAACCTTCCGGTGTCAGGGTTTCAAAGCTGATCACCATGGTGGGGCGGGGTGGGTAACTACCCTGTGGCCAAAGAGAGGGGTATTCATGATCGAGAAAAAGATTGGGGGTGGTGGCCCAGAAATAACACAAGTGGGCACTTCAGAAAGGGTCAGCGTTTCTCCAGATCCTAAGAGCAACTGGGTGCCTTTGAGGCCGGATTGCCCAGGATGCCCTTGACGGAGGGCTTTAATCTGTGGCCTCTCCTATGTTGGGGCTGAGGCTGCCGGTAGCCTGGAGCACATCATCGTTGCGCTGGGGTGAAGGTGCTGGAAGGACCTTTCTTGTCTACATAGAATCGGAGTTCCGTGTTAACAGGGTCTCCTGTGACTCCCTGGCTCTGGTCCTCCCGAGAGGGCTGGTGGGCACTGCTGCTCTGTGCCAGCAGCACAGGCAGGATGGCTGCACTTGGAGGCCTTCTGGCTGGGAAGGGGCTCTGGGGGAGGAAATAGAATTCTCCTAATACCTTTCTAGGTTCTTGGCTAAGACCCTCCTGTAATAGAAGACAGATGAACAGGAGAAAAACAAAAGGAAGTTTAGTAACCTGTATACTGTCTGTATACATGGGAGAGCCCCAGGAAAAATGAGTAGCTCCCCGAAATGGCTCAAAGCACCACCTTAAATCCCATCTCCAGCTAAAGACAAAGGAAGATGCTGGGGGTGGGTGGTGGGGCCATTTATGGGAGGTTGTCAGGAAATGCACGGGAAACAAAGGTAAGGTTGTTATGCAGATTTAAGTCCGTGCCTGCTTCATTCATAAGAGTTTCTAGAGATTTCGAGTCATCTTCTTCTTCCTGGTACAGAGAGGGAGACACCCTGGCGAATGGAAATTTCCCTTACACACGGAAATGTCTCTTACAAAACTTCTACTCTGTTTTCAGAGCTTCTCCAGTGACTGCTGTTTCTTAAAAGTAATCAGCCTAAAATCATCCTTATACCTAAGAGGCGTATTTTGGGGTGGCAAATTTGACTTCCCTTCAGGGCCAATTGTAAACATTTGCATCTGAGATTCACAATAACAGAAACCAGAGCGGTCCCACCTCGGCTTCATGATGGTGGTGGGGATTCTCCAAGCTGATCACCCAAGCCCTGGGCCCCCAGGACTGGGACCCCCGCCATTGGGCTGAAGGTGTGGGTCTGACACTGGAGAGCCACACCCTAGATGCCCTGCATCCTGCTTAACAGGGCTCATCAGCCTCCATCTCCTTGCACCCCAGAACTATGAGATGACTGACCTTCTTTTGGACTAAGTTTCCCCTTTTGTGGTGACAATTTTAGGAATCCCCAAGCAGAAGATAATTTCTCCTAAGTTCCATTTCACTCAGGGATCTTAAAGTTCATGAGGGTGTCAGGGAGGAAAACATTTTCCTCTACCCTTGTGGGTTCTTTGGCTGATTTACTAATCAAATAAACACAAGACAGAGTAACAGGAGAAAAACAAATTTAATTTTGTACCTAAGGGATTCCCATAAAAATATAAGACCCAAGGGCAACTGGGGCAGTTGAGGCTTATATGACATCCTGAGCCAAGAAATGGGATAGGGGCCTAGGGTTTCCAAAGACAGGAGGGTCAGTCACAGGATGATAAGAAGAGCAGATAGTTGGTAATTAGATGTTCGCCCTGCCATGCAGATGCGTCATTCAGATAAAACTTATCTTTGGTAATAGCTCTGTCTCTGAGCCAGGCTCCCCTGTCTAAATTCTCTTAGGTAGTTAAAAGGGGGAAGTAAAAAGCTCTTCCTCGGTATTTTAGGTCTTGACTATCTTCAGCTCAAAATAGTCCACATGCCAAAGTGGCACATTTTGGGGAGGCTCATCCTAAACTGCTTCAAGGGAAAAACCCAGTTCAAATTAGCAAATGCAAACGCGGCAATTCTTGTTTTATATAATTGCAATAATGGAGTTCAGGCATGGCTGGATCCAGGAGCACACCCCATATTGTCAGCTCTCTCTCTCTCTCTCTCTCTCTCTCTCTTTCTCTCTTCCATTGTTCTTGACTCTGCACTATCCTCATTCTTTGCTGATGCATAACAGCTCTCTCCACTCAGCACAAGAAGTTGCTGCCTTCAGAGCCTTCCAGTTTTGCCACCTCATGAAAACAGAGTTTCTCTTGACCATGCAGTTGTATGTTGGTAAATGTTTAACCATTGACTCTCCAAATAAAAAAAGCTCTGTTGTGTAGCATTTGCTGATTTCTCCAGAGTACACATATTCCCACCATGGTCCGTTTCAAGGTACTCAAGAGCTGCACATCTTTGGCTCTCAAAAGCTGGTGGAAGGAGGGCTCCAGCACACTGCTGCTTTGGTGTCTGCACACCCATTCCAGGAAATCAGTCTGATTGCCTGTGCTTGGCACTCAGGCCCAGCCCCAGACTGAGCCCCATGTCCAGGGGAATGGGCTGTGCTGATAGGTCAGGACGAACTCTCTTGTTGCCTGGTGGCTGGGGTTGGGGAGGGGGCGTAAGACGATGGGACCAAGAGCCAGACGAAAACCACATGGAATGGGAGTGGGAACCCCCAGAAGGGGCCTAAACAACATGTGTTCCCGGGAGGCCTTTTCCATGGCTGACACTCCCTGGGGCGTCTCAGATATTACTCTAGCAGCTGCTTTGTGAAGATGGAAGAGAGGACATGCTGTTAGAGTGACATCCTCAAAGCAGAAATCCGAGGAAAGGGATAAGTCAGATGAGGAGCCAGATGAGAACAAGAAGGGGAAGAGGAAGCAGCTCTTGGATGGGTCTCAGCCCATCAGGGGATGGAGGAGGGAACACGGTTGACCCAGTTTGGCAGGGACCCAGCAGTATTCTGTGTTCATTTCCCCTAAAACAAAGATGTCAGGCAAAGCCGCAGACTGGCAGGGCTGCCTGCAGAGAGGCAATGTTGCGTAACCAGGAGTTGTGACCTCCTGGCCTGAGCACAGGACGTCGCAGGGCCCCAAGGAGTGGTTGACTCATCTTCCCCTAGGAAATAGACCAGGCATCCAGGTGTAACAAATCGGAGTGTGATTGTCCACACACGTGTGCTTGTCTGTGTGTGTGTGTGTGTGTGTGTGTGTGTGTGTGTGTGTGTGTGTGTTAACCATGGGCAACTGGGCAGGAAGAACAGGGAGCCTTAACAAGGATTACATAGAAGATGAGTCCTGGATGGGGGCAAGAACAGGGTGAGCTAAGGCCAGGCCAGGCCAGCCCATCTGGCAGGGTCTGTGGCCCTGGGGCCATCAGGTGAGAGGAGCTGTGGAGGCTGCCCTGCATGGCTCTGAGCTGCCCATGATTCTGTTGGCTGTGGAGCTGTCCTGGGGTGTAGGGGACACAGTTAAATGCTAAGCACAGAAGAAGGGAAGCTGCTCTCGAGACATCTCTTGTTATAAAGCAATGGATCTCAAAGGGTGGTCCCCAGACTGGCAGCATTGATATCACCTGGGAACTTGTTAGAAATGCAAGGGGCCACACATCAGACCTCAGAATCAGACACTTTGGGGGGTTGGGCCCAGTAGTCTGTGTTTAACAAGTCCTCCAGGGGATTTGCAGGCCTGCTGCAGTGTGAGAACCACCGTGGTATAGGAAGAGCAGATGCCCAGAAGTGTGTCAAGAGCAAACATCATGGTGTAGGTGTGCGCTGTGGGTCCTCTGTTTGCCTTCCAAGATCCATTTCAACTATTTCCCACCATGTTCTGTGTCCTGGAGACCCAGCTGTGTGGACTGATTCTTTGGGCTCCTTGCCAGCTGGCTTTTAGTTGGGTTTGGCCAGTTGTGAGCAACAGATTGGAGGTGGGAGGAGAGAGAGGTCGGGGTATTTCTCCTTTGCCTCCCCTCTGCTCACCTCTCTGCTACAAGGAAGGCCATGTCCCTCCATCATTGCAGCTCCTGCTGGAGGGCCCCCCCTTCAAGGTTCTACCTCTCCCTGGGCTCCCATATGACAGTATTCCCTCCCCTTGTCCTAGGAGTGCTAATGGCTTCCAGCTGATCCCAGTTTCTAGGTGCCTCAACATCCCCGCCTGGTTGCTGTCACCCGTCAGCCCCTCTGCATGTGTCCCCTACAGCAAAGTCTGTTTATCTGCTTCTGTGTTGGTGAGGGTTGCCTCCTGGCAACACCTGACTGATAGCAGGTGAGGCATAAACAGGTACCCCATGCTGATGCTGTCCCCACCTGACCTTCTGGAGACGACAATTTATCTCTCTGGTGCCCAGAGGAGAAGAGAAAGAACTGTGATAGGTTCAGCCACCCACTACATGCAGGGGACGTTCTTGGTGCTAGTCTGTGTATAATCGAATTCAACCCTTTCCCTAGCCCACCACTGTCGGTACTCTATTTTCCAGTTTGACAACAGTGAAACAAAGGCTCAAAGTCTGACAACTGGTAGATGCAGAAACAGGATTTGAATTCCTGTCTGTCTGGTTCCTAAGTCTGTGTGTTCCCCACAGCATAGGTTGCCTTCCCATAAATTACAACAAATGCCTGGAATCTTCTTATGGCAAGATGATACTCTCAAGATAGATACAGACCCCAAAAAGAGCGGGGATATTCTGAAATGCTACAAGGAAGATGCTTCTTCTGAATGCTGGCCATGTGGTTTTTGTTGGCATCAGCAGGCTAAGGGAAGACTTGGTGGGGAGGTGGTGGGGGCACAACCATTGAGGTCTCTGGGACCCAGTCACTTCATCTAGATTGTCTAGAGTAATTATCAAGGGAATCCAGTGAGGTGGAGATTATTACCTATTTCACAGATGAGAATTTGAGGCTCAGAAAGGTTAGGTCATTTGATAGCAACCCTCCCCACTAGAATGGAGCTCCAGGATCAGGATTTTTGTCTATTTTTTTCCTACAGCTGTATCCCCAGGGCTAGAAGAATGCCTGGCTCATAGTGGGTGCTCAATAAATAGTTACTGGATGTGCCAAAGAAGGTATGTTATAGAGGCAGTAAATTGTAAATCTGGGATCAGAATCCAGGACTTAGAAGTCAAGTTTTCCACGTTATTACCATCCTGCTTTCCCCCAAATTAATACCTAGAAATGTACACTTATTGAGCACCGACTGTATGTTTTGCTCTGTCGTTGGTGCACTTGCAAGCACACCCATGACAAGTGTTCTTTATGTTCTTTTGTAACTTAAATTTTTTTTTCTGAAACATTTCAGGGTTTGATTTCTTTTTCCTAATTGATTTTAGTGTGGTTATGCCCACTGTTGGGTGGTGTTTTTACTTCTCTGCTCCGCATAAAGGGGCTGGGTCAAGTCACCTGGATGAATGACCTTCCTTCATTATGTGTAACCTCCTCGCTCCTAGAGAAGTCACCATTTCTCTTCAAAGTGATGCCACGTCAGTGGCACAACTATACCTAGTAAAGTGGGTAAAGGCACAAAAAGTGGTGTCAAATGACCCTCCAAACCCCAGCCTGCGACTACAGGTGTCAGACCTCATGGGGCTCCCGGCTACACCTTGTGCCATAGTGGTGGCCACAGCCCTGACCTACTGCTTCAGGTACAGCTCAGTGATACTCAGCTCATCTTCCTTAAACGTCCACAAGGGCAGAGACCATGTCTGTATAGCAGTGTTTGACATACAGTGGGTGCTCAATAAACACACACTGAAAAATGACTTAATGATATAGTTGAATGATCACAGCAACATGCTGCATTATGATCGCCGCCACTTTACAGATGAGGCAACTGAGGCTCAGTGCAGTGAACCCAAGGATTTCTGACTTCCTGGTCACCCTCTTTGACCACCAGCATAGAATCTCTTCACATTTTGAACATTTCAGTTTAGGATTTGAACCAAGGATCCCAGAAACTGTCTTCTCCCATGATCTGGTGTTGGAACTTCAAATGTAGTTAGCCAGGAACTTTTGCTATAAGAGGCTCTAAGCTGGTGGAAAAAACCATAATTTGGCAACTCATGTCTAGAAATATGTTCTCCTACCCCTCCAACTCCAGCCGAACTCAGGGGGCAGAACTGGCCGTGGGAAGTTGCCACCTTCACTTTGATGACATCGCTGGGCCATGCCACAGGATGGGCCAACTCCTGCATGGAAGCTCTAGTCATGAAAGGTGCAGTCTGCTTCTTGGGTTCAGATGTGGAAGGCTGGGTCTTGGCTCCTTCTCAGCCCACCTGGACAGAAGCCTAGAGAGCTGGAAAGATGGGCTGAGAGCTGAGTAGAGAGCTAAATTCTTGTCTCTGTCACAAAAGTATGTGTCTCCATCATATGTCGGGTCATTTGAGGAGGAAAGAAACGTAAAACCACCAAACCGTTCTACTGAGGGTGTTAAGAAGGCTCAAAAAATTAAAGTCAGAATCTACAAGTTGAGTGGATTAGGGTATAATTCCTCACATTCTATTATAGAAGGCCTAACCTCAGGGTCCCTTTAAATGACAAAGTTCTGCCTCACTGGAATTAAAAATATAATTTCTCATTCATTCATTCAACATTTATTGAACTCTTATATGACAGACACTGGGCTAGGTGCCTGGGATTAAGAAATGGGATAAAATGTAATTTATGCAACTCAAAAAACATCTGATGGTTAATTGCAGGTGTTAACTTGAATGGGCTGTGGGAGGCCCAGAAATGTGGTCAAACATTATTCTGGGTGTGTCTTTGAGGGTGTTTCTGGATGACATTACCATTAAAATCAATAAAGTTTGGCTAAAGCAGATTGTCCTCCCTAACGTGGGTGGACCTCACCCAAACAGTTGAAGGCCTGACTAGAACAAAAAAATTGGCCTCCTTGAGCAGAAGGGAATTCTATAGCAGATGACCTTGGACTTCATCTGCAACATTGGCTCTTCCTGCCTGATGGCCTTCAAACTGGAACATCGGCTTTTGCTGGGTCTCCAGACTGCTGGCCCACCTTGTGTATTTGACTTGCCCTGGAGAACTTTGACTAATAGAATATCCCACTATTATGTTTCTGCTTGTCCTTATGTCTATCCCTTATTGGAAATTATTTCAAGTGGCTACTGTTAACATACACGCTATACCAAGATGCAATAAAATGGATCAGGAACAAGAGTGAGGTGGGCACCTGGGGGAATTGCTCTCCTAGCATCCTTTTATGAGAACTACAGTCCCCCCAGTTCAAGGCAACACCTATTGCCATTTTGTACAAGATGACCCAATCCCTGCCATAGCTGAATGGCCTGAGGTTAGGCACCTGCTCTGATTGGGCCAGTCAGGGCTGTTTCTTGGGAAACAGCTCTGATTGGTTAAAAGTAGGAGCAAGCATCAGGGCAGCAAATGAGGTTTCAAGAGGTAAAGTTCAGGAGCCACCTGTGACCATGCTTCCACCCTGTAGAGAAAGCTGGGCTGTAGTGAGAGAGGACAAGGAAGAGGAAGTGAGAGAGAAACCAAGATGGCAGGTGGGGGAATGGAGTGGCCCCTCACTCCAGCTGTAACTGGGCCCAACCACATTTTTCTTGCATGGGACACCCCAGTATTCTTATCATAAATCTCCCTTTTTTTGTTAACATAGTTCAAGTTGGTTTCTGTCACTTTCAACCAAAGCACTTTTTAGACTGAAGGGAAAACAGAAACGAAAGTAAAAGATGAAGCTAGGGTTAAGGTTAGTGGATGAACTTGAGGCTCTGTGGTCCCACAGATGTGATAGAACTGGGCCACATGGTTAGCCCTAAGCTTTCTAGAGGCTGGCCCAAAGAGGATGATGTGATTTAAAAGATTCAGTGTCTACACGAATCAAAAGAAATCAATCGGTCAGAAGCAACACGCATCATGGTGTAATACTGAGACCAGACAGAACTTTCTTTGGGGGGCCTTTTGAGAGAGGGCACGAGACAATTTGACAGCGATTCTCAAAGGTCATTTGGACCAGCAGCAGCATGATCAACTGGGAACTTGTTAGAAATACACAGTCTTGTCTTTGTACTCTGGGGGTGGGGCCCAGCAGTCTGTTTAAACAGGCCTCCAGGTGACTCTGAAGCACACTAATGTTTGAGAACCACTACAGTATGACAAGCAATGTTCCCACAACATCTCACCCCAACAGCCAGCATAGCAATGAACTTTATAGGACTCTTGCCCAAAACAATAATTGCAGTGGATATCTGCTGGTTTTGTCTGCCCTGTACCACTCTTTCAGTTGCAGCCCCTCCTCCACCAACTTCTGTGGTTTGGGGAAGATGGTCAGTCCCGAAGCCCCACCTGTGCTTGGGCCACAGGATGGTCACATGACCCAGGTCTGGCCAATCATAGGACAGTCTTTTCTGGTCCAAAGTGATTGAACCAGGGGGATCATATGTCCCCAGCAGGGCCAGTCAGGAGCCCATCATGAGATTTGAAAAATGGTTACTGGTGGAGTGTGAGAGAGGGTTTTTCTTCTTTTCTAATAGCAAGTTAAGAGGTGGGGGAGAGACTGAGAGAGAGAGATTGAGAGAGAGGGAGAAGAGATTGATTTGATAATCCTTACGATTCCAACCCTAGGATCCATGCCCTTAACTACTGTACCCCACTGTCTCTCACTGCAGAAAAGCCCTAAGACTTTCCCAACTGGACTCAGGCCAGAGATGAATCATTCTGGATCTGCAACTTCCTGGGGAAACTGGCATTACCGTGGCTGGTACCCTCTGGCTGGCTGTGGGAGCGGAGCCATATGAGTATGGGCTTCTGGTTACATTTTTGGAGTAGCTGGGATGGGGCTGGAATAGAGGGGCAGTGGCTTCTTCAAGGAGGACCCTCTCTTGACTTGGAATCTAGCCAGGGGTATATTCTGCTACAAGTTGCTCTCAAAAGGGATGCCAGGAAGTTCCGTGGTTCCAAGTTAAACAGCCTGTGAGTTCTTTACTGAAATTTGCAGGGCCGAAATGGACATCTGCTTTAGACATTGTCCAGCCTAAAATTCTTATGGCCTGACTCCTTAACAGATAGGATAAGTGGGAGGGTCCTTCCCTTTCTTCAATTCTCAAAGGCTCTGCAACACAAAAAAAGGTTAAGATACACCACTCCGTGGTAGGCAACTCTAGGATTGCCTTTTCTCCTCTCCACTAAAAATGATCAAAACAACTTTCCGAGTAAAACCTTGGCTTTGCTTATGACACTGCCTTAGAACCCCTCCCCAGTACCCTCCACCCGCTTCCCGCGGCAGGGAGAGAGAGCTTTGTATCAGGCTGTGTCCTCACCAGGCTCTTCAGCTTCTCCAAATGTCAAAACCCAGCACTGCTAATTGTTAAAGCATGTGGCTCCACATCCAAATGGTAACACTTAATTCCCAAACTCTGGGTGTTTGACTAGGAGTCTAATCTTGAATGCACTGTGGCTTCGTGCTTGCCAAAGGCTGGAAGAAAAGAAAAAAAAGATTTATGGAGGATTTCCTGAAGGAGATGCAATCCATATATCCCATACGCTTAGATTTATCTTTGGATTAAGCCAGAGCTAAGAAGTGAAATGGTAAAGAGGAGTGTGTAAGAGAAGATGTCCTGAGGTCAAGTTCTGGATACACCAATTACTAGCTGGGCTGCCTTGGGCAAGTGCCTTCAACTTTTTGTGCTCAGCTTTCCTATCTGTAAAATGAGCTTAATGATAGTATCTACTTCTTTGTGGTGGGTTACTTTATTGGTCCTTATTCTTCAGCCCTGTGCCCTTTGCCTTGTAATTTTTCAGTGTCCTCATGCTGTGGCAGACGGTCTGCCTGCCCCTTGATTCTGGGCCATGTGACATGTTTTGGCTGATGGGATGTTAGCAGACTTGACACAAGCAGATGCTTGGAGTTTGTGCATTGAGTCTTGCTCTCTTGTGCCTCTGCCATGGCCCTAAGGACGTGCAGGCTGGACAGTGAGACGTGGGGAAGGGAATTGAGCTGCTCCAGCTGAGGACAGCCTAGCTCAGCTCACCCTTGCTGTCCTCCAGATGCATGAGCAAGTACAGGCAAGATCAGCAAAGCTGCCCAGCCCAGCCCAGCCCAGCCTAGATCAGCTGAATCCTGTAAATGCTATAGAAGAATAAATGTTGACTGTTGTATGTTATGAAAGTTTTGTGATTATCTGTTACGCAGCACAAGCTGACTGTTACAGTCATGGTTTTGCTGTGAAGATTAAATGAGTTTGTACATGTAAAGTGCTCAGAACAGTGGCTGGGACATATGCTTAGGAAGTCCCGGACACGGAACATATGTAGACCTTATGGATCTGGGATTTCTTTCCCAGGAGCTGGAGACCTGTGCCATTCTGCCTACCATATTTGTGCCAGCCCCCATGCCTGGAGGGAGTGCTGGGGGTTGTGAGTAGCTGAGATGGGACAGACTTCATACCACTGTGCTCAGGATTCGAATGCTGTTCACGCTGTCCTCTGGGATAGCTCCTGGCTCCTGCCTTCTCTGGCTTCGATCTCTTCGGATCAGACATCAGAGTGGGAGCCCCACGAGAGCACAGACTTTGTCTGTCTTGCTCACTGATGTATCTCCAGTGTCCGAGGCAGCTGCCGACACATAGTAGGTCTGGACGTGTCTGACTGGTTGACTGATTACAGACTTATTTGGTCTGTTTAACCTTGATTTCATCGCTTTTCTCAATTCCAAAGAACTTCCGCTAGCTCTTTCTGCCTCTTCCTAAGCATGCTCGGAGCCAGTGGGATGGTGAAGTCCAGAACCCCACTGGTGGCTAATTAAGACCTGGGAAGTGGAGCAACCCCCATCGGCTACCCCCTCTCCCCAGGAGCCACAAACAGGGCAGCTGTACTTGTAAGTGGAGTTGAAAGTTGTCCAACGGTGCAATATGAGGAATATGAGAGAGAGAGACTTTCTAAAATAGCCACCCATCAATGATTCCTAACATTTTACCCAGAGCTTCTATTCATGTTAAGCCATGCCCTTTTCCTGCCATTAACTTAAAAATTCAAACACTCTTATGAGGCAGGCAATTTTGATGACTTAACTCTTTAGTATGAATGCATTTCTAGAAGTATTCTTTCTCATAAGATTATATAATTATACTTAGATCATTCATTCAGGAAGCTTTTTTGAGCACCTGCTGCCTTGCTGGGTACAAAAGATACGCTGCCCTCAAGGAGCTCTGGGCTAGTGAGGGAGGAGTTTCATGTCTCTAGCTTTACACGGGGGGTGGGGGTGGGTGGAGTGACAAGCACTTTAAAAGAAACAATGATGATAATAACGGCTATGTGCAAAAGTGGCCACAGATTCTTCCTCTCCTTAGATGTATGTCCTTGAAATGTGTATTCACGTATCAGGAAGGGAAGCTTTTCTCCACCCCTTGAATCTGAGCTGTCCTTGTGTCTCACTCTGGCCACTGGGGAACATTAGCAAATATGCCACAAGCAGACAGTTGAATAACATTTGCACATCAAGGCGTGTCCTCTTCTACAGCCGGACTCCACCATGTCACAAGCTCAGGAGGGTCTGCTGGAGGCTGAGAGATACCTGGCCCTGTCACCGCCACTGCCAACAGCCAGCCAACCTCTAGACGTGTGAGACCTCTCCAGATTAGCCAGCCCACAGCTGACCCTCCTACCACAAACGCTTGTGTGAGACTAGCCAAGATCAGCGGAGCCCAGCCCAGCCCAGAACTGACCAGCAGAATCATTATTGTTTTAAGCCACTACATGGAGTGTAGTGTACATTGGAGTGTGAGTTAATTACACAGCAATAGATAACTGAGATGATAATAACAACAACAACAACAACAATAATAACTTCCATTTACTGGTTGCTTATGAAGTCCTGAACATACACACATTCATTTAATATGCATTCATTTAATAATTACAACAGCTCTATGAGGAAGGAAAGATTTTTCTCACTAGTCCAGAAATAAGGAAACAGAGGCACAGAGCAGTTAAGTCACTTACCCGAGGCCACGCAGCTAGTTAGTGGAGGAACCCATATCAGACCCACATTTCTGAGACTCCACGCTGGTGTTTGTAACACAGCATGAGGCCAGTTACTGCAGGGTTACAGATGAAAGCCCTTTCCTCTTGAGGGCCAGGGTCACAGAGAGCAGAAAAGGTGGGGTGCCCCCTCTGCCTGCCTCATAATTTGCCCAGGGCAGGCCCTTGCTGCCAAGAGCAGCCCCGTCCAGAGGAAAGGCAAGGCCCCCTGTCCTGTCTCCCTTCTCCCCGTGACAAATGTCCTCATCTCCCTCCTTGCTGTGCATAATCAGCTCCTTTCTAGAATTTCACCTGAGCATTCTGCAGTCCCTGGCTATTTCCCAGGGCCTGGTTGGGCCCACCATCTCTCAGCTGCCAATCCTCTGTGACAAGCTCCCCAACCCAACCCCCAACGGCTGTTAGGGTGATTTGTCAATAATAAATTCTGAAGCAAATTGAAATATTTTGCGACAGCATAAAACAAATGGGAGAAAACAGTTCTCATCCCGAAATGCTGATTGAATCAAATATTG
Organism: Mesoplodon densirostris; assembly: GCF_025265405.1. Taxonomy (NCBI): domain Eukaryota; kingdom Metazoa; phylum Chordata; class Mammalia; order Artiodactyla; family Ziphiidae; genus Mesoplodon; species Mesoplodon densirostris. The sequence continues at coordinate 102,576,989 of NC_082681.1, forward strand.
CAATATCGATTGTATGATACATTTTCATATTTAATTCAATGAAAACCGTGGGGTTCGAATGCTTTCCATTACCCTACAGAATTTTTCAGTTTGCTGGAGAATTTATGATTGGTGTGCTACCCAAATCGGATTACTATTGAATCAAAACCCTGCCATGTTATTCAATCAAAGACCGTGATTTGAACCCCAAGAGTCGACCATTACCACTTTTCCCGAAGTGTATTTCCTTTTCCCTGCTTTACACGAGAATGCCCGGCCCTCTTGCCTGTCTTTACATTGCTCTCCCTGTCACCTCCCTGCAATTAAAATCTACCACTGACAAAAATCTAGCAAAAGAACAACTGGGTTTTCAATATCAATCTAGGCTTTTCTGGGAATTTATGCTCTCATCTCCCTGTTTTCACCTCCCCTCCAGGTCCTGGTGTGAGCATGTGTCAACACACCAAAGAGGCAGCTAGTCACCTCTGGGTAGACTTGGGACTTGAGGGCTCACAGCAAATACTGTTAGCGCTCCCCATGCCCCCTCGAAACCCATCTTCTTTTTTCTAGCACATCCTTTTATAGTTGCTTTCCTTCTCAGCAGCCAGCACCCATTTTATCTGTGTCCTAGGAGGGCTGGGAGTACCTGGGAATTGAGGTCCCTCTGTGGGCCTCCTCTAACTGATACTCCGGCTCCCTTGTTCCCTGATCAGGCACCTCTGAGGGTGACCTCCCTCCCTTGCCCCAGAATGCTTTGCGAGGTTGAGCCCAGGTTCCCCTCAGGGACTTTGCTTGATATTGCACCCTCGCTCGGCCGCCTTCCTTTCCTTGTATCATTTCCTCACTTCCTGCTAGGGGTTGAATTGTATCCCTCCAAAATCCATATGTTGAAGTCCTCACCCCCAGGACCTCAGAATGTGACCTTATTTGGGGGTAGGGTCTTTACAGAGGTGATCAAGTTAAAACGACGTTTAACTCGTTACGACTGGCGTCCTTATAAAAAGGGGAAATTAGGACACAGACATCCGTGCAGGGAGAATGTCAAGTGAAGATGAAGGCAGAGATGGAGGTGATACTTCTACCAGCCAATAGATGCCAAAGACTGTCAGCGAAGCACCAGAAGCTAGAGGAGAGGCCTGGAACAGATTTTCCTTCACACCCTCAGAAGGAGCCAGTCCTGCCCACACCTTGATCTTGGACTTCTAGCCTCCATTATGGTGAGACAATACATTTCTGTTGTTTAAGCCACTCAGCCTGTGGTATTTTGTTACGGCAGCCCTAGCAAATGAATACACTCCCATACCTCTTTTCCTGGCAGAATTTCTTAATAAAATCACTCTTACACGAATCCTCATCTCAGGGTCTGCCATGAGAAACCCAGGAAAGCAGGGCTCCATCAGTGCCCTGAATTCTGGATGCGTGTTTACATGCCTGCTTGAGATGGAATCTCCCAAATCCAATTAGAAAACCTCCACTTAAATAATACCCTCACACAGGCCAGCATTTCTGATGGCGGACAGCACTTAGCCAGGATGCCCTGCAGCCCTGGGCTCGCGGGCCTCTTCCTCCTCTCACACACATCCTTCTTCCGTGCCCCTCACAGCTGTGGCCCTGGCTGCTTCACCAAAGTTGAATTGAGCGTCCCTGAAAAATATAGCGTAGCATCCTTTCCCTGCCGCAAGACACTAAACCAATAAATTATAAATCAGCCAGCAGCTCCGTGACATGCGGATGTAATGAGAAATGCAAAATAAGAAAAGACACGGAGAGGAGGACATGCAACTCTCTCTCCCTCCAGAGCACCGGGTCTGCTCCCTCTGGGGCTCAGAGAAAGCCATTGTTTTCTTTTCTCCGTGTGTCTCTGTTGTCACATAGGCACACCACACACACACACACACACACACACACACACACACACACACACACACACACACACACAGAGTTGCTACTAACGATCGACCAGAGACTATTATCGGGAACCTGGGAACAAAACCCAAGATAATAGAATTATTTTGTTCCTGGGGCTTATGAAACTCCTGGGCCAGATCGCTCCCTGAGGCCAGTTTTCTTTGGCGAGGGGTCATCTCAGTTCTACCCCAGGGCTGGCAGTCAGGGGATGCTCACCTTGACCAGTACCTCCTGCCAGGGCATCACCAGTAGTTCATCATGGCACCTTCTGGAACGCCCAGTGGAAAGGGGTGTCTGGCTCATCTACATCTCTTAGAGTGCAGAACCCAGCCACTCTCCTCTCTCCTCTCTGTTTGTTTATTTATTCATGGCCTTGCATCCATTTATTCAGCTATTCGGTGGCTGTTAGAGGGGTTCTGGGAATGAATATTTTCTAGGCCTCCAGGGAGCAAAATGATGCTACTCGAAATGCAGGAACAGTCTGCGCTCCTTTCCCACCACCCTCTGCCTGGTGGCCAGTTTCCCGTTGGCCTTCCTTCTCCCTCTACCCCAGAAGGGTGCTTGTCGAGCCCCAAACAGAAAAGGCCTCTGCCCAGCACCACCTGCTCTTCCCACTTCCTGCCTCCTTTCTCTCACTTGCAGTCTGAATGCTGGTAACCTACTAATATAGCCAGTACCCCACAGTACTAAAATCCCCAAATCCCAGAACGCAAAGGTTTGGCAAAAACTCCTTTGATGGCAAAACCTGGCCTGAGCTGCTGTGAGGCCACTTAAGGCCTTATATAATTCCAGTGAATGTGAATATTCATACACTTTGCTGCAGAAATGTTAATGTCTTTGTGAAGTATGGGATTTCGTGTAATATATGCACCATAAGACCTTCCTAAAAACGAAAAATTCTAAGCTCTGAAACTTATCTGTTCCTGTGATTGGGTAAGGGATTGTGGGCCCATGCTAGCTCCCATCTACTGAGTGAAGGCCAAGTGTCAGGGGCTGGGCTGATCTCTCTCTATAGTGTACCATATTGGATATTCACAACCCTGTGTGTGTGTGCGTGTGTGTGCGCGCACGTGCACGTGCACGCATGCATAGGTATAATGCTATTATTCCCACTTTACAGATGGAGAAACTGAGGCCCAAAGATTTAACCAACTTGCCCTACATCCCCAGCTAGTAAACAGTGGAACCAGGAATTGAACCCACTGTATTTGACCTCAAAGCTTGGCCTTTAACCACTGTCTTTGTTATCGCGCCCCTCAGTGGCTGACTGACTCCCAGTCCAACCAAAGTGCCCCAGTAACTAGGAACTTCAAAACTCCTGGTGCTCACCGCAGGCCCAGCACTCACTTGGACTCATGAGAGACTGCTCAAGTGGAGAGCTGGTGGGGAGGGGTATTCTAATCTACGGGAGTTGGGGGCTGGCTAGTAGGAGAGTGGTGAAAGGGGTGGGAGAAACCTGAGAGAGAAAGAGTAAGAGGCCTGCCCTCCACCCCAGGGTAGGGCCAAGGGAGGAGCACGTTCCCCTTAGAATTCTGTCCTGTCTTGCTCTCACTGGGCTGTCCACGTGTGAGGAGGAGTGAGCATATTTGTGTTTCTGCCCCTTTTCCAGACAACTCCCCCAACCACACCCCCGCCATGTACAGCCACTTGTACTGCCTTCCTCTGTCTTATGAAAGAATTCTGTTTCTAGAAAACCTCGTTTAGGGTTACTTCTCATTGGCTTAAATCATAGTTACCAAAGGAGAAAAAAGTTGGGTGCATTCGGGAGCCCCTAAACTGAAACCACCTTAGGCTAAAACAAGACAAAAATCCCATGAAAATGGATGCAATAATCTCAATAGTTATCATTAGTTATTATAACACAACCTCATGCGGCCTTTTCTCATCATTAATTACTTTCCAATGTGGCTCATCAGTTGATCTGCTTCATAAGTAATATGCAGTGTACACTTAACACTGTTCCAAGAACAAAACATACATATAGCACTCAATGCTTAGTCAATTCTAAATTTAATGAAGAAAATAGCCAAGATGGAAGAAATCAATGAAAAGCGCACTTGATATGATACTCACAGAGCAAGTTACCATCATAGGGGTCAGGAGAGTTGACCCTTGATGACCAGCAGGCTGTCATGTGATTTTTCAGTATTTATCACAAGACTAGGAGGCATGTACTCTCCACCTCTTTATGCTGGGCTCAGCATGTGATGTGCTTTGTTCAAGGGAATGCCAACAAGAGTGACAGGGTACCAGTCCTGTGCTTCTCTGCTCAGACCCTTTGCACTTCTGCCATCGACATGTCCTGAGTAGTCAGTGGTCCAAGGAGAGGACAAGATATGTGGAGCCATCCCAAAGCCACTTAGGAGCCTGAAGCGGATCTTCCCTAGATGACCCGTAGATATGTGAGAAAGAAAAATAAAGGTTTGTTTGGTAAACTACTGAGTTTGGGGATGGTCTGTTATGCAGCATTATTACACCTAGTAAAGTAGCATTCTTGAACCCAGATGGGCACACACTGGGGCTGTCTGAAATCTCCCTGCAACAGAGGTGGGTTAGGACCACAGGGGTCCTTTGAGTTACTTAGCCAGCTAAAGTCTTAGTGAACCCTTGAGAGTCTGAGCAAATCCCTTCTTAAGTCGGTGGGTTGGCTTGAGCCCTGAGTGTATCCAGATTGATTTACTTTACTGCCCCACCTCTCGATGCCCTGAGTCATCAAAATGTCTGCATCTCAATATACAAACAGCATGTTTTAGTTTTCAAATTCTTTTGATAGAAATTGTTCATACTATTAGCAAGACCAAGGCTCAGAATCCCTGCCACACCCATTGCATTCTCCAGAGAAATTCCTTCTGGAAAGTCTCTGGGCCAGTGCCACGGGATGCTGCTGCCCTTACATGTGTTGACTGGACTAAGGGTGGATTGGCACTTGCCGAAGGACAACCAAGTCACAGATGGTCCAGTGGCTTATGCGGTGGCCTACCACCAAAGCTCCACCAAATGAGGGGCATAAATGACAGCTTTCTCCCCCATCAGGTGGGGAGGATGTAGCAGCCCTCGAGTCTTATATTTACTAGAACTAAGGCATGGCAGATGAATACAAGCCTGTCTACCATTTTCCCTCTCTGACTCGTATAGGAAAGCTACATCAGCATCATCAGGGAGTGTGATAAAAATGTAGACTCTCAGGCCCCACCCAGATATCCCAAATGAGAATCTGCATTTGGACACGATTCCCAGGTGAGTCACCTGCACAATAAAGAGAAATATTGCTTGGAGACATAGGTCAAGTTCTCCTCTTCCATGAAGACTTTTCTCATGACCTCCTGTTATGACGCCGAATGACATGTCCCCCAAAAAGATATGTCGAAGCCCTAACCCCAGTACCTCAGACTGTAATCTTATTTGGAAATAGGTTTGTGGCTGATGTAATTAGTTAAGTTGAGTTCATACTGGAGTAGGATGGGCCCCTAATCCAATATGATTTGTGTCCTTATAAGAGGAGAAGAGACACAGAGACACACAGGGAAAAGATGCCCATGGGATGATGGAGGCAGAGGTTAACGTGATGCATCCACAAGCCAAGAAATTCTTGAGGTGACCAGAAGCTGGAAGAGGCAAGGAAGGATCCTCCCCTTCAGGCTTTGGAGGGAGCATGGTCCTGCCAACACCTTGATTTTGGACTTCTAGCCTCCAGAACTGTGAGACCATCCATATCTGCTGTTCTAAGCCACCCAGTTTGTGGTATTTTGTTGCAACAGCCCTAGGAAACCAATAAAACCCCCAAACTGTTAGGGAGCTTATTTCAATGTCAAGAAGACATTGAAATAAGGACAATGGGCACAGATTGTGGGAAGCACCAATGAGGATGGGGAGAACAGCCAATAAAGGATGCATTCGTGAGCAAGTTGCTGCTGTGGGCAGCTGGGCTCCATCCCATCGGGACCCTCTGAACAGCACAAGGAGAACGTACCTCAGAATCACGCCACTGGAGGGCAGGTTGGCATTTACCTGCTCACTCTTGTCCCTGGCAGTTGTGGTTTGCCCCCAGGGTTGTTAATTTCCTCCCACTTTAGGATTGCGCCTTGCAGTCACGATCTTGCAATTCTTAATAATTTTATCTTTGAAATGGGGTTTTGTAAGTGAAGTCTGATGGGACAACAGAGCAGACGCTCACTGTGCTCCTACCTCCTCTGCTTCCCCGCCTCCCCACCTCCCGCCTCTTTGGAATGGGTTCTTGGCTGCCTGCTGCATCTCCCAACCCTGGCACTGTGGCTGATCTCTGCCTCGGCAGGAGCCTGGCGTGGGCAAGGGGAGGATTGGGCATGCACCAAGTTGTGGGGCAAGGCTTCGCTGAGGTCTGCCTTTGTCCTGAGAATAACACTTGCCAGAGGGAGTGCAACATTAAATAACAATTAAAAATCACCAGTAGTGGGATTGCTGGGTCATATGGTAGTTCTACTTTTAGTTTTTTAAGGAACCTCCATACTGTTCTCCATAGTGGCTGTATCAATTTATATTCCCACCAACAGTGCAACAGGGTTCCCTTTTCTCCACACCCTCTCCAGCATTTGTTGTTTGTAGATTTTCTGATGACGGCCATTCTGACTGGTGTGAGATATCTCATTGTAGTTTGGATTTGCATTTCTCTAATGATTAATGATGTTGAGCATTCTTTCATGTGTTTGTTGGCAATCTGTGTATCTTCTTTGGAGAAATGTCTATTTAGGTTTTCTGCCCATTTTTGGATTAGGTTGTTTGTTTTTTTTTGATGTTGAGCTGCATGAGCTGCTTGTAAATTTTGGAGATTATAAAGAAGATGTGGCACATACATACAATGGAATATTACTCAGCCATAAAAAGAAACGAAATTGAGTTATTTGTAGTGAGGTGGACCTAGAGTCTGTCATACAGAGTGAAGTAAATCAGAAAGAGAAAAAAAAAATACCGTATGCTAACACATATATATGGAATTTAAGAAAAAAAGAAAAAAGGGTCATGAAGAACCTAGGGGCAAGACGGGAATAAAGACACAGACCTACTAGAGAATGGGCTTGAGGATATGGGGAGGGGGAAGGGTAAGCTGTGACAAAGTGAGAGAGAGGCATGGACATATATACACTACCAAACGTAAGGTAGATAGCTAGTGGGAAACAGCCATATAGCACAGGGAGATCAGCTCAGTGCTTTGTGACCCCCTAGAGGGGTGGGATAGGGAGGGTGGGAGGGAGGGAGACGCAAGAGGGAGGAGATATGGGGACATATGTATATGTATAACTGATTCACTTTGTTATAAAGCAGAAACTAACACACCATTGTAAAGCAATTATACTCCAATAAAGATGTTAAAAACAAAAACAAAAACAAAAAATACCGGGATGGGGGGGGGGGGAGAGAGAGAGAGAGAGAGAGAGAGAGAGAGAGAGAGAACCATCAGAAGAGAGGAAAAACCTAGGGTCCTGCTTTTTGGTGAAGGGATCACATGTTCTCTTGGCACTGTGTCCTACAAATTATGTAGCTGGCTTGCCCCTGATTCTGCAGGAAGCCCTGAGGCAGAGGAGTGGAGAGAGGCAGGCAGTCGAGGTGGGAAGCTGTTAGCGTGCAGACCCACCGTCATAGGTGCAGGTGAACTCGGGCGTCTGGAGGGGAAATGGGGTGGGGCGTCAGCAGGAACTGCTGCAGGGGTCTCTCCCTTCTTGAAGCAGTGCCTTACAAGCCTTTTTGTTGCTTTCTTCTGGTTTTATGGGTGTTGGTCTCTGCCAACCTGATTCTGGATTCCGCTAACACATCTGAATAGGACTTGCGATTCTCTGTGAGCTCCCAGGATACCTAGTCTGCACCCAGTGGAGCCTTGTCACCTGCTTCTGAAAGAATAAATGAGATCGCAACATCTACAAAAGCCTCGGGAGGCCCGTGCCTTCCCAAATGCGGAAGAGCCGATAGATATTATTTCTTCTTTCATCTGGGGGCAGAGGCAAAAGCTTTCCCCAGGCGCGGGCCAGTGTGTGTCTGCCAGCCAGCCGTCACTTAGGGGAAGGAAGCTGCACAGTGTCTAGGACCAGGGGGGCTGTCCAGCCCAGCCTCTAGCTGGGACCCCAAAGTCAGCAGAGGACACCCAGATGCAGTGGGATGGGCGTGGCGGCTGGCTGGGAGCGGGACAGGAGAGACTGGCCAGACAGAAACAACGATGGGGAAGGCGTGAAGGGAGACGGGAGCAAGTGGGGGAGGAGGGGTAGGCTTGGCCTCCCGGGGCAGTGGGGAGGCTGATAGTGTCCCCTCTTGGTAGAGCACAATGAATAGCAGTCGCGCCCTGGAGCCAGACCTGCCGGGTCTCAAAGTCCAGCCCTGCCACTTCCTAAGTGCAAACGCATGCAGTGAAGAGAATGCCAAGAGCATCCAGTTCACGGGGGTGTTGTGAGGGTGAAATGTGCTTTGCCCTGCGCCTGACGCCTAGCAGGCCTTCCCCAAAGTCCGAACTCACGCCAGGGCCCCTGGGCAGAAGTGGAGGCATGAGGCCCCCTTCCTGGGAGCATGGAGGGTCTTATCCTTGATCCCACTCCCCCCACACTGCCCCCAGCTTTTCTCTTTGGCCTCTTCTCCATAAAGGCAGAAGGTGCCAGCCGGGTGGCCTAGGTTTTGTGGTAGGTAAGGCACCCGGTGTGGGTGGCCAGCACGTGGCCCGTCAGAGGCCACTGTGGAAAGCACGGGTTTCATCCCCTCGTCTCTGCTTTTGGCCACAGTCCCTTCCACGAACCAGGCCTCAGTGCAGCCACCAACCACACAGGCGGGGAGACGGTGTACCTGGTCGTAGCATGAACTTTGGAGTCAGACTGCCCAGACCCAAATCCCAGCTCCGCCGTTTAGTAGCTGTGTGCTTTGGGCAAGTTACTTAACCCCTCTGTGCTTCAGCGTCCTCACCTGCCAAGTGAAGGTAAGAATAATACCTACCTCATGGAAATGGTATAGGGCTCCAATTAGTTAACATATATAAAGTGTTTGGAACAGTGCTTGGGATAGAATAGATTCCCTATTAAAGTGTGAGGCTTTATTACCGCAAGGCACAGGACGGTGCTAATGACGGCTCGGGGCCAAGACCTTCCTGGGAGGCAGCCTGGGAAAGAATTCAGTTTAGTATTTTCTGCCTGGGGCCCTGGGATTTCAATGTCCCACACTGGCACTGTCCTTGGTAGGTCCCAAAGTCCAGGGGAGGCAGCTGCTGATAAATGAGGCCTAGAGAGGGACCACCGAGATTCCAAATTCTGAGTTAATGGCTGGAAGGAGGGAGGGTACATGAAGGCCAGATCACGAATATTCTTGTCTACCCCGTGAAAGGTTTGGACTTTCTCCTCAAGGCGATGGGAGAGCATTGGGCTGATAGTGATGAAGTGATACATACTAGTTTTGATCGTTCATCCATTCATTTATTCATGAACTATTCACAGAGTGGCAACCGTGTGCCCTGCACAGTTCCAGATCCTGCAGATAAAGGGTGGTGAGCAAGACGGGCGTGTCTTGGCCTTCAAGTTGCTGATGAGCCGTCTACTTGGGGAGCCAAGGGCTTGGCAAACCTTCAAGTGACAATAAGCCCCAGCCCTGCTGGACACAAGCCCTAATTCTGAAATCCCCTTCCCAGAGCAGACCCTGGGGACAGAGGGGTCTTTGCGTTTCTTCACCAGCTTGCCAGATGCAAACCCTGCACTGACCATTCTGGAAATTCCATAAAGAGCTGCCCAACTTCACACTGGTTTCACCCCCAAACATTCGGAGCAGCTGGCCTGGCACTGTCCCTTGGTCGCTAAGACCCCCTAGTGCTCCTGATACTCAGCAAAGCACCTAATATATTTGCATGAACTCGTCAAGCCGTGGTGGGGTGGGGGTGGGAGGGTGGGAGGGTGGGGTGGGTGGAGGGTGCTGGGGAGGGGCTCTAAGGCAGTGCCCTGGGCACAGCCAAGGTTTTACTCAGAGAATGATTTTGACCTTCTTTAGTGCAGAGGGGAAAAGGCAATCCCAGAGTTGCCGGTCGAGCTCTAAAAAGTCATCGGGTTGGGTTTTCCAAGAAGCAGCTGTCCAGACGGAGTGACTGTGAGAGTTGATTTAATCCTTCAGCGACTTCCGGGAGGGACTGTATATAATTGGGCACGAATAATAACACAGGAGCAGCACCCCTGAAAGGAGAAGGGAGGAAGCAGGATTAGTCAGGGGGAACCGGCAGGCAATCTGAAAAGCCTCTGCCCACCCAGCAGGACCTCCCAGAGAAGGGTGCCTATCAGAGCCTCAATTTGGGCAGAAATGGCCAGCCCCAAGTGCCACCAGCTTGCTCAGTCGTCAGCCGGGGCCACCCCGAAAAGGGCATGACTTCAGCTTGTTAACTGAGGCCGAACCTGCCCAACTTAACAGCTGGAGGCTGTCATCTCACCCCACCTGGGGCAGCTGGGCAGAGTCCTTTACTGAAGGCGCTCTGAGTGATGCTTCTTTGTCTTTCACAAGACCCGAAAGGAGAATTAGGAGAAGACCCAGGAAACCCGTGCATAATTAAGGCAAGGTCTGTCTCTGCCTTCAAGGCTCTCACCATCCAGCAGAATTGGTCAGAATTCATAATATTCTTAGAAGGAAAATACAGGCAAGAAAACCCCAGATGGAGCTCAGAAGAGGCTGAGCTGATATGGGGGAGGCTGGCCAGTTTGCCCGTTCTTCTGGGGATTTCCCCACCCAGACCAATGAAAAGAATCCTTTTACCGGCGGCAGAGACAACATTTTCTATTTTCCTTTTTCCTAATTTGGTGGAGAAGATGCAAATAGATATGGATTCCATCAAAATGCTCTCACCAGTGATAGATATCCCCTATTTTGTTTTGCTCCCGTTTGGGTTGTTAGCGTGGCAGCAATTAAACTTGACAAAATAGTGATTAAAAAACAATGAGAAGCAAATGTACCAGCATAGCAGCGCGCATCTAGACCATTCCGAAAATGATCTCTTAAGTGTTGGAAATCTGCTTTATTTTCCTACCGCAGGAATGAGTTTTCAAAAAACAGCACTTAGGAAGGGCAATTTGCCACCAGCATTCCCTGGCCCCAACAAACAGTATTTCTTTCTAATGGACTCTCCCCCTCCAAATTTTAGCTGCAGTTTCCAAATCAGATTCATTACACAAAAGAGCAAAGGAAGGCCACCAAGTGCCCAGAAATCGAGCCTTTTCCTGCCACTTTTAATGATGAAAAAGAAAAAAAAAAAAAAAAAAACCCAACCAAACAAACAAACGAAACTTCTCAACAGTAACTTTGCTTCCGGGGTTTCCAGGGCACCAGCTGCTGGGCTGTCCTGGTCTAGAAGGTCACAGCCACCATGGAGCTGGGAGGGCTAGCTGTGATCGACCCCAGAGTCAGCTGTTGCTGCCTTGTCAACAGGATCTTTATAACATCTGGCTGCTTTTATAGGACTGAACTGTGTGATTCACAGTGAACCTTTTGGAGAGAGGATTAACATCACAGGGCATTTTCAGCTGTGGGGTTTCTGTTTGTTTTGTGCAATCCTGATGCGGATCTGGCTTGGTCACGTCTTTCTCACTCTCTTTCTGATGTGCAAGCAGCTTTCTGGGTCTAATTATAGATGGAGTCTGTGCATCCTTGATCAATAGTTCTGAGTGTCCTCCTGCTTTAAGAGCTGTTTAGTTCTTGCTGATGGGCAGGCATTTCAACCTCTAGCTCTGCACAGGAGTTTTCAGACTCTTCAAGCCCATCAGCAAAACCCTGGTGTCTCCCAGAGCGCCCTTTGAACTTTGCAGAGCTCGGATCAACCCTCCCCTCGGGAAGTCCCATCTGCGGGGAGGCCTAAGGAGGCTGCGGGCCAGCCTGATAATGGCGAGAAGACCCACCACGACAGGGGACTAGGGTTCAAAGCGTGGTGACAGCCAGAACCTGGAACAGCATCAAAGAAGGTCCCTTCTGTGGAGGCTCCTCAAAGGAGGGGCACAGGAGATATGCTGGCAGCAGGGATTCGACCTTGGGAGCAAGGCAGTAATCGATGTGCTCATTCTCAATGATCTCTGGTAGAGCCATCATCAGGCTGGCGTTGGAGACCCAGAGAGGCCCTTTGTTTGTCAGCTTTCTGTTTTATAAGAGAGATGCACAGCACTGGGTTGGTGGGGAAACGAAGAAGCAGAGAACAGTTTGACCTTCAGGGCACAGAAAGCCGTAGAGCAGAGAGGTGCTTAATAAGAGGGTTTTCCTGGATGGGAATGAGTTTTCTGAGCGCGGCCCCAATGGAGTCTCTGGATCAGATCTCCGTCCTTTGCCAGGCTGGGAAAGCTAACCTAGGCATGCAGATGAGTACCCAGTGGAGGAAGGCAGGGGACTCGGGGGTAGGGGGTGGGGAGGGGTGACAAAGGCTCCAAGCAAGATTCACCTTGTTGCTCCAGAATTCAGGACATTAGGGGGAGCCCTGCAGCTCCCCTCTACCTGGGCACTTCTCCAGACCTGTGGTCCTTCCCAGGGCAGACCTGGGCACGGGGTGGGGAGGAGAGGGGAGGTACATGGAGGGACCACTTGAAAAGCAGCCAGCGTGGGTAACGCTCCCACGGCTGCCAATCCTGGGCCTGCCCGTTCCTATGGAAACAGGCGCCAAGAGAGGAGCCTGCTGCTGGGAGCCGAGTCCCGGGCGACTGTGAGGCGCAGCTGCCGGCTGCCCGCTGGGACCTGGAAGTGCCCTTTCCCAAAACCATCCCTGCTGGCTCTGAGTCGGAGGGGTCTCCCGGCATCCGCTGAGCTCGGAGCCGGCATGGAGGAGGAGAGGGAGGAGAAGGAGGGGAGCGAATAAAAATATTTACACTTAACAAACACTTTGATGTTTGAAGACTGTGTGTACAAATGAGGGCTGGGAACATCTTTGGTGAGGGGTTGGCGTTTCCAAGCAAATCTCTTCTCTCTCTCTCTCTCTCTCTCTCTCTCTCTCACGCACACACACACACACACACACACACACATCTCATGCTCTCTTTTTCTCTTGACGGGTTTGTGTTATTACTGCAGCAGAATGCAGAGCTGGCTTGGGAAGGGTGTGCGCCGGTGTTGGACAAGCACCCAGCAGGGTGGCCACACCTGCGCGCCTTGGTGGGTCTCCTCTGCAGCCCCAAGGAAGCCTGGGGTGGCTGGTAGGAGGGTGCAGGAGGCAGCTGGAGCCTCCTGGCCAGATGAGGCCTGCCGGGGAGGCTGCTTGTTGCAGGCGCTGTGCGGTCGGGGGCAGCGGGGCTGGGGAGGCCTGTGTGCCAAGCCCCGTGACTGTGAAGGGAGAGCCCTCAGGCCTGGCACTCTGCTGCTCACGCGAGCACCAAGCCCTCGTCAGGAGAAGCGGTAAACACTTGGGTTGGGGATGACTTTTATTCTCACGGATCCAGAGAACTGGAAAGCAGGTTTCCTGTAGACACCTGTGATGCACTCCAGAAGAGGGAGGAGGGATGAGGAACAAGCCAGCCAGCTGTGCTTTCTCTCCCTGATCTGCCATTTCCTGGCTGTGTGACCTTGGGATTGTCACTTAACCCTCCTTATCCTCAATTTCTTCTTTTTAGATTTTTTTAAAAAATTATTTATTTTTGGCTGTGTTGGGTCTTCGTTGCTGCATGCGGGCTTTTTCTCTAGTTGCGGCGAGCAGGGGCTACTCTGTTGCGGTGCGCGGGCTTTTCACTGCGGTGGCTTCTCTTGTCGCGGAGCACGGGCTCTAGGCACACGTGGGCTTCAGTAGTTGTGGCTTGTGGGCTCTAGAGCGCAGGCTCAGTAGTTGTGGCGCACGGGCTTAGTTGCTCCGTGGCATGTGGGATCTTCCCGGACCAGGGCTCGAACCCGTGTCCCCTGCATTGGCAGGCGGATTCTTAACCACTGCGCCACCATGGAAGTCCCTCAATTTCTTAAGTGGCAGGTAATAATAATAATAACTCCCTCTTGGTGTTATTGTGTGGATTAAATACTTTAGAACATACAGAATTCATAGTATTTGCTCAATACTTGTCAGTGAGTATTATGTTCACCCAACAGATGATGACGGGGCAGGTACGATGTGCAGGGAACTGGGTTAAGTCTGTGCAGGATATGACAGGGGCTCTGAGGCTGGGTCCATCCAGAATTAATAATATTTATTTTAATCTAACCCTGCCGTCTAGGACTTAATTCCTTTATCAGGCTTCATCCTGCCATACTTCCAAACATTTTTAAGAGAAGGAATCTGTCCTGAGTCTTCCAAGCCCAGGCAAGATGCTCCAAGGGCTCAGAAGAGAAATCTATCACTTCTAAGTTGGGGAAGAAGGGATGCTTTCATGGTGACGGTAACATCTTGTTTTCGATTGGCTTTCCCTTGAAGAGATCCTGAGACTAGGATTTGTGTGTATGCGCTTTGTTTGGGAGGAGATCTCAGGCAACACCAGTAGAGAAGTGGGGAAATCAGACAGGGGAGAGGAGAAAGCCAATACAGGGTATGTTAATGAACAACTGAGACTCAGTCCCACTGGGCACTGCTGGAAGATGGTGTGGAAACGCTCTTGGGGTTAGTACACTGAGGGTGAGGAAACCAGAATATCCACTGACTCCACGCACTCCTTGGAGAGCTGCTTTGGGGAGTGTTAACTCCCTGGCACCCCCAAACTGCCCTGCACAGTTGCTGAGCAGCCCCCTCACACACACACACACACACACACACACACACACACACACACACACATTAGAGAATGCCCTCTAACTGAGAGAGGCTGATAGTTGCTGTAAGAAGCCATGGGAGCATATGAGGACATATGGGCAGGACACTATCAATGTCAGTCATTGACGTGAATTGATTTTCTCTTTTAGTTTTTTATTATGGAAAAGATCAGACATGTATAAAGTTAACAGAATGGTATAATAACAGCCCCCCACCCCATGTACCCATGCCTAGCTTCTAGAGTTATCAACATTCTTTCCTTCTTGTTTCATGTCTACTTCTGAACTGGTTTTTCTATGCTGGAGGAAACACAGTAAGAAAAGGAGGGCAGAGACAGCTGACCAAAGGCACAGGGAGTTGAAAGCAGGAAATATGCGTGCAGTGCTCTTTGACTTGTGTGTCACGGGCAAGATGGAGAAATGGAGTTTGAGTGGAAAGGTGGACTGGGGTCAGCCTTGGCGGGCAGGCTAAGGAGGGCATGGAGAGACATTCTCTTGGAAGTTGTTGTGTAGGTAAGTAACCCCATTATCTAACTTGGGTTTCCTAGTTGCAGACCGCAAGAGAAGGATTCAAGGACAAGTCGTTATTTGGAGGGTGGTTTCAGGAAACACCAGCAGGGGAATAGAGAAGTGAGACAGGGAAGGGAAGGCTGAAATAAAGGGTGTTATTAAGCAAGTCCCCACTGTGGGCCACTGGTGCTTAATCCCAGCGGGACATCTGGGAGATGGTTTGGGACACACAGCTCATACTTACCTCAACTGAGGGATGGGGAGCCGGGGCATTTGTCTACTTGCTCCTCTTCCATCATTGCTTGAGGGCTGTTTTCTGGAGTACTAATTCTTTGGCCCTTCCGACTTGTGGTTCTGGATAAAACGCTCAGGATCACAGATACAGGTACTGGCAATTGGAAGTCTGCCGGAACACACCAAACTGGAAAGTCTGGAAGAAAATGAAAGGGCACCAACAGCCTGTCCTCCACTGAAGTTAAAGGGAGCCAGGGAGTGAGATGGATTGGGGCAGGGAGACTCAGAGGAAAGGGACACACAAGAAGGCTTTGGCTGGGCTTCCCTGGTGGCGCAGTGGTTGAGGGTCTGCCTGCCGATGCAGTGGACGCGGGTTCGTGCCCCAGTCAGGGAAGATCCCACATGCCGCGGAGCGGCTGGGCCTGTGAGCCATGGCCGCTGAGCCTGCGCGTCCAGAGCCTGTGCTCCGCAACGGGAGAGGCCACAACAGTGAGAGGCCCATGTACCGCAAAAAAAAAAAAAAAAAAAAAAAAAAAGAAGGCTTTGGCTGTGGTCCAGGTGGGAAGTGATGGAGGTCCGAGCTGGGAGTGTGGGGAGGAAGAAGAGGTGACAGATGGGGGAGAGAGAGATTGGGGAAATATCATCCACAGAATTCGGCAGCTGATCCCGCATGTACGCACGTGGGAGGCAAATTACCAGAGATCGATTCTAAACAACGCTCAACCGTAGTAACTACATTTTTAAACTTCTGGTAAAGCAATCACATTCCTCAACAGTCCTGCTGGGTCTCTCTCGACTCCAGCAACTCAGCCAGACCCTTAAAGACTCAGAAATAGATGACGATGTGCCTGAGGGGCTGGCATCTTCTTAGGTGTGGCCACAAGCCTGGCTCATGCCAGATTGTTCCAAGCCATGCTGTGGCTAGGTGGAGTAGTGAGAGCAGCACTGGGTGAGCACATCCAAGAGCAGGTCCTTGCTCTGCCACTGTGTGACCTGGAGCAAGTCACTGGACCTCAGTTTCTTCAGCTCTAAAATGGGAAAGAGTGTATGTGCCCTCCCCAGCACAGAATAGTTCTTGTGAGGATCCAAGATGTTTATGTGTGAGTCTGGCTTTTTTTGAATGTTCTGGCAACTGGTTTTCTCTTCAACACCTTCAGACCAAGGAGTTCTGAGGCTGCCACGGCCACCCGCTGTACCTCTGCCCACCTAGCGGTTTTGCCTGTACATCTTTGCTATTCTATTACTGCTAACAAAAGCTGAGTTTCTCAGTGTCAGCGCCCTGCTCATATTCCCCCAACCTTTCAGTGGACCTGCATTTCAGTACCTGAGAGCTTCCTCATCCCCACCCCAGCCCCAGAAGGCAGCTCTGACTGTGTGGAACAGGCTAGAAAGGCCCCATGTGCTGGGCTGAATAATGGCTCCCAAAGTTGTCCACATCTTAATCCCTGGAACCTGTGATGATGGTACCTTACGGTAAAAGGGACTTTGCAGATGTCATGAAGTTAGGGATCTTGCCAGGGGGAGGACTATCCTGGATTATCCAGGTGGGTCCTTATAAGAGGGAGGCAGGAGGGTCAGAGTCAGAGAATGTGATGTGATGACGGAAGCAGAGGAGGAGAAGTGACAAGACTAGCATAGATCAGAGTAATGCGGGGTCACGAGCCAAGGAACGTGGCCAGCCTCTAGAAGCTGGAAAGGGCAAGGCAACAGAGTCTCCTGTAGAGTTCCAAGAGAAGCACAGATCTGCTGACTCATCGTGGACTTCTGACTTTCAGCGGATAATAAGTTTGTGTTGCTTGAAGCCACAAAGTTTGAGGTAATTTGTTACAACAGCAAAATTTGTTATAGTAGCAATAGGAATGCATTCAGGAATTCACAATGCCCCAGGAGCAACCCTCAACCAATGCCTAATGGAAGTTGGAGGATAAATACCCCAACTCCCTCATCTTTTAGGTAAGTTTACTTGGAGGCGCCTGTTATATACCACTTCTCAGTTTCCCTGTGGAATTAAGCTCTTGTCACTACTGCAATAACTGCTTCATTAATGCACTCTTTATTGCCTTCTTTCTTTCCTTGTATCGCTTTAGTACTTCCCTACCCAAGGTCCTGGGATCCCTTCCCAAATAAATCACTTGAACCTTTGTGTCACGAATCCAATCTAAGGCAGCTCACAGAGAGGGCCTCCTATGGACCAGGCTCTGTGTTAGCTACATTTAATCCTCCCAACCCTGGGAAGTGGAATGCGTTCCCATTTTTCAGATTAGGAAGCTATGCTCAGAATCTGGGCTGAGTCCCATAGCTGGGACTTGACTCAGTCCAGATTTGAAAGCAGGGGTGCCTGAATCAAAAGCTGGTCCCCATTAGTGGGAAAGCTGACAAGAGGGTCCACAAACTCCTAACCCTCAAGGGAGCCCACATCAGGGATTCTTGTCTTCTGCCATTGACCACCTTACCTTTTGGTGGTCGCCTTGGGCCAGCTCCCCACTTAGTTTTATTGTCTCATCAAACTGTCACACTCGGTATTTGCACCTGTATTGGTTTGCCAGGGCTGCTGTAACAAAGTGCCACAAACTAGGTACTTTAAAACAACAGAAATGTATTTTCTCACAGGTCCGGAAGATGGAAGTCTGAAGTCTGAAATCCACCAGTTGGGCGGATTGGTTCCTTCTGGAGGCTCTGAGGGAGAATCCCTTCCAGGCCTCTCTTCAAGCTTCTGGTGACTGTTGGCGACCTTCGGTTTTCCCTGGCTTGTGGATGCATCCCTCCAGTCTCCACCTCCGTCATTATGTCACCCTCTCCCCTGTGTGTTGTGTCTCCTTCTCTTTCCTTTCTTTTTCTTTTTATTGAAGTAGAGTTGCTTTACAATATTATATTAGTTTCAGATGTACAGCACTGTGATTCAGTATGTTTACAGATTATACTCCATTAAAAGTTATTACAAGATTATGGCTATAATTTCCTGTGCTCTACAATATGTCCTTGTGTCCTTCTTTCCTAAGGACACATGTCACTGGATTTAGGGGCCACCCGAATCCAGGATGATCTCATCTTGTGATCCCTAACTTGATTAGGTCTGTAAAGACCTTTTTTCCAATAAGATCACATTCACAGGTTCTGAATGGACTCATCTTTTGTGGAGGATGGAGCACCATTCAATCCACTATAGTCTTTGATGTTGGCCCCTTTGAGCTTGGACTGAGGCTGATGGAGAGAATGCTTGCAGGTTGACGGGAGAGAAGCTGTTCTCCTGAAAGGTTTAATTCTACCAAAGGGGGCACCAGCAGGCTGCTCTGGCACCTGCCAGGTCAGAGTTGGGCCTGGGGTGAGGAGGAGGGCGTCCTCCATCCCCCTTCACAGAGCCCGGTGTGGGATGGAGACATCAGAGCTGAGCTACCAAGTTAGGACATTAAACTGCACATTTCACCTTGAGCGCCAAAGACAACAGCTAAGAAATTCCAACGTGAGACCAAAATGCAGATATTTTCAAAGGAAATATCAAAGAACCAGTTAAAGGACTTCAAACCCGGAGGAGGATATAAAAGGGGGAAAAGAGGGGGCACTGGGTGTTCTGTTGGCAGATTTCTTTGGTCTCTTGCTGGGAACCCCAGTCCCCGCCAAAAAAAGACGGTAAAGATGTACAGATAGGGCTGGGGGGAGGGAGGGCGTTAACCAAGAACCTAGAAAGAATGACCTAAGCACTCCACTTGGAGAGCCTTGAGATCGTGATACTTGACCCCAGCCGTGATCTGGGAGCTGCGGACTGGGATCTCACACATGTCAACATTCCTACCCAGGTGGGGTGCACGTCAGTGGTGGGTGAATCACAGGCAGTGGGCGCCCAACCTGGCTAGGGATGCTGGCTTGGTCCAGATGCATCTCTAAGAGGGATTCAGTAAAGAGGGCTGCAGCAGGGTCCTTGGTCCTTCCAGATAACCCCTTAGCACTCATATATAAGTGCTTATAAGCCTAGAGTTTTCTACCTGAAAGCACTCTCTCCACTTAGAAATGCGCTTGGGTCCTGGCTGGGTGGTCCCAAAGTTCTAGGGAGCTCATGGCCCTTGGGAGCAGGGCTCAACTTGTACCAGGTGGGAGTTATGAGCCACCAACTCCCCGCTGCCCCCAGTTTCCTTCCCTTGGGTGGGACACCCTGATGTGTGTTCTACACCGTCTCCAGTTGTCCACAGCAACGACCTGTTCAGAGCACAACCTGGACTTGCTGTCCTCCCCTTCCTGTGATATCTCCTGGGGTCCCCCCCCTAATAAATGACTTGCATCAGAGTCCTTGTTCCTGAGTCTGCTGCGGGAACCCAAACTAAGGTCATGGCTTCTGTCAGAGGGTGAGGGGACCACTAGCACATGTCTGTGTGGGACAGGTGCCACTGAGGGCAGCAGGAGTGTCTGCCCAAAGAGATGCACCGTGCCTGGTCACAGGAGATGCTCTTGGAGTCTCCAGAGGGCCCAGAAAGGCTCCCATGGAAGAGCCCTCCCTTCCCATGGAGGAACCAGTAGCTTTGAGCACTGGGCAGCCCCAGGAGTGCATCTTCCACGAGTGCTGTTAAGTAAGAACCTTCTCACTAGTAAGAACCTGCTGTATTAAAAAATAAATAAATAAAAATAAAATAAAATTCAAAAAAAAAACCCCCCAAAAAACCCCTATACCCCTTTCTTCTCCCTCCCCCATCCTGGAGAAGACCTGAATTTCCAAGACAGGGCTGCCTGCCTTGGGCTCCTCTGACCTTGCTGCTGAATTTCAGACTTGCCCCTTTCTGCACCGGGTGGCATTTCCAAAAAACCATAAGTCCTCTCATCCCTCCTTCCCAATCCTGGGAGACACAGAATATCCCATCTTTAATCACTACCTAAAATGCAAGATTTTTCTTTCCTGGATTAGAAAATGTTTCCCTCCCAGAAAGGCCTGATGCGCCTTCCAGGGAGCCCTTCCCTCTTCCTTTGATCTTCTGGGAGCCTTCCATCCACCACCGGCTCCTGATGAATTAAACAAAAGGAGACAAATTCGGGATTCTACAAGAAGAAAGTCAAACGGTCCAAATCGTGCAGGGAGGCACCCGCCGGGCTGCTGGGAAGAAGCCAGGAGGAGATTTCGGGCTTGCGCCTTCCAGCCTCTTCCTGCAACTCAGGCGAGGGGGCTCAGAAGGCCAGTTTCCTGGAGTTCCCTGGAGCCCCTTTGGAGGATGTGGCTGCAGGAGGAGGAACAGACAGGGCAAAAGGAGGGAAGGGAGAATCGGGCCTCACCTGGTGATAATTGCATTTAGCCCAGGGCAAGCTAAATGGAAAAGCCTAGAACACACCCTCCCTGGCACTGACTTCAAGGTTGGCAGTAAAGCTTCCCTGCCCCAAACCTAGCGGCTCAGAGAGCTCCTTGCAGGTCAGGCTGAGGCGTCCTGTTGTCCTTCAGAGGCTCAGCCAAGCATGTGAGGAGGACTCAGGGCCAGTCAGGCCGATGGATCAATGGTTGGCCTCAGCTAGGTTTGGTTTTCTATATAAATCAGCCCAGAGACACATCACACCTTGCAGAGGGTATCATTCTGGGAACCCGAGCAGAAGCAGCCCACCACCGTTTGCTGACCGGTTTGGCTTTTTCTGGGGTCTGCTGGGGGACCACGGATGATTTACTCTCCATCTTTTGTTTGTCTGTCTTTTTGGTTTAACGTGAGTAATGGTATCATTCGAGCTAATGAGAGCTGGTATTCAAACCCAATGTTCCAGAACTGCCTCTTCCTGAGTGTGGTCTCTGAGAGGGACACCTTGGGAGACGTTTGCCTTATTGCTGGGAGGCTATCATCTCTCAAAAATGCTTTGGGGACACATCTCGTGGGCGTGCCTTTGGGACCTGTGCTATGTGCTTTCACGTGGCTTCAGTGATGGCAGATCTTGGTTCCGAGGGCCACTCTTTGGTCATCAGGAGGGAGAGAGGGTGGCCCACCTGTGGAATCCGGGTCTGTCGGGCTTGTGGCGCTCTTCCCAGGAGATATTGGTGGGAACAGGGAATGAGTGAACCGTTTCCAGGATTCACAATGAGGTGTGATGAATCACCACAGCTGGATGACCTTGACTTTCTTGCTTGGCCAGTCGACGGCCCTGGAAGGTGTTTTCAGGAAAGCAGCTTAGTGATATGTCACCCCTCTGGCACGTCCCCAGAGTTCATAGTGCTGATACCCATTGCCAGAGGGAGTGCCACGTTTCAGAGGGAGCCGACTTTCCACATTCCTCGAAGGTTGGGACCGTTCTTCTGTGACTCTGGGCACCTCGCCAAGGTGTACTCTGCTCTGAATCTCTAGCTCCGGGCACAGTGTGTGTGGCACATGACATGTGGCCTGGTCTGTGTTCTCTCAGAGCAGCCCCTGAGACAGAGATATGGGTGCAAGTACTTTGCTGGGGAAGAGATTCCAGGGTGCACAGTGAGGGGGTGCGGAAGTGAGCCAGGGAAGGGAGGAAAGCGAGTGAAGTGCACACTGAGAGGTGGGTGGGCTACAGGCTCAGTGCTGCTGGGCACCTTTTGGAAAACTGTGAGGAACATGCCCCAGGCTGCCCTCCACATAGGGGCCAGGAAGCTGCAGTCCTTCTGTACCAACTCTTGCCCCCATCCCATTGCTTGAGGGTTGTCTCTTGGGTGTTGCCTCCCAGCAATTCCAGGCTGCCTGCCGTGTGGACTGAGCACACTTCTGCCACCAGAGAAAGCCTGAAGACAGAGAAATGAATGTCGAAGATAGGAAGCCCTTGGAGTGTCTGGAATTATCCACCCTGCAGGGGCTGATTCGGAGGCTTTTGTCATTTACTTTCCCAGAGGTTCTCCAGGGAGACTGAGCCCTAGTTGCCTACAGGGGTGTATCTGTCAGGGTTCTCCAGAGAAACAGAACCAATAGGATAGCTCTCTTAATATAGATAGAGAGAAAGATTTATTATAAGAAATTGGCTCACATGATTGTATAGGCTGAGAAGTCCGAAGATCTTCAGTCAGCAAGCCAGACCCAGGAGAGTACAGATTGTGAGTTCCAGTCTGAAAACTGGCAGGCTGGTGGTCCAGAAAGAGCCAGTATTTCAATTCAAGTTCAAAGGTAGGAAAAGACCAATGTCCCAGCTCAAACAGGCAGGAGGAGTTTCCACTTACTCAGACTTTTTGTTCTATCAGGCCTTCAACTGATTGGATGAGGCCCACCCACAGAGGGGAGGGCAATCTGCTTTACTCAGTCCACAGGTTCAAATGTCAACCTCATCCAGACACACCCTCAGAGGTATACTCAGAATAATGTTTGACCAAATATCTGGGTACCTGATGGCTCAGTCAAGTTGGCACATATAATGAACCATCATAAGGGGTAATCTCCTCTTATTGGCCTCCCTCTTTTTGATGTCACTCTCCCTGCTCCCTCACTGTGGTCCCTGGGATCATCTCTCAAATAAATGATCTGCATCCAAATCTCAGGCTCTGCTTTTGGGGGGAGCCAAACTATGACTCAAGGCAAAGTATGACAAGAGGCCTTTAAATAACCTGCTAAGGAATGGTAAGAGAAGAGGAAAGAAGACTATGGGAAGATCTTGGAAATCTTTGAGGAGGTGTAATTTGATCTGGGTTTTGGAGTAATGTGGTAATTTGACAGGCAGTGAGGATGGGAAGGGCAGTCCAGGGAGAGTAGATAGTTTGGGCAAAGAGAGAGATGGAGGAAATACAAAATAGACTTAGGGAATGGCAAGAAGAAAAGTGGGGAGCAGGGCACATGGATAAAGCTGGGAAGGGGAGGACAGGCTGTAGGAGATAAGAGTGGAGAAAATGGTCAAAGCCAAGTTGTGTTGGGCGCCGCATGCCAAGGTAAGAAGTTTTCACTTTATTCTGCAAATGTATTCACTTTGTCCTGCAAATATATCGAAAACTGAGTCTAGGTGACTGCAGGGGGTGCACCGAGGCTGGAGCAGGATGAAGTCTACTCTCTCTCTCTCTCTTTTTTTTTTTTCCTGTGCACAGGCCTCTCACTGTTATGGCCTCTCCCGTTGTGGAGCACAGGCTCTGGACGCACAGGCTCAATGGCCATGGCTCACAGGCCCAGCTGCTCCACGGCATGTGGGATCTTCCTGGACCGGGGCACGAACCCGCATCCCCTGCATCGGCAGGCGGACTCCCAACTGCTGTGCCACCAGGGAAGCCCAAAGCCTACTCTCTTACTGTTGGCTGGTGCTCCTGGAGAAGAGGGAGAGAGGGCAGCTCATTTGTTTACACCTGACACACTGCTTCTGTTTGCCCTACCCCTTTTTCTGAGGATTTCTAGCCATTTTCTCCCTTCAACAGGATGGGGTCCTGGGTAAAACTGTGATGAAAGCTAGGTTTTTCTGTGGGATACTTTTTCTTTTCTATTCCTTCCTCGAAACTCTCTGCCTATCCTTTGCCATAACTCCCTCCTTCCATGCAGTGTCCTCATGTTCTCTTTCTCCCTCCTTTCCATGCAATGTACTTTTAGGGTAGTTTCTAATACATTCATTTATACTAAAGTGTAAATGACTGATAAAAAACCAATGTATTAATGTACATCAGGGAACAGCATAATTACAACATAAAAGGGGACGAGTCCCTTGTTTGGCTTGAGCCATAAGAATCAAGCTAAGTGTGGAATTTAAGTACAGAATGAGCTGAATAGTTTGTTGGGCTTCCCTAACCCCATGGAACTGCACACAGGCGGCACCCTTTCTGCCTCCTGGCAGGAGCTGTGGGACCAGTCTCCCTGCCAGGTTGATGGTGACTTGATGTCAGTGCCAGTTCCCACCTGCTGGGGTTGGAGACATCTTCACTGAACTTCCTGCCTGAGTCCTCACTGGAGAAAGGAATCGCTGGAGTGAGACAAAAAGCCAGACTCCTGTTCTGTTCTTCAGCTATCTGGGTCTTTCCACATGTCCTGCAGACTGCCTCCCCTTTTCTCTTTTGTGAGCTTCTTAATAGGATGCTGTCCCCCTCTTCCAGGAGCCGAGCATGATATCCTGGGCCACCTGGAGCCCCAAGGAGCTCGGGCTCAGACCCGCCTCCCTGCACTTAACCACGGCCCAGTATAATCCCGCTTCCCCGCCGAGGACTGATTGGCCATAACAACTGCCTGGGCTTAGGCAAGACATTTTATAATGAAAAAAAGGAAAAAAAAATTTTAAAAAGGTGCAAACACTGCCTTGAGTCTGAAATTACCCGCAAAGTCACCTTTTTCAGTGCTCACAGACACACAATGCACTCTGCCTCTGCTCTCAGCAAACCATATGCTGCCGCTGCTGCTGGCCGCGTCCTGGGGGATGGCTTTTTTTCCCCTTCAGCAAGCCTCCAGAAATGTCATAGAAATTTATATGCTTATTCACAGAGCCGATAAAGCAGAAAACCGGCATTTCAGCTATTTTTGTTTTGCTTTGCAGATGGAGAGTAAGAGGCATAAATTTCTCTCTCGTTGGACTCCGTGGCCTGCCACTCTCTGTTTTGCATCAGACACTGCTTAGCCCATAGGGGTGATTCTCTGGGATATGGGACCCACCCCTCCCATGCCAGCACCCGTGTAGAAGAGCTGACTGAGGGAAGGAGCGAAACCCAAACAATGTTTACTATCCCTTGGCGTACAGAGCACCAAAGGGCCATCACCCTGGGTGTTCAATGGGGATTAACCTGGAGGAGAAGAGCCCAGAGGGGCAGGATGCTCCCCTTGTGGCGTCCACCCCTGTACACATGTGTTGGGGACATCTTGTGACCGGTCCTAGTCTACCTACAGATCCTTGGTGGCAAGGCTCCAAAATCAATGGTGTTTCAATGATTACTGTTGGGCTACCATTTATCCTGAAACCTTACAGCTCTTCTTTGCTCATGGTTCTCTAGGCTGGGAAATCAGGAAGGGCTTGGCTGAGCAGTTCTCACTTGGAGTCTCTCATGCTGTTACATTCAGATGCCCGTTGGGAGTCATCTGAAGGCTGGACTGGGCTGGACATCCAAAATGGCGCACCCACAGGGCTGGCATTGACTCGGGATGTCAGCCTGGAGCTCAGCTGACACTGTGGGAGTGGGCACCTCCATGAGGACCCTCCAGCATAGCAGTCTCAGGGTGGTTGGACTTCTTGCTTAGCAGCTGGCATCCCCCAGAGTGAGCGTTCTGAGAGCCAGGTGGAAGCCACGTGGCCTCTTCTGACCTGCCCTTGGATGTCATGCAATGTCACTTCTGCTCCATTCTCTGGGCTACGGCGAGTCACTGAGGTCAGTGCAGGTTCAAAAGGAGAGGACATAGACCCTACCTTCTGACCCAGGGGGTCACAGGAGGGCTCTGAATAGAGGAAGGGCATATCTGACTTGGATTTAAGGATCCCTTGGGACTTCCCTGGTGGTCCAGTGGTTAAGAGTCCACGCTCCCAATGCAGGGGGCCCAGGTTCGATCCCTGGTCGGGGAACTAGATCCCGCATGCATGCCTCAACTAAGAGCCCACATGCCGCAACTAAAGATCTCACATGCCGCAACTAAAGTATCTCGTATGCCGCAACGAAGATCCCACGTGCCGCAACTAAGACCCAGCGCAGCCAAATAAATTTAAAAAATAAAGGATCCCTTGGTCTGCCTGCTTGCTCCCAAACCAGCTCTGAACCCCTCAGGAACTTTGCTGTGAGTAAAAAAGGAGGGGGCACCAGGAGGAACTCCTGCACTGTCACTAACCGCTGAAATCCCCTTTGGTGAGGACAGACCTACCCCCGCATGGCTGATGCTCACATAGATAATTTCTGACAAGGTGGGCTTCCAGGGTCAGTAAATTCCTACCATGCCAGGCATCCCAAAAATGACTTGAGGGCACAATATCCCCATTTAAGCAAGAGCAGGGGAAAGGGCAGAAGTGGGTAATTCCACCTCAAGCCGCATTCATGGAACAAGCATGCTCGCCTATTGGCTCTACATCTCGCTCAAAACAGCCCACATCTGACCACCTCTCCCTATCTCTGCTTCCACCTCCCTGGTCTGAGACACCTCATCTGTCACTCGGATTGTTACTGGCCTCCCTGCTGCTCCCTGTGACTTCTACAGTCTGTTTGCCACACAGATCCTTAAACCTGAGTCAGGCATGTCCCTCCCCTGCTCAGAGCCCTCTTGTGACACTACCTCTCTCTCAGAGTAAGAACTAGAGGAGTCCTTACAATGCCCTGCAAGGCACTCTGCGATGTGACCCCCTGTGACCGCCTTGGTCTGACCTCCTCTTTGTCGCCCCCTCATCCTTTCTGTTCCAGCCACACTGGGATCTTTTTTTTTTTTTTTTAATTTTTATTGGAACTCGGGGGGAGGAGGCAGGAAAAAGCATAAATGAAATAACATTGGTTATATGTTAAAAATGTGATATTGTCTGATGGATAAGTGGGAGTTCCTTGTATGATTCTATAGTTGTGCTTATTTGGAATTTCTAAGTTACAAAATGAAAGTGAAGATTCTTTTGAAGAAAGCTTAATTTTTAAAAAGAAACACCATCATTTGATGAAAATATTCAAGAATCTTAAAAAAGGATGCACTTTTTTTCTTTTAAATATTTGTGTTTAAAAGAAAGTCCTTCTTCCAAAGTCTCAGAACATAAATCTTGATTAAAGCTTGATTTTCTAGGTAATTTGCTAACTTTGGAAATAAGATTTTATAACGAATGCAAAAGTATTCTTTATTATGTTGTGAAATTCGGTCATAATCTTTTTTTTTTAATTTTTAATTTTTTAACATCTTTATTGGAGTATAATTGCTTTACAGTGGTGTGTTAGTTTCTGCTTTATAACAAATTGAATCAGTTATACATATACATATATCCCCATATCCCCTCCCTCTTGTGTCTCCCTCCCTCCCACCCTCCCTATCCCACCCCTCTAGGGGGTCACAAAGCACCGAGCTGATCTCCCTGTGCTATGCGGCTGCTTCCCACTAGCTATCTATTTTACGTTTGGTAGTGTATATATGTCCATGCCACTCTCTCACTTCGTCACAGCTTACCCTTCCCCCTCCCCGTATCGTCAAGTCCATTCTCTAGTAGGTCTGTGTCTTTATTCCCCCGTCTTGCCCCTAGGTTCTTCATGACCTTTTTTTTTTTCTTAGATTCCATATATATGTGTTAGCATACGGTATTTGTTTTTCTCTTTCTGACTTACTTCACTCTGTATAACAGATTCTAGGTCCATCCACCTCACTACAAATAACTCAATTTCGTTTCTTTTTATGGCTGAGTAATATTCCATTACATACATATATATGTGCCACATCTTCTTTATCCAGTCATAATCTTTAGGATCATCTTTTCTGAGGAGATAACGATTAGAAGGCAACCTAAGCAAAACAAAACAAAACAAAACAAAAATTTTATTGACGTCTAGTTGCTTTCCAATGTTGTGTTAGTTTCAGGTGTATAGCAAAGTGATTCAGCTATACATATACATATATCCACTCTTTATTAGATTCTTTTCCCATATAGGTCATCACAGAGTATTGAGTAGAGTTCCCTGTGCTATACAGTAGGTCCTTATTAGTTATCTATTTTATATATAGTAGTGTGTATACGTCAATCCCAATCTCCCAATTTATCCCTTCCCCCACCTTTCCCGCCTTGTGACCATAAGTTTGGGTTTTACATCTGTGACTCTACTTCTGTTTTGTAAATAAGTTGATTTGTACCATTTTTTTTAGATTTCACATATAAGCAATATCATATGATATTTGTCTTTGACTTACTTTGCTCAGTATGACAATCTCTAGGTTCATCCATGTTGCTGCAAATGGCATTATTTTGTTCTTTTTTATGGCTGAGTAATATTCCATTGTATATATGTGTCACGTCTTCTTTATCCATTCACCTGTCGATGGACATTTAGGTTGCTTCCATGTCCTGGCTATTGTGAATAGTGCTGCAATGAACACTGGGGTGCATGTACACACTAGGATCCTTATGCATCTTGAACAAACCAGCTGTGCTCCTGCCTCAGGTCCTTTGCAATGGATTGTTCCTTCTGCTTGGAATGCTTTTACCTCAGATATCTACAGGGCTCACTCTCTTCCTTCCCTCAGGTCTCTGCTCCAATGCTACCCCAGCAGAGAGCCCCCCTCAACCATTCAACTTAAGATCTCAGGCCTTCCTTACCTCTATCCCTCTTTCCCACACCTTGCCTTAATTTTCTCCATAGCACTTATGGCCCCTTGACAGACGTCTATTGGTTTGTTTGTTTACTGTCTAGCTCCTCCACTGGAATGTAGGCTCTGGGAGAGCAGGGGCTGCAACTGGTTTGTTCACTACTGCTGTCCCAGTGTCTACAATGGGGCCTTGCACTTAGTAGGTGCTCAATAAATATTGAATAATATGGGCAGATTCCAGTCCAGTCATAACTCTTGAGGCAAGAGATACAATAGCACCTTAATTCATTTAGACCAGGGAGCAGCCAACTTTTTCTACAAAGGACCAGATAGTAAATTTTAGGTTTTGTGGGACATACAACCTCCATCGCAACTACTAAACTCTGCCATTGTAGCATAAAAGCAGCCATTGTTAACATTGAAACAGATGGGCATGGTTGTGTTCCAATAAAATTTTATTTATGAAAACAGGCTATAGGGCTTCCCTGGTGGCGCAGCGGTTGCAGGTCCATCTGCCAGTGCAGGCAACATGGGTTCGAGCCCTGGTCCGGGAGGATCCCACATGTTGCGGAGCAACTAGGCCCCCGCACCACGGTTGCTGGGCCTGCGCTCTAGAGCCCGCGAGCCACAACTACTGAGCCCAAGTGCTACAACTACTGAAGCCCGTGTGCCCGGAGCCTGTGCTCCACAACAAGAGAGGCCACTGTGATGAGAGGCCTGTGCACCGCAACAGGGAGTGGCCCCCACTCACCGCAACTAGAGAAAGCCTGCACAGCAATGAAGACCCAACACAGCCAAAACTAAATAAATAAAATAAATAAATGTATTAAAAAAAACCCAAAACAGGAGACAGGCCCGATTCGGCCCACAAGCCGTAGTTTGCCAACCCCTGGTTTAGTGACCAAAATGCCCTCTAAAGTCAAAATTGTGGTTTCTGCTTTCTGGTTCAAGCATTTGAAGGTCAGAGAAGTTGAGTGGCTGCTCTGAGGTCACGCAGCACGCTGGAGGCAAAGGGGGGAAGGGAACCCAGGTCTCCTGAGTTTTACTCGGGGCTCAGTTTACTCAAGTTGCCTCCCTGTTGGCCACTTGGAGAGGCCAGAGGGAATGCTAACTCAGCTCAGCTGAGAGGCTTCCATTAGCATCATAGGAAGCTCAGATTAAATGCAAACTGCATTAGGTGCTAAATGCACACAGTGTTAGGAATTGGTGTCACTGGCCCTAAATTGCTATTAAGAGATGGGGTGGGGAAGGAGAGGCTGAAGGACTGGGACAGAGACCAGGGGCCAAAAAATCAGGGATGTTGCAGCTTGGGTCTAGGAAGCTTAGGAAGCAGACCCTGAGATGGAGTTTAAAGTACAGGACAATAAAACTAAGGAGGACCGTTGAGATCGACCCCTGAGGAAGGAAAGTGAAGAAAGCAGGAGTGGGCACAGAAGGAGAAGTTGATGTGTAATGCAGGCCCCCAGACAGCCTCAGCTGATGCCCCAGGGAGCTCTGGAGCTAAGGGATGGCCCTTCGGAGGGGTCCTCAGTTGGGCTGAGATGGCCAGGCCTCCCTATCCCCACACTGATCAGTCATTGATGGAGGCTACACTGGGAAGAAGCATAACCTTAGGTGAGACACCCGCCCCCAGGAGGCTGACAGTCAAAGGCTATTTGCTGACACCACTTCCATCAGCTGGGGCACCAACTCCTTCCTTCCTGAAAGGGGCTCTGGTCAGTATACCCTGGCACCCACCGCAGGGGCTAAGAGAGAGAAAACGCAGAAGTGCTGATGGGAAATTGGAAGGGACAGTAAAATAACCCACACAAGCCAAAGCCAGGGCCATGGTAATTCACAGCCTGTGCATCTGGAATAGAATTGGTCTACTCTCACTTTACCTGTTAGGATTAGGTTTGGCAATGAGTGATAGAAAATCCAAAATAACAGTGGCTTTAACACAGTAGAAGTAGATTTCTGTCAGTGAAGCTGGAGTTACACAGCCCAAGCCTGTTCAGTTAGTTTCACAAAGTTGTGAGAGACTCAGGATTCTTCCATCTTTTTGATCTACCCTCTTTAGCACATGGGTGCATTTCATGGTTCAAGATGGCTGCGAAAGTGCCAGCCATTACCTCTGCAGTCCAGCAACCAACAGGAAAGGGGGAGAGATGAAGAAGGCATGGCTTTTCCATTTAAGGACACCTCCTGGAAGCCACACAGGGCACCTTAATCCCATTGACCAACAAACTTAGTCACATGGCCAGGTCTAGCTGCAAAGGATTCTGGGAAATGTAGTTTTTATTCCAGATGACCTTTTTTCCCAAGCAAAACTCAGGAAAAAGTGGAGAACAGCTATTGGGAAGATGTACACAGTGTCTGCTTCAAGCTGACAAATTCTTCATCTCTAAAGATCATCTCTCAGGGAAACCATCAAGACCCCTTACACCCAATGTCTTTCCCTGGGTACAGTTGATGCCCCATGCTCTATAATTCCTCAGCACTTTCAATGGGATTTATGTGTTTTTGTATCGGGACTGTGAACTCCCTGAGGGTGGGGACCTTGTGCTATTCATCTCCTCCCCCCAGCATGCAGCACTGAGCCAGCTCGTGCATAGTAGGTGCTCCATAAATGCTTGTTGAGCAAATTCCCAGAAAAACCTCATATGAACCTTAGGAATACGTAGCATTTCACATCTCTATTCATTCCACAATAACTGTATTTTTCAAAGTGTTAACTAATAAGTTTCACCGAACTTGATACACTGCTAAGGAGTCCCAAGGAAGCCTTGCAGTTTGAAAAAAAAAAAAAAGTGACAGGTGAGTTTTCTCAAAACGCAGCTACACTGAATTGTGGCTGGAGTGCTGTTGTGAACCACAAGTTTCATCTGCAGCCTTGTCACCTGTATCAAACAGGCCTTGGTGAAAGCCTCCAACAATGCCATTGGGTCCTGTGGGAGGTAAGGGATTGAACCAACCTACCCTCAAACCTGTCCCCAGAAGCACCCCCCCCCCCAACCAGGCCACGTTCTTCACATAGCAGACATGGTTGTTGCCTCGTCCGGATCCCCTCTACCTGGCTGGTGCACCTGCCCATCGGCCGGGGTCAGTGTTGGCTGTCATCAGCTCACAGCTACCTCCTTCTCGAAGGACTGCTCTCAGTCAATGGCATCCGCTTTCCCCAGCGGTACCTGGGAGGTGACCCCCTACCCAGGGGTCAGGGAGAGGCACAGCCAACGACCAGTACAGAAGTCTGGACTCTTTGCTTTAAGGGGAGGGGACAACTCTGTGGTGACTTTCCTGTTCCTGAGCTCCCTGTGGGATCAGGGTGAAGTACGGTGTCCAATCTGTCCCAGTTTTCTTGGGACTCTCAATTTTCGGTCTGGAAGTCCACATCCCGGGAAACCCTCCTTCCTGGGCAAACCGGGACAGTTCATTGCCCTCGCCCTCAACTAAGCCCATATCTCTGTTTCACTGGTTGCCCTGTTTCCCTCACTCCTGTACAAGTTTCTCTGGAGAGCCCACCCTCAGTACATCATGTGCACGAGCATCCCCCCACCCTATCCCTGCCCCTTTTCCCCACCCCCGCCCCTTTTCTGATGTTCCTGCCCCTCTGAGTGAGGGCCACTTCTCACAAGGGCTTTTGGCTGTGGGCAGGGGCTCCGATCCTCACCTAAGGAGTTCACAGCTGAACTTAGCTTTCTGGTTTTCTGGTGACTCATCATGCTGCTGCTCTTTTCAGACTTTCAATTTGTAGTTGCCCCCATGTTCCAGCGTCTGGGTCCCCCTTTACATTCTCCACCCTGGGTGGGTGCTGTGCACTTGGCTGTCTCTCCCACTATTGCCCTTTGAGCTAAAACCAAGGCCACTGCTGGTTTCTAGAAGATCAGGCCCTTCTCCTTCAGAGGGGTGGCACAGTGTGGAGTGAAGTGCCTCTCTGTGCGAAGTTTCCTGATCCGAGAAAGATGGCTCGTTGGGTTCTTGGGGAGAGATCATGAAGTACTTGCATCGTGACTGGCCCAGACCCGGCACTCAACAGAGTCACTTCCTCTGGGCTCTGGTCGCAGTTTCCTCACCCGTGAGACAAGGTGGCTGGCTTGGATGTTCTCTAAGGCCGCATCACTTCCACACATCTACCTTCCATTCTGGGTGGGCTGCAAGAGGAGGCTGTTGCCTCGGCTTCTTTGCTTGCTCAGCCTTGCAGCTTGCCCCTACCTGTTGGAGCTTTCAAGACTTTTCCTGTGGGCCAGAGCCTCCTCTCCTTTCTCCTGGGCTGGGCTATTGCAGAATCCCTAACATGTCCTCTATCCCCAGCCTTTTCTCCTGCATATCTTCTTAAAAGATCACTCTGCGTATCTACTCCCTTCTTTAAGAACTTTCAATGGTTCCCAATCAGTACAAATCGAAGCCCAAATGTATTGGTAGGATGCTAAAGGCTCTCCGTCTGGTAGCTAGCTCCAGGTGTGGCCCCCTTGCACAGGTCATGCCATGACCTCACCTATCACGTCTTTGAAACTTTCCTGGTGAGAGGTCGAATGGGACATGAAGAAGGATGCTCAGTTCTGTGAAGTTTGATCCTGCCCCAAGGGCAGAATACGTGGTGCCCAGCTGCTAGAGAGAAGCAGCCCTCTCCCCCTTTCATCAGCAACCTGCTCACTTTCTTGATACTCGGTCCAGAGGGAGGTCCAAGACGTGGGATTCATGCTATTTACAAACGCCCAAAGGAGCTAGGTCTAGAATCGGGGAATGAAACGGAATGGAAACTTGCAACGTCCTTGGAGGGTTTTTTTTTAAGGTCTGGCTCTGCGGCAGGGAGGAGGGGGTGAGGGAAGGGATGGGGTGTCCCCGAGGGCCTCGGGAGGAATGGAGGGCTAAGCGGAGGTGGTCACGTCAGGGAGCAGACGGCATTGCGATGAATAGAGACGGGCTGGCTCCGCGTGTCAGGAGCACAGACGGGTTAAACGCGGGGTTAACAGCGACTGAGTCACCATTTCACCTCCCCTAGGAGAGGAAGACTCGGTGTGCCACTTCAGCCATGAAGAAAAAGCCATTTTGATGGTTGGATGTGAGCCACGCCGTACATCAGCAGCTGGCCCGGGAGCGACACTGTGGCTGTGTGTGGCGGTCAGTCCTCCTGGGGTGGGGAAGTGGTAATAGAGGGCTGTCTGCAGGCTCGTCAGCAACTCCCCTCTCTGCCCTCAGTCAAGCTTCAGAATCTGTTGAGGTTGAAAAAGGGGGGGTTGCCTCCTCCCTGGAGCCTTCCTCCCCTGTCTGGGGAGCTGGACACAACAGCTGAACGGAAGACATGGCTGTGGTTTATTCATCACTGGGCTGATTGATCCTGGCCTGAGATGGCTTTTCCCAGGTTGTGGGTGGTGGGCGGCCTTTACCACTGGACCTTGACTCAGTCACTTTTGGGCAGAGCTGCCATGGCACACAGCTTTAGGGAAAGCAGATCTCATAAAAATACGACGTGAATGATGTCCCCAAGTGCAACATGGCAGCCCTGCCCACTGGTAACCTGTTCCTTTGGGCACGTTTTCTACACAGGAAAGGCATCACTTTTACCTTTAAGGAGTCAGTTGGTCTTGGGGTCCTGCCCTGGTGTAGCTTGTACACAATTATGAGACAGGAGAAGTTTCCAGCTTCTTCCCCTCCTGGCTGGTCCCCACTATGGTGGAAGGATACGACTGATGGATAGTGTAGGTTCCACCCATTGTCTACTATGCAGATATAACAAGAGTCCAAAGGGGTACTTTACATTAGGTCCACAGAAAGAAGACAGTTTGCCTTCTGAAATACGAAGTATATATATTTCAATTAACAGAGGAATAACTGCATACATCAAATTCAGAGTAATCAACAGTGCATTGTGCTGTGTAGTCCCAGCTGCTCTTCTTAGTAATGATCTTCATTACTACAATCCCTACCCCCCTGCACACACACAACCCAGGGAAGTCTCTTTGCTATATCTTCTTCTCCCAGGCTTCCCAGAGAGACATTGAGAAGGACTATGACACCTTGTCCCATCTCTGAGGGCCTTGATTGATTAGTGATGTCTGCCAGTGGCTTGGCAGGGAGATTGGGGGCACATGTGCTGTGTTAAGTGCCATCGCTACCTTGAAAGGCTGTGTAGGCCAGGCTTGCTCACTTGCTTCAGCCCATGTTCAAATGCTGCTCTAGACCCAGGCATTTGTGGGTGATGTCTAAGGAAGTGTGTTCTCTTGAGGACTGGGTGGATCAGCTTTTTCCTTTAGCTTCCCAGCACCCCCTCCTCTAACCTGAGCACTTGATTCCCAACTGTGATCAGTTCACTGCTCTAGAGCAGGGAGAGATAGTTTAATTTCCTTTGGGGATGAGATGAGCCCTTTTCTGATGGGGTCCGAATGAAAAATGGACGTTCCATTGGCGGGATGCAAAGATACAATGATAATTCCTGTGAAATACCATTAACAGAGCCCCATGCACTACCCACCTCCTATTACTGCAGCAACTTAGGAGCTATTCCAGGTCGATAATTTCTTGTCTGACATTGAGTGTGTTACAACAGTGGTGATCAATAGATGAATTTGAGCTGAGAAATTAATGGCCGAAAATGACCTTCATGTGATAGCTCGGGCATAGAGCATTATGTTGAATGTGCCTTAACTTTCACTATTGGAAACAAAGTGAACGTAGATTTTATTCAAATGTAAGATAATGATGAAAAGTGCACAAATCATAAGTATACATTTGATGGATTGTCACAAACCAAACACACCCACGTAACCACACCTGGATCAAGAAATAGACCCTAGAGAGTGATATCATCAAGATAGCAGAATGGGAGTTTTCTATCATTCCCCCCACTCAAAGAACACAGATTTTGACATTCTTTCACAGATGACACTGCCTTTGTGGAAGTCTTGGAGTCAGCACACTGTTGGAGCAAAAGTTTCTGAGATTAGAGGCATTGAAGAGGGTAAAAGGAACAGTTTCATTTTACTTGAATCACCCCTCTCCCAAGGTGGCACATCTCAGGACCAAGAAAGACCCCCTCGGCCCATGATTTCTTCTACAGAGGAAGTGAGAACATGTGAGTGAATGCCTGGCTTCCCTGGCAGTGTGGGATGCTGCCCCAGAAACTCACTTCATTTTTGCCTCATCCAGAATGCGAGGTGAGTTGCATTACTAAGGGGCAGGGAGGAGCTGGGAGAAGAGCAGCCAGAGATCAGAAGGTATCACATTCCAGGGAACCCCCGTAAGGCTATGAGCCATATTTCTTAGGAGAAACCTTGTAGGCCAGGATAGAATGGGGTGATATATTCAAAGTGCTGAAAGAAAAAAAAAACTGCCAACCAAGAAAACTTTACCCAGCAAAGCTCTCCTTTAGAAATGAAGGAAAGATACAGATTTTCTTAGACAAACAAAAGCTGAGGAAGTTCATCACCACTAGACCTGACTTACAAGAGATGTTGAAAGGAGTTATTCAAGTTGAAATGAAAGGATGCTAATTAGTAACATGAAAACACATGAAAATATAAAATACACTGGTAAAAATAAGCATATAGTAAAATTCAGAGTACTCTAATATTGTAATATGGTGGTGTGCTAATCATTGAACTATAAAAGTTAAAGGACAGAAGTATTAAAAATAACTGGCTACAATTTGTTAATGGATACACCATATAAAAAGATGTAAAGTGTGACATCAAAACCAAAAAATGTGGGAGGAGAGTAAAAGGGCAGAGTTTTTGTATGCAATCAGAGTTAAGTTGTTATCAGCTTACAACAGACTCTTATAACTGTAAGATGTTTTATGTAATCCCCATGGTAACCGCAAAGCAAAGGCCTACAGTAGATACACAAAAGGTAAAAAGAAGGGAATCAAAGCATACCACTACAGAAAGGTATCAAATTCACAAAGGAAGATAGTAAGAGGGGAAGAAAGGAACAAAGGGCTGTAAAACAACCAGAAAACAATTAAGAAGAAGGCATTAAGAGGTCCTTACCTACCAATAATTATTTCAAGTGTAAATGGATTAACTTCTCTAATCAAAAGACGTAGAGTGGCTGAATAGATTTAAAAAAATAACATTCAACTATACGCTGCCTCCAAGAGACCCATTCAACTTTAAGAACACACACATAGGCTAAAAGTGAAGGGATGGAAAAAGGTATTCCATGCAAATAGAAGCCAAAAGAGAGGAAGGGTAGCTATACTTATATGTGTGTGTGTGTGTGTGTGTGTGTGTGTGTGTGAGAGAGAGAGAGAGAGAGACACACACACACACACACACACACATGAATGTTATTCAGTCATGAGAAAGAAGGAAATCCTGCCATTTGCAACAATGTGGATGAACCTGGAGGACACTATGTTTACTGAGTGAAATAAGTCAGACAGAAAAATACAAATACTGGATGATCTCGTTTATATGTGAAATAGTTTTAAAAAAAAGTTGAATTCATAGAAACAGAGAATGATGGTTACCGGGGGTGAGGGGGTGGGGAAAATGGGGAGATGCTGGTCAAAGTGTACAAGCCTTTAGTTATGAGATGAATAAGTTCTGGAGATTGAATGTACAGCATGCTGACCATACACTAATAATACTGTATTGTATACTTGAAATTTGTTAAGAGAGTAGATTTTAAGCGTTCTCATCACACATGCAAAATAGAAAACTGTGTGAGGTGATGGATGTGTTAATTAACCTGATTGGATAATCATTTCACAAAGTATATGTATATCGAATCACCACGTTGTACTCTTTAAATATATAAAATTTTATTTGTCAAGTATACCTCGATAAAGCTGGACGAAAAAAAAAAAAGAAACAGACCACGACAATGCATTGGGCTTGTTTTCCAAGCAGGGATGGTAAGACTGTGCTGGGATGAATGTTCTTTGTGCATGTCTTGGTGAGCATATGAACACATTGCACTGAGTATATACTTAAGAGTAGAATTGCTGAGTCATAGGGTATGTTGATATTGTTTTAGGTGGACTTTTTTTTTTTTTTTTTTTTTTTTTTTTGCGGTACGCGGGCCTCTCACTGTTGTGGCCTCTCCCGTTGTGGAGCACAGGCTCCGGACGCGCAGGCTCAGCGGCCATGGCTCACGGGCCCAGCCGCTCCGCGGCATGTGGGATCTTCCCGGACTGGGGCACGAACCTGTGTCCCCTGCATCGGCAGGTGGACTCTCAACCACTGCACCACCAGGGAAGCCCTAGGTGAACTTTTAAAAATTATTAAAACATTATTTAAAAATAAGAAACATTCCAAACACAGAAAATTATGAGAAGTAATATGAAACACCCATGAATCTGCCACAGAGGTTGGACAAATTTAATGTTTTGCCACAATTCCTTCATTTCTCTCTTTCATATATTAAAAAATACAAATTCCCAAATACAGTTGACCCTTGAACATCATGGATTTGAACTGCGTGGGTCCACTTATACGTGGATTTTCTTTCAATAGTAAATACTATAGTACTACAACACCCTTGTTGGTTGAAGCTGCAGATGTGGAACCGTGGATATAGAGGGATCGCAGATACGGAGGGCAGACTATAAATTATACTCGGATTTTCGACTGCGAGAAGGGTCAGTGCCTGTACCCCTGTGTTGTTTAAGGGTCGTGTACAGCGAAAACCCCATCTCTCCTTCCCTCCCTGCTTCCTTCCCCTCAGGGGCTGGCGTGTCATCTTCTGCACGTTTTAGACGTGTACTATGTATGTACGTATCCCTAAACCACATACAGCACTGTTTTGAATGTTTTTAAATTTTACAAAGGTGGTAGCATCCTGTACGTATCCTACTGAAACTCACTTTTATTCACTCAACATTGTTTGTTTGCCACAGCAAAGCAGTGGAAACCTAAACGTCCCGCAATAGAAGCTTTATTCCGTTGATTGAAGTAAATTGACAAAATACCAACATGTATAAATAGAGAACACAGAATGTGTGCCTTGATATGGGTTTTTTGGTACTTTGACAGGCCAGGTGTGAGAGGTGGGTGAGAGAGATTGTATGTGTGTGTGTGTGATTGTGTGTGATTATATGTGTGAGTGTGTAAATACATATGTGTGAGAGTGTGAGTGTATATGACTGTGTGGGTGTGTGAGTGTACATGATTGTGTGTGTGTGTGTGTGTGTGTGTGTGTGCGCGCTTGCATCTGAGCTCGGCGTGTCCTGGGCTGCCTCTGGGAGAGGCACAGGGCAGCCCCAGGCCCAAAGCCCTGGTGGCAGGGGTTGTGGACCCCTACCCTGTGCCCTGCCGCTGCCGTGGCCCTGTCTGCTTTCTGGTTGGATACCTGTGACTCGGGCTCTTGGCTGTCTGCCTCCAGCAGGGCCCTAGGGTTGCCACCAGCAAAGCAGGCTTCTTTGTCAGGCCGCCGCTGTCAGTGTCAAAGCACAGGGACCAAAGTGCAGCCGGGCTCCTCGGACTCGGGGCTGGAACCCATGGCACTGCAGTGACATGCGTGTTCTCAGAGGCTGTCCCAGCCTGCCCCGCGGGGACTTTGCCCCCTGGCTCCTGACTGCCACATGCTCTCGGGTCTATTTCTCCGTTAAGCCGAAGCCAGGAGTCTAGAGGACCTGGCAGGAGCTGCCACCTCCGAGCTCCAGTCCTTAGTGAGAACATCTGATGGGTTGTTCTACAGTAACGAGTTGGCTAACTTGGGCCGACAGCCCATGCCTCAAGCCCTCAGCCTTGGCCGGGTGGTCTGCGTCTTGGTGGGTGGGTTGGGCAGGCTATTGACAAGTACGCCCAGAACGTCATGGTACCCTCCCAAAGCTCTTCACCCAGCCACACATATGGGGCAGGAGGAGGGTCTCCTGCCCAAGAATGCGAATGTCCTGGCCGTCCGGGTGCTCCTTGTTTAATGAAGTCACCAAGCGCGGCGCGCATTGTTGCTGTCCCCCCCCCCCCAGATTCGCTCCCATCCCCTTTGCCAGGCCTGAGGGACCAGCCCCCAGCTTCAGGGGGCTCTGCTGCCAACAGCCGGGGCTTTCAGAGGGTTGCCCTTAGACTCTGCGGCCTCCCCAGAGGTAGGGAGAGCTGGAAGCACCTAGAAGTTTCCTGTCCTCCTTTCCCCCTCCACTCTGGGGCACCCATCAGCCAGTGACTGGTGTGGAATAACCACCCCCACCCCCCAGCTCCATTCCCTAGAGGCAGGACAAACTCTGGGGTGTAAGTTGTCTCCCGGAGTCCTCCCATGGGATCAGGCTGAGGCTGGGACTTGTTGGCATGCTTCCCTGGCTTCCTCCACTTTTCCGTTCTGCTCTGCCGGCCCTTACTGCTTTCTCCTGGGAGCGCATCCCTAATAACTCACCTGCACTGGAAGCCTTGGCTCGACAGGGCTTCCAGCAGAGCCTGAGGCACGATGCCAAACTCTGTCCCCCACCTCGCCCCCCGAGGGAAAACTAGTGCCCCGGAACCAGGCAGATCTGGTTTCCTCCTGTTTCCATGTGCGAGTTTTTCCTCATGTTTTACCTTCTCTAAGCCTCAATTGTCCTCATCTGAAACATGGGGGCACTAAAAGAATCACACCAGAGGACTTTGTGAGGATTTAATGTGGTAACTCATTGAAAGCCCTTAGCAGGCGTATAGCAATCGCTTAAACACTAGGTCCCGGGGTTGTAATGAGAATTAAGAATATAATGTATGTTGAATGCGCCCGGCACTTAGGAAATGGTCAATGTATTTCCACGCCTTTCCCCTCCTTCTTCCAGGGCGTCCGGTATAGGCACTTATGCTTAATTTTTTACGCGATGGACAATCAACACTGCAGGACTGATCAGGGTGAAACCATCCACAGGGAGAAGAATTAAAAGACAAGTGCTGAAGAAATGCAGGATGGTGATCACCTCCACATAACTCACTTCTGGGGTTAATTTTTTTTCTTTTTTTTTTTTTTTTTGGTGTGTTTTCCCAGTAAAAGTTTTTAATTAAAAAAATTCAGACCCTGGGGACTTACAATAAATTTGAGTGCAAAGCTCCTTGGAGAAAATGTCTTGGCTAAATACACGGAACAGATTATTATTATTTATTATTATTTCCATTCCAAGAAATGGCGAACTTTCTTCTGCACTTTTCTTGGTGATTTGTGGCTTCAGCAACTCTGGCCCATGCTAGAGGGAGAGAAGAGTGATGCCTTTTCTCCTTTAGAGATGCCCCAGGTTTGCGCTAGGGGAGGGGAAGCCGGCGTGCTGTGCACAGCTGTCTCTCCTCTGCATTTATTGCTGCGGCGTTTACCTCCCTGGGGCCTCTTCCTTTTCCAAACCAAGTAATTCAGACCCCATTGTTTACCTCTGCAGAGGGATCAAGGTTACACCCACAGTAAAAATGGAGAAAAGCGACCCAGAAGCTTGGCCCTGAGTCCCGCCCTGACTTGGGGGTTGCTTGCCAAGTTGTTCTCAGCCCTGGGAATTACCTTCCAGGCTTGGGAACGCCAGGCCTCTCAGCTGCGGAGTGATTTATGTGCCTGAGAGAGCCTTCTCCTCCTTTCCCATGACTCCTTGCCTGGAGTCCTTTTCCGCCCGGCCAGACAGAGTCCCCAAGCTGTGGAAAAACAAATGGGGAAATTGAGGCAGGGAGAGACTTGAGAGGCGTGTGTGTCTGGTGCAGATGGGGGGCAGTGAGGATGACAGAGACTGGACCCGGATTTGAGTGCAAATAGTTTATTTGCAAGGAGATCGCCGGAAAAACCAGCAGGGGAGCTGGGAAATGAAGCAGGAATGGAAAGGAACCGCCCGAGGAACCGTGCACTCGGTTACCCCAACCGAGGGTGGAGGAGCTGGGCTGTCAGTCATGGCTTGACAGCTGCTCTCGGGGAGGGGGATCGCTAGATTTCTAGGAATTCCAGCCTGCTGCCTTCATGGGCACAGTGGGCTCCAGTAGCCATAAAGCTCTCAGGCAGATATGCAGTGCTCGCAATCGGAAGTCAAGGCCATGGGCGCCGATATGTTAAGTGCCAAGTGGGGGCAGGCGGGACGTGCTGGCTTTTGCTACACCATCCAACTCAGAACAGTCTTCTTTGCCTTTGTGGTCACAGTCTGGATTCCTTGTTTTGTTTTGTTTTTTTGCGGTACGCGGGCCTCTCACTGTTGTGGCCTTTCCCGTTGCGGAGCACAGGCTCCGGATGCGCAAGCTCAGCGGCCATGGCTCACGGGCCCAGCCGCTCCGCGGCACGTGGGATCTTCCCGGACTGGGGCACAAACCCGTATCCCCTGCGTCGGCAGGCGGACTCTCAACCACTGCGCCACCAGGGAGGCCCCTGGATTCCTTGTTTTTAAACTTACTTTTCCCCCAAAGAGTTCTCTGAGGAACACTGGTCTCTGGGAAATGATCCATAAGCAGAGTGCAGTCCTGGCATCAAAAGATTCGGGGAGGGCCTCCCTGGTGGCGCAGTGGTTGAGAGTCCGCCTGCCGATGCAGGGGACACGGGTTCGTGCCCCGGTCCGGGAGGATCCCATATGCCGCGGAGCGGCTGGGCCCGTGAGCCATGGCCGCTGGGCCTGCGCGTCCGGAGCCTGTGCTCCGCAACGGGAGAGGCCACAACAGTGAGAGGCCTGCATACCACCAAAAATAAAAAAAAAAAAAAAAGATTCGGGGACATACTGCGGTCTCACATGATTCTCTTATAGGCTTCAAGGTGGTATTTTTCAGTGACGGAAACCGGTTGGCTTGGCTTTACCTAGAATTTCTCAACGGAATAACGGATGAGCACTTATTTTGCTTGAGCACGTACTTACTTAAGCTCTGTGGACCTAGTGTTCCACGGAACACCCCAGAAAGCACAGATTTAGCAAATTAATCAATATTGTGTCTTGTGATGTCCCCTATACACCTTATACAAAAGGAGTGTTGTGGGAAGGAATTAGCACCTGGAGATGAATGGCGAGGAGTGGTCTGGCTCAGGGGAGATGTAACAGCCGCCTGTGAGCGTGCCAGGAGGGCAAAAGTCACAGGAAGCTGAATTTCAGCTTAAAGTCAGAAAGTGATTTTTTTTTCTCACAATAGGAACTGAAAAGGTCTGGTCTTCTGCATGGTCAGGCCCTAAGCTTCCTGTCTCCAGGTTTATTTCAGCAGAGGCTGGATCTTTTGGGAATAGACCGGGTTGGGGGCGGGGGCGCTTCTTGCCTTGGGTGGGAGTTGAGCCAGGAGGCCATAGACCCCTCCTGTCTCTCAGATTTTCATGCTAGACTTAACGGCGTTGATTCCTAGGTAGACTGGGAGTTACTTGAGAGACAAGTTGTGTTTTACATTTCTTCATGTTTCCCACAGTGTCTGGACTGGTTCTGGGCATGTACATTTTATAAATAAAAATTATTGAATGGATGAATGAACGAATGAATGAATGGGGTTCTGGGGGCCCACTTGCAAAGCTGCTCTTTGGCGGGGTTGACATGAGACATATATATATTTATTTATTCTTATTTTATTTATTTTATTTTTGTCTGCGTTGGGTCTTCGTTGCTGCACGTGGGCTTTCTCTAGTTGCAGCGAGCGGGGGCTACTCTTCGTTGTGGTGCGCGGGCTTTTCATTGTGGTGGCTTCTCTTGTTGCGGAGTACGGGCTCTAGGCACGCGGGCTTCAGCAGTTGTGGCTCGCGGGCTCTAGAGCGCACGCTCAGTAGTTGTGTCACATGGGCTCAGTAGTTGTGGCGCACGGGCTTAGTTGCCCTGCGGCAAATGGGATCTTCCCAGACCAGGGCTCGAACCCCTGTCCGTTGCATTGACAGGCGGATTCTTAACCACTGTGACATCCGGGAAGCCCCTGACGTGAGGTATTTAGAACAGGGTCGCCACAGAAGCAGAGGGTGCCTGTGTAGACTTAATAGAAGGCTCAAGCCGGACATCAGAAATCTAAGAGACATATGATCAGAATATCTGTAAATTACAGAGTGTCATTATGTTCCAACCACTGTCCAAGCTTTCCTTGTTTAACCCTCCTTACAGCATTCCTCTGAGGTAGGTATCATCATTATGAACATTTTCTTGATGAGAAGACTGAGGCTTGAGAGGTCACCAGGCTACACAGTGG
The DNA here is from genome assembly GCF_025265405.1 of Mesoplodon densirostris. Lineage (NCBI taxonomy): Eukaryota > Metazoa > Chordata > Mammalia > Artiodactyla > Ziphiidae > Mesoplodon > Mesoplodon densirostris. Next base: position 102,620,406 of record NC_082681.1, read on the forward strand.
TGAGGCTTGGATTTGGTTCTGGCTAGCCTGCCTCCAAGGCTGGGACCAGGACCACCTGATCACACTCGTCTGGCTCCAGACCCTCATCGCCACCCCAGAAGCACTCTGCGGCCTCACACAGCCCCCAGGGCAAGGGGCGGGCTGACGAGGATTCTATACCTGTCGTTACAGGTGGGGAAACTGAGGCCCGATGGAGAGGGTGATCTGTTTGTTTGGCAGATAAGAGGCAGTGAGAAAGACAGCATATCCGGGGCAGGAAGAGCTCAGCCAATCCCTTGACTCCATTTTCCAGCCCTGTATGGGTGGCATTGTCTCCTTGCTAGCTCAAGACACAGAAGGAGGAAGAACAGGCACCGTGACCTCAGGGAGGAGAGGTGCCGGTACAAGAGGCAGCGTGGCCATCTGGTTGGTGTTCAGGTGTGCGGAGGCGTCTGGGCCGTCTGCGTTTGCCCACCTGCTTTCCCTGTGAGCGTCCCTCAAGTGATCAGGGCTGCAGCTCTCATGCCATGCAGGCTGGGCACTGAGCAGGTGTCTGATTTAACAGAGATAACCGCTGCTCTGCTCGTGGTCTGGGAACACATCTGAGGAGGTGGCTTGTCCCTATGTCCTCTGCTGAGCCCAGAAGTTTCCCTGGAAACCTCGGGCCTGAATTCAAGATGCAATGGGACATCTTGTCCCAGAATTTGAAATACAGGTAACGCCAGTCTCCGTCCTTCCCCCTCCCTCCCTCCCCCATCTTCATAAAACATGCTGATGATCAGATCTCCCTGAATTTTCGAATGACCCCCGCAGTAGCTTACAGAACTGCTTCCAATTTCTCACCCCTCCCTCTATCCGTGCCACTGGCATGCCTCCCATAAGAGCTGGGGTCTATTTTCCACCCCATTGACGCTGGACTTGGCCGTGTAACGTGCTGTGGCCTTTGGCGTGTAGATGGAAGTGATGACATGGCCGCTTCCAAGCCTAAGCCTTAAGTGGTACCATGAGTTTGCATTTGTCCTCTTGCATTTCTGTCATCATTATGAGAGAACACGCCCCAGGGAGCCAGCTGGTGTCAGAAGAACCAGGAGATCTGTGAGCCTGACCTGAACCCAGAACTTGGAGTTCAGTCCAGCCTAGCCCAGCCAACCTGCAGGTGCACACCTGAAGCAGAGCCAGGCCAGTTCACCCTGAGACCTGTGAGTATGAGAATAAATGCTTATTGTTGTATGTTGCTGAGAGTTTGGGTGCTTTGCTGCCCAGCAATAGCTGACTGATGCCACTGGTATCTTCTGTAATCCTCTTCCCACTTCCACCTCTCTGAGTTTGTGTCTGCGACACACATATTGTCTACCCTGCAGGTCACTGAAAAAAAAAATAGGGAAGGGAACTCCCTGGCAGTCTAGTGGTTAGGACTCGACGCTTTCACTGCCGGGACCCGGGTTCAATTCCTGGTTGGGGAACTAAGATCCCGTGAGCCACGTGGTGTGGCCAGAAACAACAACAACAACAAAAAGACGTTCTTAAGTAAAACTGACCTTAAAAGAAAAATAAAGAAAAACAAGGGGAAAAGTTACAGCACAGAAATGCTCAGTCCAAAATTTGCTGTGTGAATTTGTTTCTGAAAAATGCAGCAGTCTGTCTAGGGATGTTAATTTTTTTTTTTTTTTTTTTTTTGCGGTACGTGGGCCTCTCACTGTTGTGGCCTCTCCCGCTGCGGACCACAGGCTCCAGACGCGCAGGCTCAGCGGCCATGGCTCACGGGCCCAGCCGCTCCATGGCATGTGGGATCCTCCCGGACCGGGGTACGAACCCATGTCCCCTGCATTGGCAGGTGGACTCTCGACCGCTGCGCCACCAGGGAAGCCCTAGGGATGTTAATTTAATTTGAGAAGGTGTGTTGATAACACTCTGGTTGATGAGGCTGGTACATAGGATGGCGCCAGAGTCAGGGACCTGGAGCTGTCGTCACACCACATTGTTTCAGATCCTGGTTCTACCACTTACTATCTGGGTACCTTTGGGAAAGTTACTTTTCCTCTCTAAGCCTCAGTTTCCTCATCTGTAAAATGGGCACCTTTCTCAGAGCATCGTTTGGCGGTTTAAATGAGAAAAAGTGTGTCAAGTGTTTAAGGCAGTGTCTGGCTGGTGGCAAGAATTCACTAAACCAGTTAGCTAGCGTTATTTTTATGTACTGTCACAGCAAAAGCACCGAGTGATACTTTAAAGAGTATCACTGACTCATCCTCCCTCTTAAATTTCCATCCAAATTTTGCTAGCTTTCACTCTTCTGCCTCTGCTGAAGAATCTCCCCGAATCATTTTTGTGTGTATGTGCAGAAAAAAAAAGTGCAGTGAACCATGACCCCTGTATTGTGGCCCTGGGTCTTCTATTAGCTTGCTGAGTGACCTTGAACAAGCCAGCTTCAGTCTCTGGGCCTTGGTCCTCTCCTCAGAGAAAGGTTGGGATTGATCTCGTTTCTAAGGGCCCTTGATGCCCATTATTTTGCACGTTCCCTTTGGAAAAGATCTGGAGGAGTTGAAAGAGCTTTTATGAAGATATGATTATAGTTTTGATATAATAAAGGAAGAACTTATTTTTTCACATAGGGGGTCAGGCATGGAATTGAAGAATCACAGACCATTTGACCCAGAAGGGCCTTAGGAAACTCGCAGTCCAATGATCTTACTTTACAGAAGAGAACTTGACATCCCAGGGCACCTCAGTGGATCACTCAAGGGTATACTCGCCCTCAGGGAATATGCATTGAGCACCTGGTGTACAGGCCCTGGGCTGGGCACTGGGGCTCCAAGTGCACAGGACGCCCTCCACGGGCCTCCGAGGCCTGTTGCAGAGAAAGACAATAAAAACACGTTTGTGATGCAGACGGGTCCATGCTACAGAGACAGCTGTACTGATGCTAAGGAGAACTTGGGGGCAGCCCTGAATCGAGACTTAGGGATGGTCAGGAAATAACCATAACGGCTAATTCATCTTCATTCTGGGCCACTTTACATGTATTAACTCCAACTCCAATGACTCCGTGAGGTAGGTACTAGTTTCATCACCATCCCCGTTTACTGTGGGGGGAAACTGAGGCTCAGAAAGGTTAAGTAACTTGTCCTAGGGCACACAGCTAGCAAGCAGCGTAGCCAGAATTTGAATTCAGGGAGTCTGGCTCCAGAGTCTGTACTGTTTACCACCATGTGGTACTGACTCTTTGGGGAGGATGACCTCAGAGCTGTGCCCTGAGGCAGGAGTAGGAGCTGTCCAGGAGAGGGTAAAAGGAGGGGCACGTGCAAAGTGGTAAGTTCCTACCGATGAGCATGAGTGTGCTGCGTCTATGGAACTGTGGGCTGAAAGTGTGTGTGTCTCTGTGTACGTATCTCTGTGTGTCTCTATGTGTGTATTTGTGTATCTATGTGTTGTGCATGTGTCTACGTCTGTTTGTGTGAGTCTGTGTGTATGTATATGTGTGTGTGTCTGTGTGTATGTGTCCTCCTGGTGTGCCTGTATATGTCTATAGATACATCTGTATGTGTATGAATGTGTGTCCATGTATATGTACATGCGTGCGTGTTTGTATATGTAAGTCTGCGTGTGTCTCTGTGTATGTCTGTGGATATGTTTGTGTGTTCCACGATCATATATTTGTGTATCTGTGTGTGTCTGTGTAGTTACGTGTGTGCATTAGTGTGTGTGTGTGTGTGTGTGTGTGTGTGTGTGTGTGTATGGTGGGAGTGGACAGGGTCGGGAGGTGACTAGAGTTATGCAGAGACCAGATCATGATGGGCTCTGGAAAAGTTTACCCTTAAGACATAGGGGAGTCATCCAGTGAACCGAAGCCTCAGACTGATGTTTTAGAAAAGCCACGTGCTCATCTATACATTTTTATTGAGCATCTAGTATGTGTCAGATCCTATTCCAGATTCTGGGGATGAAATGGTGAATAAGAACAAAATTCCTGTTTTGGGGGAGCTTACATTCAAATGAGGAGAGATAGACCATAAACACATAAAAGATATAATATAGTGTCAGGATAAGTACTTAAAGAAAAAAAAAAGCATGTTAAGGGGAGAGATGATGGAGGAGGCCATTTGAGCTGCGGTCTGAATAAGTGAGCGTCAGCCCAGGACTGTTGCGTGGGGGTGGGGGTGGGGAGAGCATTTCAGGCAGAGGGAACAGCAAGTGCAAAGGCCCTGAGGCAAGTGTGGGTTTGACCTGTCCGAAGAACAGCAAAGAAGTCAGGGGGCCTGAAGTGAAATGAGGTTGGGGCCAGAGCTGGGGCTGCTTCCCACAGGGCTTTGCAGCCGTGGCGAGGGCTTTGGATTGTGTCCCTCAAATCATGAGAAGTCACTGGAGAATCCCAACCCTGTGGGTGCTGTGGGACCCACGTAGAAGGAGAGGCCCAGTTGTCACACTCCTAAGTCAGTGCCCCCTCCACACTGCCACCTGGAGAGCCAAAACCTAGGTGGACTTTTTTTTTTGGCCACACCGAGCAGCTTGCGGGATCCTAGTTCCCCAACCAGGGATCGAACCCGTGCCCCCTGCCATGGAAGCGCAGAGTCCTAACCACTGGACCGCCAGGGAAGTCCCTCAAGGTGGACTTTCTGATGTCATGTGCAATTCATATCACACAGAAAACAAATCTGTTTTCAAGATATGTTCCTGTATCCAATGACTATTCACTAGGTTCAAGTCCCTTCAATAGAGTAAATGTTGATTGCAAGCGAATAATTTGTGTCGTTTCTTGGAGCCCAGCTAGGCTTATGGTGACAGAAATTTATCACCGGCTTCCAGACCAAAGTAACTAACACTACGGGCACGGGGCGTGGCATCGTTTCCGGAACACTGTGAGCACTCAGCAAGCACGTGTTATTATCTCATTGAATTCATTCACGAACCCTTTGAGGTGGGTGCCAGCCATATTTTACACATAAGGAGCATGAGGCTTTGAGAGTTTACATAATTAGCCCAAAGTCACACAGCTAGTTAGTGGCATCCCAGCCCCCAAGCAAAAAGCAATTTCAAAAGGAGTTAGTGATTTTGCTTCCTAGAGCAGATTGCGAAGCTTTTAGCTCCTGGCGTTAGTGGCTGCTAGAGCCTAGGAGAGCAGCTTTGCAGGGGCGGCCCCTTACTGAGCCAGGTGTGCGTGGGGAGGGGGTAATGGGTGAGTTAGGTGATGCTCAACATCAGTGTCACTGCCAGGGTCACCATGAAAGCACTATCTGTCCATGGGGCTGGGCTGGACCCTGGGCTGAGCATCCCTGCTTTGAGAGTCTTTACAGCGTGAGTGGGCCACGCAGATGGGAAGAGCCAAGAGGGAGATGAAAAACATCTGAGGGAGCCCTAGAGGGCCCCAACTTACACAACTGCAAAACTAACAAATTCCGCAGGCACTTGCTCCCCCGATCACGAGGCTTCGCTTCCGTAGACGTGGACTCGTCCAGTCGCCTATGGGGCGTGAGGGACCCGGCGGGAGAAGGCAGGTGGCCTCCCTGGAAGGTGTTGTCATGAGGTTATTGTCAGAACTAATCAAGAGACAAGGCAGGACTGTAAGTCACCCGGTTGGTCCCATTATCAGCCGACAAGCCGCTGTCCCCAGCTCTTAAGAAGGACATCCCTATAGAAACACCAGGCATGCTCCCTTCGGACCTGTGAGTGAGGGGATGGTGTTAAGGGAGGTGTGCAAGAAGACACCCTCTGTTGTCCCCCCAGGGCCGGACCAGTGTCAAGACAAACCCAAATAAAAGTCAAGCCTGGGCCTCCCTGGTGGCGCAAGTGGTTGGGAGTCCGCCTGCCGATGCAGGGGATACGGGTTCGTGCCCCGGTCTGGGAGGATCCCATATGCCGCGGAGCGGCTGGGCCCGTGAGCCATGGCCGCTGAGCCTGTGCGTCCGGAGCCTGCGCGTCCGGAGCCTGTGCTCCGCAACGGGGGAGGCCACAACAGTGAGAGGCCCGCATACCGCAAAAAAAAAAAAAAAAAAAAAAAAAAAAAGTCAAGCCAACCCTGGGAATTGGGGAAGCTTAGTTGTTGTTGTTGTTTTTTTAATTTTACTTTAAAATTTAATTTAGCTTAATTGTTAATAAAAATTATATATATTTAAGGTGTACAACGTGAAGATCTGATACACACATAGATAGGGAAGTAGTTACTATGCTCACGCGAATTCACGTACCCATCTCTGCACATAGTTACCTTGTGTGTGTGATGAGAGCACCTGAAATCTACTCTTCTGGCACACTGCCAGTATACAACAGAATATTTTCAACTATGGTCATCATGCTGCACATTGGATCTCTGGAACTTATTCCTCCTACAGAACTGTAGCTTTGTGCCCTTTGACCAACATCTCCCCATATTCCCCACCTCCCCACCCCTGGTAACCACCATTCATCTCTCTGCTTCTATGTATTTGACTTTTTGAGATTCCACCTATAAGTGAGATCAGGCAGTATTTGTCTTTCTGTGTCTGGCTTATTTCACTTAGCACGATGGCCTCCAGGTTTACCCATGTGGCAGGATCTTGGAAGCTTGGTGTTTTCGTTCCTATGATTGTATGACAAATCACACCCTCCCCCTCCACAACTTAGTGGATTAAAACAACCATCACTTCTTACACTCACAGATTCTGTGGATCAGCCGTTTGGACAGGGAAGGTGGGGATGGCTTGTCTCTGATCCGCGGTGTCTGCGGAGCTCAGCTGGAAACCCTGAAGGCTGGCGGCTGGGGCCATCTGCAGGGTTGTGCACGCACATGTCTGGCGATTGATGCTGGCTGGCGGCTGGGGGACCACAGCCCTGCTCCCCCCTCTGTGTGAACGCTCTCCAGGAGCTGATTTGGGTTTCCTCACTCTGGGTACCCAGAGTGAGCTTCTGAGGAAGCGAGAAGCAGGTAGAAGCTGGATCTTTTTATGACCTGGCCTAGGCAGTCACGTGGCATCACCTCTCCCATGATCTATTGGTTGGAATCTATTGGCCACCAGCCCCGCTCAGGGGGAGGGAACATAGCCCCCCACCTCCCAGTGGAAAGAGTGGCAGTCACAGTGTTAGCGAGCATGGGGGATGGGATACCTATATTTTTGTGGCTACCTTTGAAAACTCGATCTGCCACACTGTGAGTCTCACATGTCCCCCTGGAGGGCTGTGCCCGGGAGAGGAGAGCTAAGCGTCCCTCCCCTCTGTCACTCAGCTGTGAGGGCGGTGACAGGAGGAGGGCCAGGAAGCTGGCAGTGGCCAGACTGTGTGACATTTTCCCAGTGACTTTTGCTAGGACAGTACCAAGTCGCAGGACAGCCCCCCTGCTGGGGAAAAACACACATCAAGGCCCACGTGAATGATGTCCAGGTCACTTCAGACCCTCCAGGGAAGAGAAGACAGGGTGTAGCACAAGCCAGCTACCATTGGGGGTGACTGAGGCTGAATCCCGCCAGGAAACCCTGGGAATGACTGTGGAGCACGTGCCTCGTACTTGTTTCATCCTAGGGGTGAGGGAGCTGGGGCATCTGTCCTCCAGTTCCCATCAGGCATTAGCTGAGGGCTGCCCCTGGAGTGGTGATCATTCCCTGGCATTGCTGGCCAGCTGAATGGGTGGGCAGAGCAGGCTTTGGTGGCTAGAGACACCCTCAGGCAGAGATGCAGGTGCTAGCAGCTGGGAGTTAGGGCCACATGCCAATGTCACGGTAAGACTGAGGGGACAGAGGCGGGGTACCCATAGCATCTGCTACAAACCCCTTTAGCTTATTTCCACTACTCTGCTCATTTGCTATTCACTGAACTCTGCCTGACGGTGTTAATTATATTTTACCGTTAACAACACTTGCAGAAGCTCCTCCCTGTGATATCCAAAGCCCTCTGCCCTGTAGCCCCAAACCCCCCTTTGTGGCAGGGATCGTGTAACAGGGGGCTTGAGATGGCAGGCCCTGCAGTGTGAACTCTCTGGGTTTGAATCCGGGTTTAAAGTGGCTGTGCCACTTACTAGCTGTGTGATTGTGGACAAGTCAGTTACTTAACCTCTCCAGGTTTCAGTTTCTTTACCTGAATGTGAGGATACTGAGAACACAGTGTTGCAAGGATGAAATGAGTTAATTGATGAAATGCGTTTCAAGTGGCGCCTGCTTCTCAATAGAGCCCACCTAGGCTGTTCTGCTCAGCTAAACACACTCCTGGCCAGCCATGGGCTGCATCCATGTCTCCACGCATGCCGAGAATGTCTTCCCTGCGTTGCACGGAACCTTCTATCCCTCCTTCAAGGCTTTGGCCACATGGACCGGATGTGCCACCCTCCTTCCTTCCTCTGAGCCCAGGCACATGCTATGCCCTCCATCTGCAAGGTTCTCTCCCACCCTCTTCACCAGACTAACTCCTTCTCAACCTTCAGCCATTTCCTCAGGCAAACATTCCCTGACCCCCCCATCCCCAGACGGTCACATTCCCTGTCGTATCCCCTGATGCCTCCCCTTCTTGGAACTTCTCCGAATCCTCCTCTGATGACTAATTAGGTAACTGGATGTTTAATATCCATTTCCTCAGCTAGGATGTGAGCCCCCCGGAAGAGAGACTGGGTCTGTCTTGTTCACCATTTGTGGCAAATACAGAGGACTGGCTTGTGCGACATGCAGCTAGTTCTGGAGACGTTTTTGGTTTTCGTCAGTTGGGGAGCTCAGCAAGTCTTGCGCTGACTCATGTGCACGTGACGACAGGCGTCCGTTTTGTTGGGTGGGTCGTGGCAGAGGCACTGCCGTCCAACAGCCAAGGCGGTGGCTTTCTGACCACGGTCCACATCACGGCACAGCCTTGGTAGCCTGCTCCTGCAGTGTGGTTTGGGGAGCTCCTAAAAGCTCTGTCTTGAACTTGTTTCTATAGCCCTGCCAAACAGTCTGCAATGATTACTTTTCTGCTCAAATGTGCAAAAGTGGATTCCATTCTCTGCAGCTAATCCCAGACCCCTGGATCTCAGATGGTGCCTGGTACGTGGTTGGTGCTCCATATAACTAAATAAATGGTTGAAAGAATCAAGAACTCTTTACCCTGCAATCTGAAGACTGTCCTCTACATGTGCTTCAGAAAGTTCCAGTCCGTCGGAAAGCCCTTGGACCCTTCAGCCCTTCTGCTCTCTTCTCACCATGACAAAGGAGTCGGCATTTACCTGAATGTCGTCTTGATTTATTTCCTCAAGTTGAATTAGTAGGAACCCCAGGCCTTTGCAGCTCTGAGTCAGCTACGGAAGCATCTGTCCTTAACCTTGAGAGATGCTTAAGAGCTCAGAAGTGGACACAGTGTAAGCTATTCCAGAGGGGACGCCCTGGCTTAGTCAGTGACATTGAGGGTGTGATTCCCAGGCTTGCTGGGTATTACTGATGACGCTCCCCACGTCTCCCTCCTAACTGCCCCCCGTAGCTGACTTCATCAGGAAGACCATGCGGCCTGCTGGGTATCTAGTCTCCACCTGGGCCTTTGTGTAGCCAAAGACCTTGTCCACCTCTGCCCTGGCCGGACTGCACCTGCATCTCAGCCTCTGGAGCTACAGTGGGGCCATCCTGCTCCAAGAAGATGCCAGCCCCAGCGCCAGCATCCTCCACCCAGACTCTCTTTGTTCAGGAAGCCAGCTCTGGTCAGGCGAGAGTGAGAGTGGTGACTGTCTTTGAGGATGTGAGAAGGCACTAAATTGAGAGGCTCTGCCCCTGACAGTGGACTTGCCCTAGCTGTGACCCACCCACGGAGGTCCAGATGCTGAGTTGGCCTTGAGCTGAGCCACCCTCCCTGGGCATATTCTTCTCACCATCTGCTATGCCCAAATGGCCAGAACCATCAGGTAGATGCCCTTTGGGCACAAAGTGGAGGGAAGTACCTCAGTTGACATGAACTAAAGGGTCCTCCCCTCCTAACACAGTAGAACAGATTCTCCCGTAAACCCTCAGGGAGGTGGGGTGGGGGCAGCAGGCAAGGCTGGACCAGGTGATGACAGGTGTGCTGACTGGAATCACTCCGCTTGAGCAAGGCGCCCCGATGCAAGCAGGTGAATGAAGGGGATGGATATCTGTGAGGATTGATATTTTTTAACACTTTCAGTGTGCTGCCTGTGAATTAGATTGTGGTCCTAGGAAAATCTGGGCAAGCTGCGTGATGCTTGCCACTGTCTTTTGGGAATGTCAAGGTTCAAATTAGTAAATGAAATCCTGGGTCATAGATCCAAGGATTTAGTAGGGGCTGAGACCAGGATGGGGTGGGGAGGCTGGTAGGGTGGGCCGTGCTTGGTTCCTTTAGAAGGACTGCAATGGAGAAGACACCATCCTGTCTGTGTTAGTGGTCGGGGAAGGGTTTGTCCCTTGGTGGGGAACAGCTGTAGCACATGCCAGGCCATGATTAACAGGACAGGGCACTGCACTTGGTATTTGCCATATACCCAGGCGGCATGTTCCAAACATTTAACAACCGGTAAGGCACAGTCCCTGACCAATCAGGACAGACACTGGTCCCAGTGCTGTGGGCCTTAACTGTTTACATGCTGGTTTGTGCGGAGGTCCATGGTCGTGGGGTGGGGGGCGGGGAGCAGCAGGGTTGGTGGTGCAGGAGCACAGGGTGAGCGTGTCTGGGGGAGGCTGGATTGGTGGGAAGAGCTCGGGGGTGGGATGGGGAACTTGAGGCTGTAGTTATCTGCCACCCAGTCTTAAAGTACGGCAAGAGTCAAATAGCTAGAATATCTGTACCTGTGAGTACTAAGTATGTCTGGACTGTTGCTGATGCGAGAACACCTCCGACGAGGGCTTGCTGGGACAATGAGACTTGGGCGAGCTATAGAGGAGGGGAGGGGTTAGCCCTGCTCGGGCCATGAGGAATGGGGGGCTCAACCTCCAGGCTCAGCCCCAGACCTCACCCTGGAGTCGGCAGGAGCCCAGACTGGCAAAATAATTACAGCCACCTCCCCAGCAGCTAGCAGGGTTTGTGGAACGTTCTGAGTTTCCACTGGATGTTAAAGAGCCCGGCGAGTATGGCCTCCGTGCCTCTTCCCCACCCTGGCCTCAAGGGACCACTGGCTCTTCTGCCTGTGTCTTGGAGCTCCTGGCACGTCCCACTGTCCTGGGTCTCTGGGGCCTGGACTGGGCTGGGCCCCTCTCCAGCTTCTGCCTGCCTTTTCCCAGAGGACTGACTGGCTCCAGTTCTGGCCCCGGGCTATCCTCCTCCTGCCCCTCTGATCTGGCTGCTTTTGAACACTGAAGCCTGTTTGCAATGGGCCTGGCATTGTGCCCTCGCCTCTACTCTGTCTGCTGTGACTCACCAGAACTTCCCAGGGTGGGGCTGCTGCTTTGGGCGAGACATTTCCCCAGCCTTGTCCCTCCTTCTCCAGGGAACCCCGTGGCCGGGCATTTGAACTTTCCACAAGCCGTTTGAACTGTCACGTTGATGGGTTTTGAAGCCCTGGCTTGGTTGGTTCAAGCAGCCGGACCTGCATCCCAAATGACAGCCCCTGCTTGTGGGAAGGCTCTTGGGTGGCGAACACCTTGGGGGACCTACTGGTGGCCCACGTGGGGCATGTCACATCACCTGGAGAGTGGAGCCAGGTCTTGTGAATCATTGAAAACAAAACGATTCTGGGGGCTCTTTCCAATATTCTGAGCTTTAAACCCCAAACTCAAGTTCAACGTCTTTGCAGTCTCAGTGGACAGTGCCCTGGACACACAGCAGCACAGTAGAGAACGGGCTTCCCTGCTCCTACGTAGGACACACGCTTCCGCTTCACATTTCACTATTTCCGAAATCAGGATGCCATCATTTCCGTTTGACATATTCTTGTCTGCCTGCCTTGCCTCCTTTTCCCCCTTTCTTTTCTTAATATCTTATGACTGAGGAAATCCGGACGTACAGATTGATGGACCAACTGATCGGGGACCCCCTTTCCTGGGGGATGGCACCGTCACCGCCTGGCAGCCCATATTTCTTCCTGGGGGTGTTTGGCCCGGCTCCTAGCACACGATAGGTACTCAGTAAATATGTGAGTGATGAATGAATGAAAAATTAGTTGTTAATGCCCTCGCTCCAAATAGGGCAGCGGTGGAATTTAACAGACATCCTTCAGGGTTGCAAGGGGTACCGTCTTTTCAAAAACTGGGAGGCAGGCAGCGACCAGTGGGAGGCGGGGGTGTTATCACCCAAAGGGCATTTGTAAGTTGGATCCGCTTCGCATGTACTCACGGGGTTGGGGGCAGGCTGAGGGGGGAGCAGCCCCTAGAGGAATTTCTTCTCGTGGGATGCAGAGACACAAGAGACCAAGGGGAGCCTGGTGATACTTGTCGGGGCCCTGTCCCCTCTGCCTCATTCAATGGGCCAAAGCACATTGTAGGGTCAAATCCAGAGTCAAAGGGTGGGGAATATATTGGGGAATATAAGGGGAGTACTTTGCCCCTTTAGTGAGAGGAGCTGCAAAGACTCACGGTGAAGGGCACAGCTAAAGGGAAAGGCACGGAATGGGGGCCAATAATGCAATCTACCCACAGGGTAATGTTTTGATCACCAGCTGCCTACCTCACAGTACCAGCAGCTTCCCCGAATGGCACAAGCACAGAGGGAAGAGGGACAGAACACACGTCCAGAGCCTTGCACGGTGCCCGGTATGCTGCTCTAACGAGCAGCCTTGGACTTGGAACCCAGGTCGCCTGGCTCCCAGGCCTGGGACTCTTCTGACGCATCACGATGCCGCCTCTATACAAGTTCATCACATGCTGAGGCAGCTTGTCAAACCCAGACAAGTCCTGTGGCTATTTTTTCCGCTGACTTTTCACCAGGGGGACGCCAGCCAAACAGAGCGGGTGTCACGGGCCTGACGGGTGTCAAGCCTGGTGTGTGAAGAACGTCCGGGCGCGTTATCCATCCTCCCTCATCCCCCAAACACTTATCTCATTACGGAGGGGGTGAGGGGGAGTCGGGCGGGGAGGGAGGCAGCCTGGAAGTGTTTATTCTCTTACGCGAGCAAGACTCCTAATTAGTAGGTGATTCTGCGAGATGAAGCCCAGGTGGGGAATCAAGATGGGGGTCTGGAGTGGTGCTCCAGGCTCCCCTGATTACCCAAATCCCCAGCTGGGGTGAGGACCCCTCAGGTGGGGCGGGAAAGCAGGGGGAATATTAGTTTCCGATACAACCAGAGACAAGAGAATAATTCGACGAGACCGTGTCGAACAAGCAGAGAGAGAAAAGCTCTTTGAGTGCAACAAGGAGCGGGGTTTTAAAATTTCATTTGCACAGCGGCAGGTCTTGCCAATTGGATTCTTTCCAGAAAGCAATCTGCTAAGTCTGACAGTCGGAAGAAATGCCGGGCTGCTGAGCGAGGAGAGGCTGGGTTTTTTTAAGGGTTTATTTTTCATCCAGGTCCTTTGTGAGCAGTGGCTTTTTTTTTTTTTAATGCCATTTTAAAAGAAAAAGACATGCAGCGATCCTCTTTGTGAGGCGGGAAAGGGCTTCCCTGACCATCTGGGCCTCAGAGGGACTCGGGGAGAGGTGGCCTTTGTATGGGGGCAGTTAATGCCCGCGCGGCCGCCGTTTATCTTTGCTGCCACTCACACCAGGCTGGCCTCGCTGCTGGCTGGCCCAGGGCACACGCAGCAGCTCAGAGCTGTCCTCCAGGTCCTTATCTGTGTCACGGGCAGGAGACCGGAGGGGGAGCAGTGGGGGGCTATCTAAGCCCACCCAGAGGTCCATTGTGTTGGCTGCACAGAGCGACAGATCCGCACCGCAGAAATTTCTTTGCTCAGCCCCATTCTTCAGGGCACAGCATCCTCTCTGTCTTTCTCTCATTCTCTCTCTGCCTCTCTTCTCTTCCTTGCATTCATCCCCCTCCTGCCAGCGGGGCTGGGGGCTTTGGGGCGAGCACGGATTCTTGGCCGAGGCCAGCTGTTCTGAGAGCATTTTGTTGCACACACACGCACACACCCTCCCAGCCCTGCCTGTCAGCCGGGCTCCGGAGCCCGAGCAATCTTTTTATAGAAACGCTGAGGTGACGCGGCTGTCTTGTGGCGGGTCCTTGCCTGAGCGCTGGGGCTGTTTTGTCCTCGAAGATTGCCCTCCGGCAATGCCGGGCCAAGGAAGCTCGGGCAGACTCTGTTCCCCCAAGGGAACAGCTTTGGCAGAGAGAGCTTTTTAGCTGTGCAGGGGCTTGGGCTATTTGGGGGCTCCTTTGGGGAGTCTGTTTTTATGGCTTCCAGGGCTCACTTTCACACACAAGATCATTTGATCCTCACAATAACCCAATGATACAGGGTGTAGATCCATCCCAATTCCTGGATGAGTAAACTGAGGCACAGAGAAGCCACACTGGTCTGATTTTACCAGCAGGGAAATTGCATAAGAGCAAAGTGAAGTAAATTGCCTACACCTCATTTGTTTCCATCCCAACCCACCAGATTTAAGGATACACCACCTATGTCTTTGTAGATTTCAGGATACAACACCTATGCCCTTGTAGATTTCAGGATACACCACCTATGCCCACCTATGTCCTTGTAGACAGCTATTAGCCAGCTCAACATCGCTTGCTTTAAAACCAACGTGACCTCACCTCACTGACATATCACAAGGTCCCTGACAGCAAAGCTGATTTATACAGTAAAAGGCAAGGTCTTGGGCACCCAACGTCACAAAGAACCACGGCCTCTAAGACCAACATAGGCGTTTGAGATTAAGCCAGGAGGAGACAGGGGCTGGGAGCGTGGGGTTGTAGAGACAGAAATAGGGCTGGAGGAATCTAGCCCTTTCTTCCTGGTTAGTACCATGTTTATGGCAATGAGAAGATGAGAAGGACAAAAGTTGGAGCGGGGGATGGGGAGTATTGGCAGGGCCAACCCTTTGGGTATCTGTTATGGGTGGTTGGAAGTGTCTAGAATTGCTCAAAATTTTAAATCCAGCCTTGGAGAAACATGCTGGGTACTACCAGTTGTAAGTTTCTGCTTTAGATGGGCACGGACCTTGGAAGAGCCAGCCATCTAATTCTGTGTCTTTAGGGCACGGCCCTGCATCTGGAAGCTTTTGGCTCAGGGAGGTGGCTCAGGGCTGTCCTTGGCACCAAAGGATGAGGTGCTATGGTGCCCCCAAGCCTGGCTCAGGAAGGGGCTTCTGGACCCGGGCTCATACCATCAACCCTCTTAGTTGCCAAAGAATTGAAATGCTTCTGCGTCCGTTGTCCTAAGTGTCCCCTCCCCACTGGCTGCCCCCTGACACAGCTCAGAGCACACAGGTCCCTGCCCCAGGGCTGAGGCTAGCACTCATTCAGAATGGCGGAGGCCCAGGCTGTTCCAGTTGTTGAATATTTTGGATGTCACCCCCGTGGAGCCCTGCTGCTCGCTCCCACAACCGGCATGGGTTTTTGCTCCCGCCCACCCAAGGCCTCTGAGCTCAGCAATGCCAAACACTCAGCGAATTCGGGTTAAGCTGGCCTTGCTGCATTCTGTGAGCCGCGCCGCCCAGAGAATAATAGCAGCTCCCAGGATGTCAGGAAAACAGCCCCTGTTGATTTTCCAGCCCTTGAATAGCAGCTTCAGGGAAAATGTTTCTGATTTGTGCGGAGGCTCTCCCCTAGCCCCGGCCCCCGAGCGGCCGGTGTAATGCTTCTTTTCATGTGTCAGGATCGGATACGACCAGCGTGGGTTCTTTCTGTCAGATATTACGAGTGGTTATTACCGAGGCAGCCCAGCTGCCATGCAGGGCTCGGCCCTCGCTCGGGGTCTGGCGAGGCGCCGCTGTCGTATCTGAATTTCTTCATCTACAAGATCTAAATCCAATCTAGTGGCTGCAAGCCTGTTTGTGTAGCAGAAGGGAGGGGGGAGGTGAGGGGGATGGGGTGGGGGAGGCCCACGTGAGGTCGCCCATCCTTCCGGGAGGCTTTGCTGGTTAATGAAATCTCTGATTTGTTGGCTAGGGGAGGCCCCCTTTGGCTGACGTTGAACAGCTGATGGGGACATCGGCGTGTCAGGATGCCAAATGGTGACAGTTTGGACCTGCACCAACAGAACAGGGTATTTTCCACCCTGATTGCCTCCAGTTCAAATGAGAGTGGGCTTATTTGAATCAGGTAGATCTGGGAAACAATCGGAGAGAAAAGCAGAGGCAGCCTTCAGCGCTGTGTGCGCACGTGTGTATGTGGTGGCTGGCTATCATTTATAATGCCACATTTATAGAATTCGCAGGGCTGCATGTGTTTTTAAGCTTTATTTGAATCCTGATGCTCTCTAGACAGGCCAATTATTTCTCCCCCGAGGAATGCAGGCCCCAGAAGGATGGGGCCCTCAGCCCCACCCGGGCTCTGCTGCGCAGCTCCTGCGCAGAAGGAATATTGCTCCTGCGCAGGAGGACTATTCCTCCAGCCGGGAGCCCAACTTCCTGTGGGCTCTCCCCAGCCCTGTGCACGCTGAGCCTAGGCTAGGAGCCCATGGTTCTCTGATCCTCTTCCGGAAGTCACTGGGGAGAACATTACCAAGAAGGTTCCCCAAACGCATGCTGCTGTGTCTGAAAGGCGCTTGCAAAGGGCAGGCACGTTTGGCTGCCTCAGCTGTGGTTTTAAGAGAGAGGATTAGGAAGCATCTGGCCCTGTTTCATCTCCTCACCCATGGAGAGCCTCCCCGAGGACGGGCACGGGAGGGAAGCGTACTGCGGTGGGGGAAGGGAAGGCACCTTCAGCAAGGTGAGCCTTTCTGCTTGGATTTATTTCCAGTGAAAATCCATGGCTTTTCTCCCGGGTTCACACCAGCCCCAAACGCTCATCAAACCGTGCGTTGATAAGTTGATCAGTTGAAATAACGCATTGCTCCGTCAGCCCAAGGCAGCCACGCCCTGAGCACTCCACGACTGGCCCTGCAGGCAGACCCTGTGCAAGAAGGGCGAGGGGTGGGGAGGGAGGTCTGTGTGGGGTGCGGGCAGCTGTGCTCCAGCCTTTTCCCAGGTGCTGGGAAGTCAGATACTTTGCCCGGAGGGTCACTAACCGTGCGCGGGGTGGGGAGGGAGGTCGGGAGGACGGGTGCCGGTGGGTCTGTTTTCTTTCTGCATGCTGGGGATCTTATAGCTCCAGGAAAGCTCTCTGGGGGCCGGACTCCCTGAGACACAGTTAGGGTGCTTTCTCCGGTGGCATAGCCAGAATGAACCACTGCCCTCCCAGTCTAGTTTTTCATTCATTCATTCTGTTTTTGATCACTCCTTGTGTCACCAGCACTGAGCAGATGTCCTTGAGGAGCTCAAGATGGGGGACTGGATGGTGAGGATGGTGAGTACAACTCACGAGGCTGGGGATCAAGGGCCAGATCCCATCTGGGGGATGGGGAGGTGTGTTTGGGTGGGGGAAGTGCCTTCCTCGGTGAAGAAGGGAGAGTCACTCTAATGACAACCGACACACTGACTTAAACATTTATTCACTCCAATCACACAGATACACACACGCACGCATGCTCTCAGCACAAACAGCAGGGAGGCGGCGTCCTGGGGGCTCTACCTTTAGCTACAGCTGGAGTCTTTCTATTGAAGACTCTGCTTATTCTGACCGAGTCTCGCATCTGATGCCACACAGTATGCTGCTGCACTGCACAAACCAGAGACCTATGGGGACAGTTCTCAGGGCTTCCAAGGTCTCTGACGTAGGTAAATGTGCCCTCTGTCTGGTCTCGTAAGAACCCGGTGACCGTTCCTTCCGGGGTGCTGTCCAGGCCGAGTTCCCCAGGAAGCAGGCTCTGGTTGGAGATTTGCATGTGCGGAGCGGATGGAGGAGTGCCCTCGGGAACAGCAGCCGTAAGGGAGTACAGGCGGTAGGACGGGGCAGACGAGAAAATGAATTGCGTGCGACAGGATTGCACCAGAGGCTCAGCTGATCCCACGGGCAGCTCTGGAACCAGGAGAGCCCTGCAGAGTTGTTCTGAAATTGAAGTGAGAAGGCAGGGACTTTGTACCCCAGCATGGACTGGTCATTAGTAGCTGGGTACACATGGGGAGGGGTAAGTGACCTTGGGTGAAACCAACTCCATTGGCCGGGCGACTTCCAAGAGGGGACTCAGCTGAGGGTCTTCAGCAGCTGACACCCCGACAGCTGGGAGAATGCGAGCCTCAGCTGGGAAGGGGGGATCTGGGGGGTGCTTCATAGAGTCCATCACAGATGTCTCCACAGAGTTTGCTGCTTTAGGTCAAGACCTCCAGGTGGGGAAGGGAGGACCCACACCGGCCTTATAGGTCACAGCAGGCTGGGAGATGCTCACTCATGTCCCAGCCCCAGGCCCCTGAGTCACCTTTAGTAACTACCAGTCACACACATGGACGTGTACCTGGAGTATTCATCACATATTTGGCTTTGATTAAGCTTTTTTTTCACCTTTTTTTTTCTATGAATAGGTTTTATTTTTTTAGAACAGTTTCAGGTTTATAGCACAATTGAGAGGAAGGCACAGTGATTTCCCATATACCCCCCTGCAGCCCCCAACACACAGCCTCTCCCATGATTGACATCCCCCACCAGAGTGGTACGTTTGTTATAATCAACGAACCTACATCAGTACATCATCATCGCCCAAAGTCCATAGTTTACATTAAGGTTCACCCTCTGTGTTGTACATTCTGTGAGTTTGGACATCTGATGTATCCACCATTGTATGCTTTGGCTTGGCTTCTTATGTTCCAGCTAGCCTGTGGGGAGAATTTATCCTGCATAGCCATTTGTCTCAGGCTGAGACAAGCACAGCAGACCCGAATCCAATTTATAATCTGAAGTTGAATCCAACTGAGTCCAGCTGAAATCAGCTAAATTGTAGCTGACCTGCAGATCTACGAGTGAGAAAAGCAGATGTTTACTGTTATAGGTGACTCGGCTTTGGGGGCTTGTTTGTTATGCAGGAGTATCATGACGATAGCTGGCTAATACATTAACCCTGCTTGTTCTTTAGAATGATTGGGGAGTTTTAAAATATCCCCATCCTCAGGCATCACTCCCAGAGATTCTGATTGAATTGGTCTGGGGTGGGGCCCAGGTATTGGTAATTTTTCAAAGCTCCCCGGGGGATCCCAAGGTGTAGCCAGGGTTGAAAACCATGAATCTAGGCCAACAAAGTCATAGCAGCCCATACCTATGTGTATTCATCAGGGTGGCCTAAGCAAAACTATAAAGTCTTTAATACACCACCTCTTGTTCCAGTGCTCCTTATGCCTTTTCACCATTACTATTTACTATCGTCCCCCTCCCCCATCAGTGTAACATCTTTTATTTTAGTATTTATTTATTTATTTATTTATTTATTTTTGCGGTACGCGGGCCTCTCACCGTCGAGGCCTCTCCCGTTGCGGAGCACAGGCTCCAGACGCTCAGGCTCAGCAGCCATGGCTCACGGGCCCAGCCGCTCCATGGCATGTGGGATCTTCCCGGACCGGGGCACGAACCCGTGTCCCCTGCATTGGCAGGCGGACTCTCAACCACTGCACCACCAGGGAAGCCCAGTGTAACATCTTTTTTCCTTTAGACCCTCTTCTTTTCACTGTCCTTTACACCTTAGTGGGAATTCAGATAAAGGAGTTGCCTCCCCTGGGATTATTTGCAAGTCAACTTCATCTCTGTGTTGTAGAATAAAAGAATCATCTCCTGTGAAAAGATGTGTGGGCAAAACTGGGCAGAAGAACAGCAGAGTTTTTTGGGGACAGGTAAGTTATCCCAAATCCCTCCCGCACTAGGAATTTGGACCTTCTCTTGGAGCAGAGAGGGGTGGGCTGCAATCAGGGGTCAGGCACCGAGACAGAGGTGTGGCAGGCCCCCGACTCCCAGAGCACTGAAGATTAGGGAGCGTATTGAACTCTTTTCCAATGCACAGAAATGGGGAGGATCCAGGTGGGTTGATGGCCTGCCTGCCTGAGTCTCCCGAATGTTAGGGAACACAGCCGTTCTGGGTAGTCAGTAACACGATGTCTGCTTCCCACGTCCGCCGGCATCCCAGTCTCCTGGACCACAGACCAACCCTGAGACAAGCTAGGGCAGGCTCCTCCACTAGGTTTGGGGCCCCGAAGTCCCCTCCCTGGCCATTCCCTTGCCCCCCTTATTGCTCCTCAGGCCAGACACCCCTTCTTTACTGCCTCTGACCCCAGTGAGCTGATCCTGCCCTCTTTTTCAGGCAATTGAGCTTGATTATCTACAACTGGGTCCAGACCTTTAAATCACAAAAATCCCTTTATACACGGGCTTCAGGGAGGCCCACATGGGCCTGGTGGCTCCCCACTTTTTATCCTTAAACACCAATTATTATCCAGCCTGGTGGGACGTCATGCCTCAGTGCTGACTCACACTCCCAAAGGGAGCCCGAGAGATTCCCTTGTCCTGCTCTAAACACAGTAAAGGTGAAAATTCAAGTTTAATCTCCAACAGGACATTCTGTTACAACCTCTTTTCCTAAAGGTTAAGGTGTCACCGATGGAGACCTCGGTGGCATGTAAGATGCAGTAGCAAGCACTGTTTTCATTACATATCTAATATCTTCCATGAGGATTGGTGCAAATGACAGCGTTTGGGGTGGGCACTGTGATGCGCGTCTCGGGGCCCTTTAGTGAAGGGCTGGTTGACCCGGCTGCTGAGAGCGGTACTGAGTCTTCCGCATCTCCAGGGGCTGCCTCAGAGGGAAGGACCCTCGGTCACACCTCTTCCTGGGGCAGCTCATGTCCAATGACTAATCAATATGATACTGTAAAAGCCTGGCCCTTTCGGCCCAATGAGAGACAACTCGGAAGGTCATTCTAGTTTCAGAGCTCCCCGTGGAGCCAAGGTCTTAACTCTCTTTTGCTAACCATGCCCTCGGCCCCTCACTTTTTGATGAGTTTGTGATAAACTCACTTCCTCTTGGCTTCCATTTCTCCTCATCTCCTAGCCTGCTCCAAAGGACTATTGGTCCAGGGTCCCCTGAAGAAAGATGCTCCATCCTTGACTTCCTGGGATTGCCCTCTGGGTACCAATGCGCTGCAGTCCCTACTTAGCATTTGCGACAACTGTTCACAGAACTTGTGGCCCCCAGTTTCCTGTGGTCAGCGGGCAATTCTCCCCACTTCTTAGCAACCATCCTTTCACGTGAATTCATTCTGCTCTTCTCCGTCTTTAGAAAGAGGGCACGTGTCATGCTGGAAATAATTAATTCTCGATAACTAGTGGTCTCAGAAATGAGTAGATGACACACTCATAGTCACCAGATGATGCCGATAATAATTATTATAAGAAAACATTGTGCACTATTTATTTGACATAGTTGTTTACCTTCCACTTTATGGAACTTGGAATCAGTTTATTAGCAAATAAGAAAACTTACTGACTTGAGCTTTGCCTCTTGTATCTTCCCCTGTAAGAAGACTCCTTCCAAGCACCGAAATGGTCGAAAACATGCAGCAGGAGGGAGCACCTAGAGGGGCAGCCAAGGCGAGATCCGGGTAACCATCCCTCAGACACCGGGAAGTTGGTTTTGCTGAGCTTCACTACTTATTTTGTAACTCTAGTGGATGTTTGTGTTTTTGTCTCCTCTGTATCTGGTAATAGCATCATTTGAGAAATTAACCGTGATGGTTAATTGTAGGCGTCCATTTGGCTGGGTCACGGTATGCCCAGATATGTGGTCAAACATTCTGGACATTTCTGTAAGGGTGTTTTGGAATAAGATTGACATTTAAATTGGTGGACTTTAAACAAAGCAGATCACTCTCCCTAATGTAGGTGGGCCTCATCCTATCAGTTAAGGCCTGAGTGGAACAAAAGACTCGCTTCTCCTGAGCAAGAGGGAATTCTCCCAGCAGATGGCCTTTGGACTTGAACTGCACCATTAGCTCTTTGTGGGTCTCCAGCCTGCTGGCCCACCCTGCAGATTTTGGATTTGCCAGCCTCCCTAATCATATGAGCCAATTCCTTAAAATAAATCTCTCTCTTTCTATATATATACACATATTGGTTCTGTTTCTCTAGAGAATCCTGACTCTCTCCCATTTCAGGGCATGGAGTTTGTTGGGGCAGCTGCTCACACCCTTAGCTCTAGGGGCAAGCACACGTCCCAGGTTTGACCCATTAACAGAAGCCAACCACTAGCCACACAATGATTTATCCACAGAGACATGAAACACAAGCCTGGCCAATGAGACCTATTTCTGAGACATTGGCTGGAACTATTCGAAAAGAGAAGTTCTCTTTCTGCTGCAATTTCTAAAGCAGTAGGATGTAAGCCTGGAGTTGCCAATGGGGTGTCTTTACCACCACTCCAGAGAAGCTTTCATGATGATGAAGTCAATGCAAAGAGGGGCAGAACGAATAAATGGGAACATAGAGAATGAGTACTAATGATGTCATTTGAACACCTAGATCCAGCCACGCCTGAAACTAACTACCTCTGGACTTTTTAGTTACGTGAAGCAATAAACTCACTGTTTTAAGATAGTTTGAATTGAGTTTCTATGACTTTTCAACCAAAGGAATCCAAATTGATCCTTTTTTGCCTAATGTGTGTAGCTGAGTGGGTCAGCCCCATCAGGGTAAAGGTACACGGGGAGATGATAATGGAACACCCCTGGTTGTTTGATGATATATCCTGGGAGGTTGATGCTGTGTGCATGGTTAATTAAGGAGGTCTTGCAGTGTTGGAGCCCCCTGTGGTGCCCTGTTACATTGGTAGCCCCCGATGAATCACAGCTTCCAGTATTCATGTCCTGGTGTAGTCCTTTGCCATACCAATCCTGCAGACTTATCCATGTGACTTGCTTTGGCCAGAGGGACATTAGCAAGCATCATGCAAGCAGAGGCTTAATAAGTACTTCTACATTGGAGTTTGTCCCCTTGGAATGCTCCCATTTGGTACTCAGTAGCCATGTTGTGAGGAAGCCCAAGCCAGTGTGTGGAGAGGGCACATGGAAGAGAACCATGGCAACCCTGCTAACAGCCAGTGACAACGAATATGACTGTGAGTGGGGCCAGCTTGGGCATTGCGAGCCCTGGTGAAACCTCCAGATGTCTGCAGCTGCATGAGTCACCTCGGCTAACAGAAGATCCGCCCAGTCAAGACTCCTGAGAGAAATAATCAATATGGTTGTTTTAAACCACTAAGTTTGGGGATGATTTGTTATGCAGCAATAGATAACTAAACATCCTCCAAAGCGAGCGCTAACTAGAACATGAATGAGGATAAGTGACCAAGAACTCCACTGGGGGCTTCCCTGGTGGTGCAGTGGTTGAGAGTCCGCCTACCGATGCAGGGGACATGGGTTCGTGCCCCGGTCCGGGAAGATCCCACATGCCGCAGAGCGGCTGGGCCCGTGAGCCATGGCCGCTGAGCCTGCGCGTTCGGAACCTGTGCTCTGCAACCGGAGAGGCCACAACAGTGAGAGGCCCGCATACCGGAAAAAAAAAAAAAAAGAGCTCCACTGGGGTGGGTGACCTGTGCCTCACCCTCAAGGGTCAATGGTTGGGAGAAATAGAGCTCTGTGTGTGTGTGTGTGTGTGTACGTGCTATATAGCACCTAGGGACCTCCCATCTCATTATCTGAGATAGAAAAATAGCCCCTCCAAAGGCCAAGCCGTAGAAGGGGCTGGACACTATGATGTCTTCAAAGCCCCTAACATCTATTTCTGTGTTTTCACGTTAAGTAAGAACAGATGAACAAACAAGCCCCAGGAATGGAGCTGATGAGGAACTGAGTTGATGAGGACTGTGAGGGGAGGATTTTGAGAATGGAAAGGAGAAATCTTAGGTTATTAAGTCTCTTAGCTAATAATGTTAATTTCTCAAACTTACACAGTGCTTCCTAGGTGCCAAGCACGTGCTAAGTGCTTCGCGAGCCTCCTCCCTTTCAATCCTCATCATGATTTCTCCGAGGAAGGTTCTGTTATTGCTCCAGTTTTACAGGTAGGTAAACTTGCAAGTTAAGTGATTTAGGTGGGGTTTCTCCCCGAATCAGACCCTAAGCTGAGATTGCAGCACCAGTGGTGAATAAAAATGGTGCTTCCAGAAGGCACCAGAAGGAAGTGGAGGCGGGGAGCCAGTAATGGGCAGGTGAGTGCCGTGGGCAACTGGGACCCAGTCCTCCTGGGGAACTCTGGGAGACCGTAGAACACACCTCAGAGGTGTTTCACCCAAAGGCAAGGGAGCCGGGGGATTTGTTTTCTAACTCCTGACCTCGTTGGCTGAAGACTGCTCCGGGGACTCTCAGTTTCTTTGGCACCTCAGTCCTGCCCTGTGGAAAGTGGCATTTGCTCCTGCAGCCAGAGAAAGCCCTTAGGCTTCTCGCAGGTTCTTGCAAGTAAGCAGCTGCCAGCTTGCCTGGGGATAGTGAGTGCCGGGTGCACGCAAGCAGGACATCCGCAGCATCTGCCACGTTAACTACTTGCCCAGGGTCACAGCCAGGGGCAGTGGTGAAGCTGCGATCTGAGCCCAGTCAGCCTGACTCCAAGTGTGTGCCCTTCCTTGACCTCTCTGTGCCCCAGCGTCCCTCTCGGTGGAAAAGAGCAGACCAATGGACAGCACCTTTTCCTGACAACCCATTTGAAATGGTGTTAAAATAATTCATCCCAAGCAAGGCAAAGCCACAGCTTCCGCACCCTGAAAGAACCCCAACGAGTCTGTAAAATAAATCCTTCGTGACACATCCCTGAGCTGTTGCTGTTCTAGAAAAATGCTCCCAGCAAGATGCCCACCTGCTGTTCCGGAGGCCCTCAGAGGCCGGTCTTGCCCTGGGTCGGCTGCATCCACCCTGAGAGGGCGTGATGGACCCCCGGCCAGGGGCGGGGAGTGAGATCAAAGGCCCTGTGCACTTTCTCACTTTTTGAGGGCTTGGTGAGCTGTGCCGTTATAAATGCCTTTAGTGGCTACGGCAGGCCAAAGGCTCAAACACAGCGTGGTGTGTCCGTCCAGGCTGCCGGGCCACGTTGCCTCTGATCAGCCCAGATTTCCATTTTGGGTTGGGTCCCCAGCGTTGCCTCCATAGCCCCAAGACAGGAAAATAGGCTAGGAGGCGGGCAGCATGAAAAGCAGAATCCAGCCACTGAAGGAGGGGAAGGAGTCAGTGCGGTGATGGCGCGGTGAGTATGCCAGCAGGGCTCTGGTGTTTGCCAGAGAAAACCTTGGGCTCAGAAAAGCACGAACCCCATGGAGGAGATTAACCTCGCTCCTCTGGAGAGCGCCTTGCAAAGCCAGCCTCAGGCTATAAGCGATCCTGAAACTGCCTGGGAGCACTGGGCCCCAGTGGGCTGGGCTTGAGAATGGAGAATTGCTCGCTGTTCAGTGGTGGAGAGCTTGAGCCGGGCAGCCTCGGGGGCACTCAGGGCCTGAAGAGTGGCAGGACCTCGATGATGCTGCCAGGGCCCGCGGAGAGCATGTAACCCAACTTTGATTCTCAGAAACCGAGACTCAGCTGCCCGACCCATGGGTGCTTGGGGCTGGGAATTCAAAACTGCGGGCAGGGAGGGCCAGGCTGAGCAGAAGGCAGGTGTAGCTTCTGGCCCCATCCTTCTCCAGAAAATAACTCAGCCGTATTTTTTTTCTGTCTCTGCTTTCCCTCCTGCCTCGAAGCCGTCCGTTTCCATAGTGCATGAATTTCCGAGCAGGTAGGGAATGCCTTACCCATCTCTCAGGAAATACACGTTCTTTGAACCCGTCTCATCAGTATGATGAAGAAACAGAGAGCAGATCTAATCTATTGGTGTGTTTTTCTAATTACCAGATTGATTTGCTAGGGAAGTCTCCCCAGGAATTTGAGTGCCTTGCAAGGTCTTGCAAGCTCTAAATGTGTTCTCTGAAAAAAGCCCGGCCAAATCCACACAGATTTGGGGGAACCGGGTCCCTCTAATCAGGGCACAGAGTTTATTTGTTTTCTAACGGAATCTGAATAGAATTTAACGCACAGCCATTCCGTGTGGAGTGCATTTATATTTTTAATTAACAAATTAGGAGCTATTTTGTTCCCCTTTGAACAGCAGTCATGTGGGCCTGGTTCCTTTTCGGCCAATTTAGTCAACTTGGATGATTTTAATTATAACAGTCACGAGCACCAGAAATTCCTGCCTCTGACAGCTTCCCGACCTGGTCCATTGACTCTCATTTAAAAACAAGTTCTCCCAGAACAGAGGTCTCCAAGGGCGCCGGTACGCATCGGGAGAGGGGGCCGGGGACTGTGCCCTAGGGCACAGGCAGAGAAGAACCTCATCTTCCATTTTGAGACCCATTAGTCCTGATTACAAGGTTTGAAGGAGCAGCGGCCCCTCACGGGAAGCGCTGGCGAAACACGTGGACGTGTAGGAAAACCGTCCCAGCTCTCAAGCTCCCTGGCCCTGCCATCCTTTCCTCAGGAACTTGGCCTTGGTCCCACGCTTCTCACACTTGAACATGCACACGAAGCCCCTGGGGATCTTGCTCACGTATAGATTCTGACTCAGTTGGCTTGGGGTGAGGCCTGAGATTCTGCATTTTCAACAAGCAAGTCACTGCTGCTGGTCCAGGGACCATATTTTGAGAGGCAAAGCTTTGGCTGGCGTATCCGCTTCTGGGGGCGGTCCAGAATCTAGAAGGGGGCAGTTGCCTGGAATGCACTCAGCAAGGGCAGGTGCGGTGGCGACTAGGATTGGGTAGGGGGAGACACATGGAAGGGAGTCTCTGGTGCAGTCACAGTACCTCCTTGGGGCTGCTGCAGCACCAGAGACACCCCCGACTCCCATGCCCTGGCACCCCTCAACACATTCCCCATCAAGGTGGTTGCCTGAGCCTTCAAGGCAACGCCAGTGGCCTTGGCTGACCATCACGGAGCAGTCAACCATGTGCGTGAAGGTCTGGTGATTGGGCTGGTTGAGCAGGGGCGTCTGGGGGAGGTCAGGAGCTCTCTGGGGGCTGAGGGAGCCAGCCAAACCACTTTGGAGGCAGAGACAGTCCATTCTGGAAACCAATCTGTCCCCCAGCCCTCCCTGTGCTGGCAGAATGGATGCTGAATTAGCAAAGCGGAGGGAACACGGGAACACAATGTTCCCTGAGAGGTTGCAATCAAAAGGGTCCCAGCCCCCCACCCCCTGCTGAGAATTCTGTGAATTTATGATGTGTCGACAGTTTGAGCCCCAGCACATAGCAGTCTGATGGGCTACAATTAGGAGTGTGTGTTAAGCCCCTCCCGATTCCTCCATCATGTATTCATGGAATTTATGTGGTATCAGCAAAGTGAGCTATGTGCACATTTGGGGCAGGAATTTTAGAACTATGATGTAATCATCCCCAGAGAGGTGGCCACGAGAGGAGAAAAGCATAACAGTAAAGATGAATTAAAAGTCCCAAGCCTATTTGGATCTGGATTCAAAACAATGTGTCATGATTATTTTTATGACATTTCTGAGACAACTGGAGACTTGAACACTGTGTATTTGATGGCATTGAGGAATTTTTGTTAATTTGGGGGTGGGATAATGGAATGATGGCTATGTTAATCAGAGAGTCCTTATCTTTAGTGATGTGTGCTGAAATATTGATGGATGAAATGATATGATGTCTGGGATTTGCTTTAAAATAATACAGGGACAGGAGAAGTGGATGAGAGTGTGAAAGAAGATTGATCGCGAATTAGTAACTGTTGGAGTTGGGCGATGGGTACATGGGGGTTTACTCTATGATTCGATCTATTTTTGTATGTTTCAAGTTCTCCATATGAAAATGAAAACAATTCTAACTCACATCATGCATTTTGCTGATACCACATAAATGCCATGAATGCACGATGGTGGGTGGGGAGGTCTCCAAGGTTGTGGAAAAGACACTGCTCTCGTCTTCCCTATGCTCTGGGCTGGAAAGGGGGAGAAAAAGGTTAAGAACGTGATAAGCCGATTCACCCACACCTCAGTGATGTACTGCAAAGGAAATGAATGAGACTTCACTTTTGAAGACTGTCTGGGGAGAAAACACTAGTCTATTCTGGAATATGTCTCCAAAGCTCTGAATCAGTTCATCCATCTCTCTCTGTGGATCTCCTTCTGGATTTTCAGATGAACAGAATCTTGGGAGTCGTCTTATTGATTTGTTTGACCCTTATCCCCACCCAAGGCTGGTAGACCTGCTGCCCCAAGCAGACTGCAAGACTGACCTTGAGAGTGTTAGAGGTGAGTCTCTGAATTGGGAAGCTGGGCTGCACCGTGTTCGTCATGGCCAAAGCAATCCAAGTTCAACATTTTAATTTAGACTCAAACTGAGTTGTCCAGGGGATGCTGAAGAAAAGGATCATCACGTGACTAGATGTGATGATCACGTGACTAGGCGGAGGAGAACTAAGTGGGGTGGGAGCGTGGAAGAGGTATGGGTTTCAATAATTTTTGCTCAGGATCACCTAAGTTTCCAACAATGTCATTGTTAGCAAAAGTCAACCTGGTTTTAAGTATAACAACAGATAAACGTCACTGAGCATTTGCTATGAATCTAACACTGTGCTACCACTTGATGAGCTACCTCTGTAGTAGGTATTTATTCCCATTTTCCAGATGAAGAAACTGTGGCTTAGAGAACTTAAGCCATTGGCCAAGATATATAACTAGTAACATTCAGGGTCAGGGGCTGGACTAGGGTGAGGCAAGTGAAGACTCAGGGCACAACATGTGAGGAAACCTTCACTCTCAGGGTCAAGAGAGTGCCGACCCTTAAATTCTGCACCCAGTCACCTTGCTTGCCTCAACCTAACCCTGGCCCTGGTCAGGATTCAAACCCAGGTATGTACAACTTCCGCGTCTACACTCCTAAATGAGTGAGCGCCCAGGGATTTTTCTTCTTTAGTAAGGGATTGATTGGCTGGGGTAGATAGGGAGTTATGATGGAGGGAACAAGAACTCTAACCTGGAATTGGTGGGATAGGAAGGGAGGACTGGAAAATAATCCCTTTGTACTCCATCATACAGGCTCATCCCTGAACTTGACATTTTAGGATCATAGTTTTTATTGTAGGGCTTTGTTCTCTATGAAATTGCACCTTGCCTGTCCCATGAGTCTGGGTACTGGAAGTCCGAAATTTTTCCACCTGAGCCTTTGCAGCCCAGGGTCTCTGCAATAGAGCTAGGCATAGACTTCTTTGAGGACTTCACCTCAAACTTCTAGGAATCAGCATCACTTGCACTATGATCAGTCCTGGTAGACAGGAACTACCTTACTCTTTGGGGTTATTTTAATATTAGACAAAGACCTCTGCCAAAGTCTTTTGCCCTGTACACTGCTGGTGGGGATGTAAATTGGTTCAACCCCTTCGGAAGGCTGTTTAGCAATATCTACTAAAGCTAGCCCTAAGCCAACCACCCAGCAATTCCACTTTTAGGTATGTGCTCAGAATGTTCACAGCAGCTTTATTCATGATGGCCCCAGACTGGAAACCACCCAGATCTCTGTCAACATGAGAGTGGGGAAATAGACTGTAGAATACTACACAGCACTGAAAAAGAAGGGCCAGGGATGAATCTCACAGTTAAAAAAATGCTGAGCAAAGAAGCCAGACACAAGAGAGGTTAGAATGTATGATTTATTCCAATAATATGAAATTCAAAACCAAGCAAAACTAATCTATGGTGATAAGAATCATAACAATGGTTACCTTTGGAGGTTTATTGATTGGGAATGGGTGCAAGGATGTTTTCTGGGCTGCGGGCAATGCTGTAACTCTTATTTCTTGCATTTAAAAAAAAGACACTAGTTTTATCTCTTTTTCATTTGGCAGAATATCTAAATTGCCTCCCCAATAGCTCAAAGTTCTCGCTTGCAAACCACAGAGTCTACTCTAAATTGCTTAAGCAGAAAGGGATTTATTATGAGATACTAAGTAGCTAAAGAATCCCTAGGAAGTCCAAAGACCAGGCCTTGGATGCTTCAGATCCAGGGCAATGCAGACAGGACAACTTAGCAGGAAACACCCGACCACAGCAAACGAGTGTTCTAGCTGAAGCATCCCTGACCCCTCTGCCTACAGCTTAGCCCCTTTGACCCTCAGCAGTGGGTGCCAGAAACTCTACCTCGGCTGTCCCAAACTGGATGCCTCTGCCACAATTCTTGCCAGAAGAGCTGATGTCTTTGTGTGAGAATGATGCCTCTTATCGCTCACATTTGCATCCAGATCTTACTGTGACTGATCGGTGGTACTCAAGTCCTGTGCCTGACCCCTGACTATAGAGGATCCTGGGGGTTGTAGTTTTTAGCTTTTGGGCCCTATAATGGTGGAAGGCAATCCAAGGGCATTAGAATGGGTGTAAAGCGAGCCACTCACACTCCTCTTTTGCCTTTTTATTTTTCATGGGGAACTGGGGCAATCAGCACTCAGCAAGTGATATGGCAAAGTCCTTGTCCCTGGTGGGGAGGCTGGATGCCCTTTTTCTATGGGTCTTGTCCACATTTAGCCCTGCACGACTCTCTCCCATGCCCTGAAGCAGGCCTTAGTTGGCTTCAGATGAATTCCCTCACATGGTTGGCTAGGAAAGACCAAAAGTCACTGATTTGGAAAACACAGCAGAACCACAGGCCAAATTTCACCCACAAGAGAGAAATAAGAATAACATCCAGGATACCTCAGGGGAATTTCTGTGAGTATGCTCTTTTCTTATTTCCTGAAAATTTCAGAGCATTTTTTAAAACTTAGAAACCATATTTGACAATCCCAGCTGATTTTTGCCAGTGCAATTAGATGGATAAATTTATATGATTAACATGTTTCTTAGGGAATGGACTGTATGTGTGTGGAAGCATCTCAGGAAGCCTTTTGGGGTAGAAGCTGAGTTGGGTGGGAAAATTACTCTTCAAGAAAAGAGAGGGGAATCTAGCTGCATCTGAGGGGAAGCTGGTTTCAGGAATAAGGAAGTATGGAGAGAGGTAACCAGATGGCGCTGACCAGAGGCTGCGTGATGTAAAGTCATCAAGAACTTTACTGAACTCATGAATTCTTTGGTAAGAATGAATGGCTTGGGGATTCTAGGATTATGATTCTGAAGAAATAAAGGAAACTTGGCATCTGTTTTTTTTTGGGGGGTGGCACACCATGCAGCTTGTGGGATTTTAGTTCCCCAACCAGGGATTGAACCTGGGCCCTCAGCAGTGAAAGAGCAGAGTCCTAACCACTGGACTGCCAGGGAATTCCTGCCATCTGTATTTTTAACAAACCCTCTTTATAATCATGATGCAGTTGGCTTGGGGAACTAGTAATGTGGAGGTCCTGTAAGAAAAATATTGACAGCATTAGAATTCCTGTTAGGCTGACCTGCTTCTAAGGTGACCCCAAGTGTTATTTACTTCCCCTCCGAGCAGGTTTTCAAGAGGACTCACCTCTCACGTTTTGTCTAGGCCTTCCCAACCTTCCTCCCCACAGTAAAGCATTGCAGAGGGCTCTGCAGAAATCGATGTTTCCAGAAAACAGATGTTTTCCCAGTGTGATATGAGAATGTTTGGGGCTGCAAGTAATAGGTTAGCAAACTAACTGTGGTTTAAATAATGAGAATGTCTAACAAAAAGTCTGGTTTCAGGGTTGGTTAATTCAGCTTTTTAGACAGGTCATTAAAAACTGAAGATCTTCCCACCCTTCTCCATTGCCCTCAGAATATTGCATTTTAATCTTCAGCATGTCTACTCATGATCACAAAATGGTTGCCACAGCTCCAGGCATCATATTCTTACCCAATCATGTCCAAGGCAGAGCATAAAGAGGAGTTCCTCATTACATACCTTTTTCAACCAGGGAGAAGCATCTGTCCCAGAAGTTGCCCAAAAGCCTCCCCTTCAGGTACCCCAGGATTATATGGCCATGATCTAGCCAAAAGGGAGCCTGGGGAAGTGAATATCTGGTAGTTTCAGTCTTTTAGGGTAGGAAGGCTTTGACAGGAACAGAGAAGTAGGAGAGAAAAAACTGTTGGAGAGCATCTGCCATGGCTACTACTTCTAGTAGCAATGAAGTGTCTTCAACTGTTTTTTTTTTTTTTTTTTTTTTTTTTTTTACGGTACGCGGGCCTCTCACTGTTGTGGCCTCTCCCATTGCGGAGCACAGGCTACGGACACACAGGCTCAGCAGCCATGGCTCATGGGCCCAGCCGCTCCGCGGCATGTGGGATCTTCCTGGACCGGGGCACGAACCCACGTCCCCTGCATCGGCAGGCGGACTCTCAACCACTGCGCCACCAGGGAAGCCCTCTTCAACTGTTTTTGATGTTTGTGTTTCCCTCTCTTCTTGAACAGAGATACTGAACCACCTCTCTTTTTATGTAGGTTCAACATAGAGCAGAGAAAAGAGAATACCCAAAATATTAGTGTATTTGTGTTTCTCTGCTAACTGGCTGTGAGTTCTTTGATAAGTTACACCCTCACCTCCTGTTCTGTGAGATCAAGACCTTTCCAGCTCTAGCCTTTAGCATCATGCCATCCCTTACAGCACTGAGGTTTCACAGCTGTATGTCTACCTTTTGGGGGTTTTTTTTGGTCCAGTATCTTGATGTCCAAATGTCAACTGTTACTTCTTCTGTCGTCTTTATGCTTGCCATTTCCTCCTTCTACCTTTTTGTTTCTAATTCTATTCTGGGCTGAGAAATCAGATAACCAAGTTTGTTAGGAATCTGTGTTGATTATGAGTCAGTAAGCTCTGAATGGGGGACCAGGAAGTTTCCAGTGTTAGTGCAATGTCTAGAGTGGCTCAGAGGCGCAGAGACTTTTTTTTGAGGAAGGAGGTAATCTATCTATCTATCTATAGGTCCCACATACCTCAGAGCAACTAAGCCCGTGCGCCACAACTACTGAGCCTGCGTGCTGCAACTACTGAAGCCCACGTGCCTAGAGGCCGTGCTCCGCAACAAGAGAAGACACCGCAATGAGAAGCCCGCGCACTGCAACGAAGCGTAGCCCCCGCTCGCCGCAACTAGAGAAATCCTGTGCACGGCAACGAAGACCCAACACAGCCAAAAATAAATAAATAAATAAACCCTTTTTAGTTTGAAAATAATCAAACTTACAGAAAAGCTACAGAAACAGTATTGTAAATTCCTATATCCACAAGTCATTAGGAGTCAACAATTCTTAACTTTTTACCTCATTTTCTTTTCTCCCCCCCATCTCTTTCTCTCCGTGTACACACACACATACATATATGATTATTATTGCTGCTACTATTATTACTGTTGTTATTATTGTTATGGCTGAACCACTTGAGAATACATTGCAGACATCATGATATTTTAATCCTAAATACTTCCACATGTCTCTCCTAGGAACATGGACATTCTCCTACATAACCACAGTACAATGATCAAATTCAGGAAATCTGACATTGACAACTATTATTTACTATACAGGCCTTATTCAGATAGTGCTAATTGTCCCAATGATGTGCTTTATAGCATCAGTTTTCTGATCCAGTGTCCAAATCAAGGTCCCATGTTGAATTGAACGAGACCTTTTTATATTTTTATTTTTTTAACATCTTTATTGGAGTATAATTGCTTTACAATGGTGTGTTAGTTTCTGCTGTATAACAAAGTTAAGATCACTATTGAGTTGGGGTCTGTCTTCTGAGAGCTGAGTGTGCCGGACACCTCATCTGCGGATAATGAGTTGTTCTCAGGGTGGACAGCTAGAGAGGACTTTAAACTTTTCTGAAACTTCTTTCACTTATTTATCTCACTTGATCCTTAAAACAGGCCTGTGAGGTAAGTAGGGCACAGGTTAGCATTTCCATTTTATGGATAAGGAAACAGAGCCTCAGAGGGTCACACGGTGGGTTCAAGCCAGGAGATCTGCGGTCTAGCCCCGGCTTTGTGCTAATGCCCAGACCTTTCCTCCACTCCCCAGCAGATTAGTGGGCAGATGAGAGTTTAGCCAGGCCTCACCCCTGTGGGAGTTGGCACTGTTGCCGATGACACCACCTGTCCCCCAGTTGGCTGTTGTCCCTCTGGTGCCAGGGACTAGGCAAGCAGAGGTCTAGAAGAATGCCAAGGTAGGCAAAGTGGGGAGGGTCTTCCCTCTCCCCTAGTCCTGGCAGCGGTGTTACTCAATGACATCTGAGTGCTACACTGGGGCAATGAGTGGCTCAGGGACCAGTTTTTCCATCCCCTGCAGAAGAGGCTGTCCCCATGGCTTCATGGTCCCTTCCAGCCACATGAATCCAGAATGCTGTGGCTGCCCCACCCATAGCCCTTTGGCCCTTCCCATTTCATTTGCTCCCTGCCCTTCCAGTTGCCAGCCCCTCTGCATCTCTTTGTCCAAGGGCTTTTGCTGCGCCTACACACACAGTGAGAGAGAACTGATGCCGACCGTTGCCTGGGAGCAAGCTTCAACTGATGCACTGTTACATAAATACCCCAGCTCCCTTGCCCCTCACATGGGTGAACTCTGAGACACAGGTGCAAAGTGTGGTCCTTGGACTGGTGCCAGTCTGGAAACTGTCTATCACTGGTTTGCAAAAAGAACCAAAATTGACAGTAAGCATTTGGAAACTTCTGTAGTAATTTCATAGAGTAGTTATGGGTTTCACAAGTTTTTTTTTTAAAAGAAATTGGGGCTTGTATTTTGTATGCTTTTAAATTTTTCTAGTAATTCCTTTTTATTGTCTATTCAAAAGTATCAGGGGGAAAATGTATTGATCCATTGGAGATTAAAAAAAAAACCCAAGGGCACCCCTGGTGGCGCAGTGGTTTAGAGTCCACCTGCCGATGCAGGGGACGCGGGTTCGTGCCCTGGTCCGGGAGGATCCCACATGCCGCGGAGCGACTGGGCCCGTGAGCCATGGCCGCTGAGCCTGCGTGTCCAGAGCCTGTGCTCCGCAACGGGAGAGGCCACAACAGTGAGAGGCCCGCGTACCGCAAAAAAAAAAAAAAAAAAAAAAGAACCCCCCCCCCCCCAAACCCTGCAATCCTTCACCATAGGTAGTTTGAGAACTGTTGTCCACTGTTTCCCAGCAGTGGGATTCAGTCCCGGTTCCCACCCCTCAGTAATGCATGCTCTGTCGCTTATCTTCCCTTCCCTGTTTTGCCTCCCTACCACCTACAGTGCTTCCCGAGATAGTCCCCTAAATAAACTATTTACATGCAAATTCTTGTCTCAGTGTCTGCTTCGACGGGGGAACCAGCCTAAGACAATGATTTCTATTCCTTTCTAATTTATTCTAGAACCCAGTGACATCCTGTGATTTTTCAAGTGTTTATACCTTAGGAGATGAAATACCTAAAGTTTCTACTTGGAAATACCCTTTAAAAATACCTCAAGACTTTAAGAGCCTTTAGAATCATTCAGGAGGCATTTTCTTTTCTTTTTAAATAATAAGAAAAATGTATTCTCTTCATTTTAAGAAGCCCAGTCAGTACTCAGGCTTGGGTAATTCAGTGGCTCAGCAATGTCACCAGTGACCCAGGTTTTCCATCAAGAGGCATTTCTATCCCTCCCATGTCTTCATTCTTTAAAATAAATGATTATGAGTGAGACTTCCTGGAAGGTGACCACCTATACCGATCCACACCTTAATTTCACAAAAACATCTAATTGCCTGCTGCCTTCTACTCCCTTTACCCTGCTTCGCCACCACAAAAGTCTCGAGCATTGCCTATACTTTGCATTTGTCTCCTCAGCCCTGGAGTTCTCGAGACCCTGGGAGAGACCAGGGCTGTGAAGCAGGATCGTTTTCATTCTCAGTCTTCCAAATACAGGGGATTTCAAAAGGGCTGATCACAAATCAGCGTAAAGAGCCACAGTCTTGGCTTTGTTCCCTGTCTGCTGTTTGTATATTTTATATTATGCATGGGCCGGGGGCGCCCACGGTGAGGCCTGCTGGTTATAACCACAATCAATCAATCCCAACCTATTTTTAGGACCTGTCAACCATCAGGACAACTTCCAGAACTACTGGTGTCTTCTTTTCCTTACTTAAAGATTGGTGAAAGGATGCAAAACTACTTAATGAAAGGGTCGGGCTGACCAAGTGACAGACTGGCTTAGGACTCGAGGTCCAGGCTGTCAGAAGGCCATTAGCACCTTGATCTCCGAGCAGGGCAGGCGGACGGACTGGGCACCCGGACGTGGTTTTATCCCTGTCATTAGGATAGGGTGGGCTCTGGGTAAGCCTCACAGCTCTAGTGTAATGCAGAAGAGGTGTCAAAGGGGCCAACGAGATAATACTGGTTTGCCATTGTCTCTTCAGTCTAGAACTTTGCCCCTAACCACACCATAGTGGCTGATACTCCCAAATACTCGAAGCAGTGGCCCAGGGCAATACCAGTGGGTCTGCAGGACACATGTGCACAGCAGCATAATTACCTAACCGGAGCAGCAAAGGCCTACATTGTCACCTTTGAACTTGGGGTGCCTGATAATATAAAGGACGGCCAGGTACATTTGCATTTCAGGTAAATAATATTTGTTAGTGTAAGTATATCCCAAACAGTGCATGGGGGGTATACTTATACTAAAAAAAGATTGATTGCCTATCTGAGATGCAAATGTAACTGGCCATCCTGTATTTTTATTTGCTAAATCTGGCAGCCTTACCTTGGATCCCCGTTACCATTTCTGCACGCCCCTCCCCGCAGCTTCTAGTGGTTTTTCTCCCAATGGGCTGCGCCTCTGATTCTTCTTGGCAGGCCTGCTCTTGGGCTGCTGGAACCTCTTGGCCTACCAAGGTGGAGGGTGGAAGTGCCTGGGAGTTTACACCCCCCATCCCACCCCAGGGTGGTCCTTAGCCAACCGCCAATGATTGCGGGGCACGGGAGTGGGAGAGGCTAGCTCCGGTGCCCTGGGTCCAGCAGGGTCAGGCTGAAGCTCCCCTCTGCAGAGCTGGGCCCAAGAGTACGCATGAGCACGTGACTGGCTTCCTCTCCTTCCCTGTCCTGCTTCCCCACCCCCTTACCAGTGTCTCCCGGGAGCACTTCCTTCAGAAGTCGCTTGCACCAGAATCCTCAGCTCAAGGTCTGCTTCGGGGGAACTCTGTCTGAGACAGCTAAGCAAGGGAGGGGTTTTCAGGGGAGTGGGGAGGCTGACAGTGAGTTTTCAAGAGGGAAGGGAAGGGCAATGGGGAAGGCTTCCAGGGAGAGAAGCCCTCCGCTGTATGCGTCCTTTATATTATGGGAGAGGGAGCCGGTGAAATTAAGCCACCCTGATTCCTGATTCCTTCCCGGCTGGGCTGGAGCCGAAGGGTTGACAGCCAGTTGGCCTCCTGAGAGGTGGATGGGCACCTACATCCTTCCAGGGAACCCACTACTATCAGTGATGCTCTAAAGTGTAAGCTCGTGTTGAGGGTCTATTAGCTGGATACCAGCCGTCACTTTCCAAGACTGCTCGGCTCAGTTTGGCCGCTGGTAAGACTTGCAAGCACTTAGCAAGCTGCCTGGCAGGTAGAAGGTACCCTGGATATGCAGGAAGAATGAGTGACTAAATGGAGTGACCCCCCCCATCCTTACAGCCATGGGCCATGCTCCTCCAAGGCCTACCTGGTTGGATCCAGTCTCTTAAAAATGGTGCAAATGTGCCGAAGACATAGAATGTTTAACAAGCCTTTAGATTCTTTTTTTTAACTTATTTTTTAATTGAAGTATAGTTGATTGACAATGTTGTGTTCATTTCTGCTGTCCAGCAAAGTGACTCCGTTATACACATACATACATTCTTTTTTATATTCTTTTCCATTATGGTTTATCCCAGGGTATTGAATATAGTTCCCTGCGCTGTACAGTAGGACCTTGTTGTTTATCCGTTCTATATGTAGTAACGAGCCTTTAGATTCTTTTTTTAAAGATTTATTTATTATTTATTTATTTACTTACTTTATTTTTGGCTGTGTCGGGTCTTAGTTGTGGCACGCGGGATCGTTGAGGCGTGCAGGATCTTTCGTTGCGGCACTTGGGCTCTTTGTTGTAGTGAGTGGGCTTCTCTCTAGTTGTGACCTGCGCGTTTTCTGGGTTTTCTCTTCTCTAGCTGTGGTGCCCAGGCTCCAGAGCGTGTGGGCTCTGTAGTCTGCGGCACGCGGGCTCTAGTTGAGGTGTGTGAGCTCAGTAGTTGTGGCGGGCGGGCTTACTGGCCCCGTGGCATGTGGGATCTTAGTTCCCCGACCAGGGATCGAGCCCACGTCCCCTGCATTGTAAAGCGGATTCGTTACCACTGGACCTTCAGGGAAGTCCCTAGATTCTTTTTTTTTTTTAATTTTATTTTTGCTGTGTTGCATCTTCGTTTCTGTGTGAGGGCTCTCTCTAGTTGTGGCAAGCGGGGGCCACTCTTCATCGCGGTGCGCGGGCCTCTCACTATCGCGGCCTCTCTTGTTGTGGAGTACAGGCTCCAGACGCGCAGGCTCAGTAGTTGTGGCTCACGGGCCTAGTTGCTCCGCGGCATGTGGGATCTTCCCAGACCAGGGCTCGAACCCATATCCCCTGCATTAGCAGGCAGATTCTCAACCACTGTGCCAACAGGGAAGCCCCATGTCCCTAGATTCTTAAGAGCTGGGCAGGGAGGCTATGTAAAGTGCTTTGCCCTGTGGAGAGTGAGAGCGAGCAGTAGCAGAGGGACTGGTGCTGGGCCAGCTTGGGTCCCTGAAAAAAGGAAAGTTCCTTCTCAACCTCCACTGCCTGTTACAATAACCTGGGAAAGCTTGAAAAAATCCTGATGCTTGGGTCTCACCCCCAGAGATTCTGCTTTCGTGGGTCAGGATGTGACCTGGGCATCAGGATTTTTGAAAAGTTTCCGGGAGATTGCATTATGCAGCTATAGAGTTGAGAGCCACCGGACTAGAAAACTCTGTGTTTGGATGGAATGCCTCAGGACGCCTTAGATTAAATGGGATGACGGTGTTGGAAATAGTCAAGGCATTTGGTTAATTGGGCTCCATTATTTAAAATTCTGGAGTGTCTGAATTTAAGGAAATAAATGGTTCCTAGATTGAAGAAAGCGGTTCTATTTCAGCAGTTACTAAAGTGGTTTTCAAACCTAAGTGTGCACCAGATTTACCTGCAGGGCTTGTGAAAACACAGGCTGAACAGGGCCCTGTCCCTAGAGTTTCTATTTCAGTAGGTCCAGGGAAAGGCCCCAGAATTTGCATTTCTGAAAAGTTCCCAGGTGATGCGGATGCTGCTGGTCTGGGGACCACATCTGGAGAACCACTGAGTTACTGTGAACTATATTGGGGGCTGAGCTGACTCTCTTGAGAATGAGTTTTGCTTTCACTCATTCATTCTCCCTTGGTTTATCCCTCAAAAGTGTCCTTAGGAACTGTGTATTAGTTAGTTTTTTGGGTTATCACACTGTGTAACAGTCCCCCAGATCTCAGTGACTTACAGCTACTAATGTTTATTTCACAGTTGCAGATCTGGAGCTTGGCTACAGTTCAAGCTGGGCTAGATTTGAGTCCAGGCTTCAGTTTGGGTTCCTGTTTGCCCCACATGGATTCATTCTGAGACCCAGGCTGAAGAAGCAATGGCTACCTGGGACATGCTCTTTTCATAATGGAGGACAGAAGATTCAAGAGGGCTGGCAGAAGCTTAAAGCTTTAGCTTTTAATTGTCACACTGTCACTTTCAGCCACATTCTATTGGCCAAAGCAATTCACATGGCCAAGCTCAGTCAGAAGATGGGGAGATACATTCTGTCCACAGTAGACAGTGTCAGAGACAAGGAGTAAAGAAAGAATAAAGGACAAATAATATGATCTATCTCAACCTGTTAGGTATCAGGCCCCACATGAAGTTCTGTAGAGAAGCAGAAAGATAAAACAGGGTCCCAGCCTCTGAGAAGCACAGATTGGCAAGACACAAAGATACACGAGGGTGATATGGGTGATATGGAGGGCAAATGAGCAGAAGCAGCATGGAGGTGGGACTGGCTCTCATTGCTGGGATGTCTACCCTCCCACATGATGTAACCAAGGCCCTTGGAGCTGTGCCCAGGCTTCTGGGAGCCAGGAAAGCGTGTGGGAACAGCTGAGCTGGCCCACAGCTGCAGGGCATCCAGCAAAATGAATTGAATCTGTGCCTGGGCCGGGGCAAGTTTGTTCCAGAAAGAAAGTACCTAGTCCAAAGCACAGAACAACTGAGAAGGAGAACTGGCTTTTTATCAAAGGGCTGGCATAGAAAGCCAGAAACACGAATGAGCCTTGGGGAAGCGAAGCCCATGGTGATTTTTGGAGGCGAGAGGTTGGAGGGTAAGGGCTGTTTGATAGGGTGCCTATTGCGCTGAATTGGAGGCAGGGAAGGCCCTATGAAAGTCATCAAGTTGGAGGACAGGAAAAGGGAAGTGAGTCTGGGCAACCTTCCCAGAGAAGAGGGCATTCCAACTGGGGCATGGATGGTGAGTAGGAGTTTGTTAGAAGGTGGAGGGTAGATGGTGGAAAGAGGAGTTTCAGGGGTTTGGGTGATAATTCCAGGGGCACACAGACCCCTCCTTTTCCCATAAAGTTCCTGCAGTTGTTACCTTTGACTAGTTCACTCCCCACCACAAGCCAGCATTCTGTCTGATGCTGCAGGCATCAGCTGTCTCTGTGTTTTGCAGGTCACTGAGGTTTTATTGCCTCTGAGGTTCAAGGATTTTTCCTCTTCAAGTAATTACCACTGAAATTATGTGGTTTGATCTC
Source organism: Mesoplodon densirostris (assembly GCF_025265405.1). Taxonomy (NCBI): domain Eukaryota; kingdom Metazoa; phylum Chordata; class Mammalia; order Artiodactyla; family Ziphiidae; genus Mesoplodon; species Mesoplodon densirostris. The sequence goes on from NC_082681.1 coordinate 102,660,912, forward strand.
TGAGCGATTATAAAACTCTGAGACTCCCAAACAATATAACTTAGACTGAGTTTTCCAGGGACGGGGGCCCAGAACCGACATCCACAGTGCTGGGCGCAAACACATGATGGGCCAGGACTCCCGCCCTTCGACTGCCCTCCCTGTGTGGGTGGGGGAGAGCCCTGCCTCCTGCCAACTGCTTGCTCTGCTACCCGAGACTGGGTCAACATTCGGTGAGCTTCTATTTTTAGAGAAGCACAGTAAATCCCCCAGGGTGGCGTGATTAAACACTCCAAGGTCTTAAAGTCACCTTTCAAGGGATCTAAAGGTGTGCATGAAAATGAGCCTTCTGGGGAGTGTGCCATGACATCCCTAAGCTTCTGAACTGGAGGAGCTGATGAGGCCAGGAGGACCTCAACTCCAGAAAGAAAAGCATTTGAGATGGAAGCAAAAACTTGCTCAAAGGCCTGAAGGGGTACGCATGGCAAAGGCGTTGGGAGAGCATGCTCAGTGGGTCTGGGCCAGTGGAAGTGGGCGGGCCTGGAGAATGAAGCTGTTGTGGCGGACGCTAAGAGGGTCGGGCTTTGTCTTGTAGGCGGTGGGAACCAGAAAAGCCGTTAAAAAGGGGAAGTGGCATCCTCCAAGCCTTATCAAGTTTCCGCTGAGAGTTCCGTGGAAGATGCAGGAGACTGGAGAGAGATAAGAGAGAACCCTGGTTAGGGTCATGTCGTTGGAGCTGGGGAAGAGAAGATGCCAGTCCAACCTTTAGTTTTTTTTCTGCAGGAATTTCAAAGTCAGCCTCCTACAGGGATGGAGGAAGGGTGATGTAAGGGAAGGAGCAGGCTGAAATTTTTTTTCTTTTTTCTTTTTCCCCGTAATGGCGTCCTAGGCTTTGTGTGTGAGGTGCAGAAACACCTTGCAGAGTAATCACAGGAGAAGAATCTCCACTTCCGCCCAGATATACATTCACTTCTGCTTTCCTTTAAAGACATGGCCCTCTCTTTTCTGAACTTTTGATAGAGACGTAGATGTATAAAGAAATATTTCACTCTCCTCTTAGTAACACCATACCAGACCCACAAAATGAAGGGAAATGATTTATGGCAACTAATACCTGGCTTCAATGTCAAGGAGTAACAGAGGTTGCTGAGGACTGTGAAAAGCCAGATAGACATGTCCAGATCTAAAAGGGGCCATCGGCTTCACTGCTTTAGCTGCTGAGATCAGATTTTCTACTTTTGCAAAAGAAACAGGAAAATTATTTTAACATAAAATCTTTCGATTTTGAAGCATTGGCTCTAATTCACATTTTTTACAATACTATAGAGGCCAGATGTGGGGCGTGGACCCCGATTTGCATCTGTGCCCCCAGATCTTCACTGGGGATAGTCCCCTTTGATGTGGGATGGTTGACTTTCCCCAAGAGCGACACCTTCAAGACAGACAGACATGGTCCAGGTGACAAGGCTATATCAAAGGGCCAGAGAACTGGGGTGGGCATAGGGGTCCAGATGGTGGCCCTCAGAGAACTGTAGAGGGAAGAAGGCTTTTGCTTCTGGATTTGGTTATTCCCTTTCCCTGACACTTCTCCCACCAGGTGATGCTGCCTGTTCCCCTTGCAATAATGTTTAATACACTAAAATCTAGATCAGTCAAGAGTCCACGGGCGGCCGGGAGTCATGGCGGGGGCAGGCAGACAGTTGCCCGGCCAGAACCCACTGAAGCTGGGGGCAGCCAGGCTGACTGTATTCATTTCCTAGGGTGCTGTAACAAAGTGACCACAGCTAGATGGATTAAAGCAACAGAGATTGAGTCTCTCAGAGTTCTGGAGGCTAGACGTCTGAAATCAATGTGTTGGCGGGGCCGCACCTCTGAAGGCTCTAGGGGAGGATCCTTCCTGACCTCTTCCAGCTTCTGGTGGTCACAGGCACTCCTTGGTGTTCCTTGGCTTGTAGGCGCCTCCCGTCTCACACGGCCATCTTCCCTCTGCGTGCACATCTCCGAATCTCCCTCTCCTTATAAGGTCACCAGTCATCAGATTTGGGGCCCAGCCTAATCCAGGATGACCTCATCTTCACTAGATTACATCTGCAAAGACCCTATGTCCAAACAAGTTCCCCTTCTGAGGTTCTGGGTGGATATGAGTTTTGGGGGGACACTATTCAACCCAGGACATGGGCCAGCCAAGTTGAATTCCTGACTCAGTCTTCAGATGAGGCTCTCATTGATCTGAGGTAACAGCCCAGGGACCCTCAGGAGCCTGTGCCTCAGATATCACGGTCCAGTCCTGCGTATATATGTGGCCTTCCACGTTTCCATCCTTCTTTGCCGCCCTTGGAATCTTGCAGTTGAGACTTTGTGGGCTCCTCCCTGCTTCTGTTCCCCCCGTGCTGGCTCTAACAGGAGGGTCTCTGGAGCCACGTCCACGTAGGAAAGGGGGCGGGGAGCGCAAGGAGCATGCGCACCACCTCCTTTGGAGGGTGGCCTCCCCGAGGCAGAGGTGACATTAACTGCCATCCAATCTAACGTCCCTTGGAGTTTGGAGCCCTCTCTCCACGGCCTCTCCTCAGGGTCACCCCATGCTTCAGAAAACCACAGAGACAGGGCACTTGCTGCCACTAAAGCAGCCCGATTCATTTTAGACAACTCTAATCTTTATGAAATACATCCTAATGCCGAGTCAGAATCTTGCCTCCCTGGCACTTCACCCCCTTAATCCTTAAGTTTACCCACTGGGGCCTGGCGCGCAAGTATAATTCATCAAATCATCAGCTATCAGAACTGAAGGCCACCAAAGGCCAACCCCTCATCTTAAGTTCCTTCTCCTGCCTTGGCCAGAATTGTCTGCCCCTTGTACGTGTCTGCTTCTCCCCTGGATTGGAATAGTATTTTATTCTTACTGCCATGCCAGGCTTGGATGCCTTTTTTGAAAAATCAGCTTGCCCTTGTCATCCCAGGAAGGAAGGGAGGGTGGCAAAGGCGCTCTGCACAGGTCTGGCAAATGGAGGACTCGTGGCCACACTCGCGAGCCAAGACCTGAGTGGGCAGGAGATGCCTTCACCGCAGATGGGGCAAGGGCGGCAGGCCTGTCTCCCCGCAAACCCTGGACCTACATGTGACCCATAGCTGCAAACAGCTGCCACTCGTCCTCCTCACGCCCCCCCCCCCAGCCCAATATAAAAGCACACCCATCATCGTATTTATAGAACTAGTAAATAAAGAATAAAATAGCAAGTTAAAGTAGGTTTTGATTGCCTACGTGTTGGTAAAACCCAGCTGGAATAATTTGATTCATGCATGGAAAAATGCCTCCGAAGCAGGGCCTTTTTTTAGTGTGCCGGAACTGAGTCCCTCCAGCCGCAGATAGAAATTTCTGCTCCTAGAGTTTGGCTCTGAGACTAAGAATTAAAATCTAAAACGAGATTCCAAGAGAACTAATTATTTGCTCCCTTGAAATATGCCAACTAGCCTTTCCCCAATCTTGCAGACAAAGCGGCTGAAAGAAGGAAGGGGCGAAATTTTCCTTTCTGGCACCCAGCCTCTTTCTGGGAGGTGCCTCCCGAGCCCCCGTGGAAGGGAGCAAAGCCTGTGTCATCTGTCAGGACTCTGGACATAGCCCCGTGGCACAGAGAACTGTGTTTTTAGGCCAAATTAGCCTCCTCGTGAATTCGATTGCTGTTCCCACTATGAAGGGGCTGTGACTAATTTTATATCCTGCAAGTGCTTTTTGAGGAATGAAAAACCTATCTTTCCTCAACCACCCACTCCCTCAAAGGAGGGTTTCCCTTTCCCAAGATGCCAGATTGCTTTGCAGACAATGCCACTCACTTGTTATGGGAGATTCTGTGTGAAGTTGGCATGGAGGAGGCATCATTACTCCTGTTCTAGGCTGTCCTCTGGCTTAATGGACACTGGATTTATCCATGGCTGCTGACAGCTGCTGCTTTTCCTGCCGACAATGCCCCCTTAGTCACACTTGCGCGCGCACGCGTGTACACACACACACGCATGCACGAAACCTCAATGTGGTGAGCCTGAAAAATACTTCTGTTTTAGAGATTGTGTGGGCTGGTGGAAAGATGGAAGGAAGCTATAACAATTAAGAGCTGTGCTTTGGGGATTCGATCCCAGGAGGCAAACTCTCAGAAAATGTTCCTTTAACTGCTCTTGACAGTTTTTCTTTTCCTTTGCTACATGGGCTACTGATTCGGCATCCAATTGGGTTTCTGACATTTGTCTTAAAAAAATAGGAATTCTTCTGAGAGGATGAAGGGGTTCTCAGCCACTCACATTTTAGTGAGAATTAGTCCAATAAAACTGTTTTCCTCTGAACGCCTTTTTGGGTTCAGCTACACTGAGACAGTGAGATTTGGAGAAAGAGGGGTGATTTTGGCAACAGTGTGCCTTGGGGATGTGAAGAGGCTTACTGGGTCCGAGGGAGGGAAGGAGATGAGAGATGGAAAATGGATAAGGAAGGCAGATTCCCTCTCCCCTGTCACATTGCACAGACCCCTACATTTGGCTTCCAACCTTTTCTAGCATTCAGCTGCATCTGATAGACTTTGGTGATTTGTCTAAGGAGACTGACCACTATTTTAAACACTGTTTTCATGGGGGACATTTGTCCCCAGTTCTGAACAGCCAGCTTGCAAGGGAATCTTTTCCGTCAGTAATTTAGGCTGTGCAAATGATGAAACTGACATTCACAAAGGCCAAAAGGTGTCACATGTGTTAGAGTGAAAAAAGGCATTCTTCTAGATGTAGGGCGCATGTCAGAGATCAAGGAAGTGCTCTCAGCACAAAGAAATCCATGAGGACGAGCTTGCGGGGTCATGGTCAAGTGCTTTGTCACTGCATTCTGCCAACCCCCCCCGACTCCCTGCTAGCCTTTATTTTGCATTCTACCCTGACAGGGGGTTTCCGAGGTGTGGCCCCAGAAGTGCCCAAATCCCTGTCTGCTGCCAAAGGCATCCCTGTAGAAGTTCATTCCCACCCTAAGAAACTTCCGTGGAAACCTAATTAACCATATTGCTATGATTGCCATGGCTCCAGCAATTGAAGTGATGCACGGCTTCTTGTCATCAGGACGCCACTAGAATGGTCAGGATCCTGCCCCTGTGATGTGCAGGATCCGTTTCCGAGGCTAGAGAAGGCGTTTGTGCTTTGGAGCACACGAACACCTGCGATTGCGTGCAAAATGCCATGTGTACATTTTGGGGGGAAGGGAGCTCATTGTTTTATCAGATTCTCAAAGAAGTCCTGACCCTCCCCCCACCAAGATTAAACATTTGCACAGATCATAATTTTAGCATCACAGTAAATGATTTCTTATTAGAGAAGATAGTCAAATGAGGAAGATACCTAGTAAAGTAATTGCATCCGTCAGAATAAGTAAAACTAGGCTGCCCTAACAAATTCAGTGGCTTAATATAAAAAAGCTTATTCCTTACTCACGCTTTGTGCTTGATGTGGGTGGGCCAGGAGAGTATGCCCACCACAGTCACTCAGACAACCAGGCAGAGAAAGTTTTCACCTCTTACATAAGCTTCCCCCATCACCACAGCAGCAGGAGAGTAAGTTGACCCCTAAGCTTGCGGGCTGTTGAGGTTCCACCCAGGAGGGCTCACGTTTAATTGGCCCAAACAAGCCACACGCAGAGAGGCAGCTCCCCCACTGGAGGGGATGTCCGATCCAGCCATGTGCCCAAACGGAGAAGTGGAATATTTGTGAACAGCCCTAATGACTACCGCTGTGATATAAAATTTTTTGAAAGAAAACCATAAAATGTTCAGCTCATCCACTTTAAAAATTAAGAGCAAGGAACACAAAACTGTATTCAATAAATATAGTAGATAATAAAAAGAACTTCACGTCCATGTTATGACCAATTAAGATAGAAAAAGTGAAGGGGAAAGAGATTGAAAAAGAGGGAGGGAAAGAAAGTGAGAGGAGAAAGAATCGGGAAGAAAATGGAAGGGGCTTTTGTGGGGAGAAGTGGAGGCCAGGACAAATGCCACAGCAAGGTCTTTTCTGCCAGCTGAGCCCCACATCTCATACCATTTCATCCTAACCTGCAGCCCCAGGAAGCCAGATCCTCCGGCTCCCGGTGGTCTTCCAATTTCCCCAGCCGCCCATCTTCCTGGGAACTGCTGCCAGTAAACAGCAGGCCCCAGCGCCCTGAGTGGGGCTTCTTGCAGGAAGCACCCTCACATGTGTGTTTCATGGGGGCAGCATCTGACAGACCAGCAAAGTGAAGCTAAAAGCCAGGCATGGCCTATGGGCCAGTTTCCCACCCCAGGCTACGCCCCTCCCACCCCCATCAGCCACCAGGGGTCCTTTTGTGTGTGAGGACAAAGGCTGGGGACGTAGGAAAGTGCGTCAAAAGCAGCGAAGCAAATCTTCCCTAATGCAGGAACTCAATTCACTGCACGTGGTGAAACTATTACATAAATATGCTAAGCACATATTTTATAATAGAAAAGACTAGTTTGTTCTCTCTGTACGTCTGCATGTTTTTTTTTTGTTTTTTTTTTTGTTTTTTTTTTGTGGTACGCGGGCCTCTCACTGTTGTGGCCTCTCCCGTTGCGGAGCACAGGCTCCGGACGCGCAGGCTCAGCAGCCATGGCTCACGGGCCCAGCCGCTCCGCGGCATGTGGGATCTTCCCGGACCGGGGCACGAACTTGTGTCCCCTGCATCAGCAGGCGGACTCTCAACCACTGCGCCACCAGGGAAGGCCCCGTCTGCATGTTTTAAAGGCATCAACTAGCCCCAAGGGCTGGGTCTTCCTCCACCCGCACTCCTCTCCCGCCTCCCGGAGCTGAGCCTGCCTTTTGCCCTAGGAAAGCAATGCATGTGTGGTCATCCCCTTGTGGCCACCTGCTATTCCCACCCAAGGCCCACTGCCGAGGAATGAAGAGGTCCCCCAGGACTTCTCTCTGAGCCCCTGGAGGAGGTATGTATGTAGCTGAGAGATGGGAAAAATTGGGGGTCAAGGGTGGAATCTTAGCGGGGACACAGGGCTGGGGTGTCTGGTATTTTCCAGATCAATTTTGGTTCCTTCTTCAGTGCCATCACCCTGGGATAAAATGGTGAGAACATTGCTATTCAACAGCCATGGCCCCATCTCAGTGAGCTCTTGCTGTTTAACCAACTACCCCAAGATCTAGTGGTCTAAAACATGACCGTTTATCATTTCTCACTAGTCTTTGGCTTGGCCAGGTGCTTCTTCCAGTCTGAGCTGGGCTCTGTAGATCTCCACTGGCCTCATTCATGGGTCCATCTAGCTGGTATATTGACTGGGACATCTCTCTCCCTCTACCAGGCTAGCCCTTGGATTGTTCACAAGGCCATTGTAGGGTTCCAAGGACAAAAAGAGGACAAGTCCCAATGCTCAAGTACTTTTCAGACCTCCGGGTCACTTTTGTTCCTATCTCATTGGCCAAAGTAAGTCACATGGCCAATCCAGATTAAGGGGTAGGGAAATAGGTTTTATTCCTTGATGGGAGGAGCTATAAAGTCACATTGTAAGGATAGGGATACGGGGAGGGGACTAGTTTGGAATCATTTGCACCCCACCACTCCTGAATCCCAGCTTTTCTATTCCACTTCTTCTCTGGTATAGGGTCTCCCCAATGCCCTTCCCCTCCACCCCACAATCCAGGGCACACAGTCAGTATGGGGCCAATGTGCACCACACTGTGAGAGATTTCAGGTGCCATTACACATAGGCAAAGGTACCATCTCTGGGAATATAATAAAACTAATCCAAATAACTGTGGGTTTAAAATAAAATAGCAAGTTCTCTCTCTCAGGTTAAACAGCCAGAGACCAAGGTTTCTTCCAGCTCACTGATTTACCACCGCCAGACAACGTCCCTTGTCCTCATTGTCTAAGAAGGCTGCCAGAGCTCCAGCCATCACAACCATAGGCAGCAATATGGAGGAAATGTAGAGGAAGGACATATCCCTCTCTTAAAGGAGAACTTCCTAAGCCTCACTCTTTCTTGCTTCCTCACTGGTCTGAAATTAGCCGTTCTCATGGGTACAGGACACACCTGCCTGCAAGGGAGTCGCAGAAAAAGCTGGGGCACATTGATACTGCTAATAAATTTCCTGTGACTAAGGAGGGGGAGCAGAATGGATGCTGGGATCTTTGCCAAACCAGGTTTTTCACAAACATGTTATGCGACTGTGAAATCATGAGACATCTTTGCATGTCTCATTAGCATAATCATCACACCTGGGGTGGACTCATGTCATCTAGTTAGTTCGGTTCAGGTAAAGGTACACAGTCCCCTAGGCAATTGTCATCCTCTTGTGGCCCAGCAGCCTCTTAGGCAATGCTCTGAGAGGGCCCAGGACTGGTCCACCTACTTCATGCCAGGTTTGAGGTTCCTTTTCATCTTTTCCTAATTTTAACTGAGATGTGACAACCGCACAGTAAAGTTCACGAAGTTTAAGCGTACAGCTTGATGAATATGTGTGCATCCGTGTAACCACTACCCAGATCCAGTTATAGAACATTTTCAGGCCTCCTACCCCCACCCAGAAAGTCCCTTCCTGCCTCTATGCCATCAATACGCACTCTCAGAGGTAACCACGATTCTACTTTCTGTCACCATTGAGATAATAGGTTCTTTTCAGGCTGTGCAGATTCTTCCAAAGGGGACCTATGCTGTTGGCCTCCGCTCTCTACCTGTGTTTTTTTGGGCAACGCTCCTCTCTCCCTGTCTACTGCAACCAAGCAGGAGGAGAATAAGAAACAAGGTGGCAGTACCCAGGGTAGGGTGGAGGAATGGGTGGATAGAAACCCTCTCTGCTGAGGTTGACCAGACCTACAGTTCCACAATACTATACCCTGTCTACTGTGCTGGGTTTAAATGCACCCCATCAATCACTGTTATGGCCGGGACCTCCAGACACCCAGGTTCTAAAAGAGCGTGAAGCAGTCATGCTCAGGTATCTGCTCCTCCACTGTCCTCTCATGAAGCTTTTATTTGTTCTCTGGTCCTGGTTTTGCCATCTCTCAAGTCTTCACGCTCCCAAAGGAAGATGGTCTTTCCTGTTTGGGTTCCCCTCTCAATACCACCATCCTGCCCCATCATGTTCTCCCTGCTGGCACCCGATCGAAGGAATCTGATGATTTATAGGACAATTGGACACATTCTTTGTGACCACCACGACTGACGGGTGGAGGTATATGGAGACCCACTTTGGTTCAGTCGAATAGACTTTATGACATCGCGATTCAGAGCACCGTCCCCAGACTAGCAGCATGGACGTCACCTGGGAACGTGTGCAAAATCCAGATTATTGGGCCCCATCCCAGACCCACTGAATCAGAATCTGCATTTTCACAAGATCCCCAGGGGATTCAACGGCCCATAACGTTTCGGTCGTAACACCCGTGCTCTAAGGTGGCACGGGTACTTTATCAGGAAATAGGAGCCCCCAGAAGCACCTGGGTCCAGGTGGCCCCCTTCCAGCCTCTGCCCCGGGTAGGAGCTGGGCAGAAGGGTCCCAAGGCTGTATTGTTCCACGAGTGCTTAGTTACTCCACATCCTTGGCCCTGTCACACTGGCTCTCGTTTTGGAAACTCTCTTTCCTTACTAGCGGTCCACCATCCCTTATCTGCAACAGAAACGCAAAGGTTTTATACATTTCGCACAAATGTATTTCGCAGCAAAACCTGGTCTGAGCTGATGTGAGGCCTTTTATAGTCATTATTTAGTCCACTTTGTGTGACTATTCATATGTTTGAGCACAGCAATATTAATGTGGCTGATTACCCACCAGGGGATATTTCCTAAGACATGGTCTTACTTTCTACAGGTCTTACTTTTCTAATAAAGGAAAACCTCTCAATTCTGGAATTTATCTGGCCTGAAGGGTTTGGATGGGTTCTGGACCTTTATCTCCTTTTCTCCTCATAGAGGATACATTCAATTTCTTTAATTTTCCCTCTCATTTTAAATAATAACAATAATAATCATTATTATTGATTACAAAACTAAGTCTGATTTAGAGAAATTCAGACTATGGAAATAGGGGATCCTGCCTCGGTTCCTGATCACAGCATGGTTTCTGTATTTTCTTTTTCTTTCTTATGCACATGTATAGGTGCACCCGGAAACACACATGTGCACACATACATTTTAATAACAAAAATGCAATCACACCTTGCGTAGCCTTTTGCACCCGCCCCACCCCAACCCCGCTGCTGTTACACACGCACTTAATGTATCAGGAGAAACCCCACGACAACGCTTATGTTTGGCACATGCTTTTGGTACCCGATCGGCTGCATCCCTGGAGACTTCCCACTTCCTGGCATGCCTTCTAACTGCCAGGGTCCACGTCTTTCGGCTTGAGTGCTTTCCCAAAGCTCTGCTAAAAACAGAGAAGGCTGGCTGGAAGTGCCAGAGAATTAACAGCCCAGGGAGCAGCCCTCAACCAAGGAATCTCAGGAGTTGATGTTTAATTCTGCCAGCTCACGCGCTGTTCCTCGGGTGCGGTAACTCTGGGGCATCTCTTCGAACTCCCCTGCAGGAATGAGCCCCGGTTGCCCACAGTGGTAAGTAGCTTGAGAACACACCTCTTATTGGCGGCCTTCCCTTCCCTTCCCTGCCTCCCTTCCCCCTCCCCTCCACCTACCGCCCACACCTCTCCTGTGTTTCCTCTACCTCTTGAATAAATAATTTGCACTTGTCTTAGGGTCTGTTTCTCCAGAAACCCATACTATGACAATCTAGAGATACTTTTTGCTCGTTATTAACTGCCGAGGATGCCACAGTATGGATACACCATTTCTTTAACCGTTCCTTATTACTCTCCTATTGTTAGATAATTATGGTGCTGCTAATTTTTCAACATGACAGTTGAGGCTGGTAGACCTCTTGGTGCGTGTATTTTTGGGTGCAAGCATTTCTCTTAAAATATTTTGGACCACCTTCTCTTTTAGTTTCTCTGCTCCATCTAGGCAGGCTCTATTCTGCTTTTCTGCTCAGAATCTGCGTTCTCCTGGGAGCTGGTGCCAGAATGTCTCAGCCAAGGTCACCACCTGTCCCAGTTTTCCCTCAGGACTTGCGACTTTCAGTGCTATAACTGAGACAGTCCCTGGCAAACCAAAATGGTTGGTCGCCCTATCTCTGATCCTTCATCCGGGCTCTCAGTTTCCAGAGCTCCTGCTTCAATCCCTCTGCCCTCAGCCTCCACACCCAGGATCTCCTATTCTAGCTGCCTCAGGGTTGCCCCTCCCAGCTCACAGGGGACCTTCGGCTCCCAGAAGCCAGCTTCATCACTAGTTAAACACACTCACGTGCACACCTGCAGTTTCACAATTGTCCCTCAGGCTCTGATGTCCCAGCAACCCTATAAGGTAAGTACTCAGATTGCATTTCATCGATGAGGTTCAGAGAGATTAAGCAACTTGCCCAAGGTCACACAGCTAGGACGGGATGCAGCCAAACTTGGATTTGGGTCTGGGTGACCTGAAGACCCCTGTTTTTTTTTTTTTTTTTTTTTGCGGTACGCGGGCCTCTCACTGTTGTGACCTCTCCCGTTGCGGAGCACAGGCTCCGGACACGCAGGCTCAGCGGCCATGGCTCACGGGCCTAGCTGCTCCGCGGCATGTGGGATCTTCCCGCACCGGGGCACGAACCCGTGTCCCCTGCATCGGCAGGCGGACTCTCAACCACTGCGCCACCAGGGAAGCCCAAGACCCCTGTTTTTTGCTGCCTTTCTTGCTCCAGTCCTGCCGCCCTCCACCCAAGTTCATCAGCTATTATTTTAACGCACCAGCATCTTCTCCCATCAGGCGCCATTCTCTCAGGTCCTACCCCCACCAAAAACAAAACCAAAAAATACCAAGTGATTACTTGGTTTCCTTTTCCCTGCTCCTGTCTGTTTCTTTCCAGGTCCCTGGCTCACTTATTCCCCTGCATTTTCCTCATTTGCATAGAGGCTCCTTCCCTGATCTGGCATCTCCATCCTGCTTCTCCGTAGACACAGCAAGAAGGAAGCCCCATCGGTCTCGAACAAGGTAGAGGTCCTTATTACCACCCCAAACCGCAGATAGGAAAGCAGAGACCCAGACAGGTGGTGTGAGAGGCTGAGGCCACAGCTGGTGGTTGGCAGAGCCTGGCTTGAAATCCAAGTTTGCCTCTTAAACCTCGGGGTGTCTCCATAAATATACGGTGTTTACCGAATGCCTGTTGGTCCACCCTGCTGTCCAGATTCCCACGGACAGGGAGCCACATGTGACCTCCCAGGGGATGGAGCCATGGTTCCCGTCTTTATCGGCATTTGGCAAAATGAATTCCAGTCTCCCCGGATGTGTCTTTGAAGCAGACAGGGGATGAACAAAACAGTTCCCTGAGGAGCTGGGAGCCTGAGAAAGGCCCGGCTCCACCTTCCAGTTATCTCCGGCCCATCTGGCCAGAGCAACCCTTCCTTGCAGGAGCCTGGCCTGTGCTTCTCTGCGCTGAGGCTCCCGCAGGGTTGATACATAAGGCCTGCAAAGCCCTTGGAGGGAAGCCTCCGCCAGGGGCCCAGGGGCCAGGAGAATGCAGGCCCTGTTCAGCTGTCGCCCAGCAACGCCACACACAAACATTTGCTGACAGGAAGAGGCGAGCGGCATTAAAGCCGCCTGACAGGGAGGTGATGGGGCAGCGGGGAGAGGCAGAGGTAGACAGTGTGTAATTGCCAAGCCGGAAGGCTGGCCTGTGGCCAGCGCATTGAGTTTAACTGCCCGTGTCACTGCCCTCCACATCCAAGGAGGATGCTGCCCGCGGCCATGTTTCCAGGCTGAGTGCCCTGTCGTGGTCTGGCCTGGGCTGACCCTGTCACAGCCTGGGCAGCTGTTCCCCGGGCCCAACTACGGAAGGAAAGGCCAGCTCTGGCTCTGGGGCGCCCCCTCCGGCAGGGCTGCCCCTGCCTTCATCTGAGCAGCTGGCGGGGCCTCAGGTCCCTGCCCCTCCTCCCCCTGGCCTTCCCGTGCTGCTGCAAGCTGGCCGTTCTGGAAACAGCCTCTGACAAAGCAACGGGGCCCACAGAGGGTCTTTTGGCGACCACAGCCCCTGTTCCCTGACACTCTCCCACCAGTAGACCTGGAGCTCGGCCCAAGCCTGGGGCCAGCACAGACACCCTGAGGCATCCAGGTGGGTTTTGGCAATGCTAGAAGCATCTTCTTCTGGAAGGCTGAAGATCCTCTCCCGCCTTCCTGAGGTTCCCGCTTCTCCTGCCCATGTGCGTTTCATGAACCTCCCACTCAGCCCTAAATTAGCCACAGAGCCCCTTCCAACATGCCCACGGTGGCTGCACGATGGGGACCCAGGAAAGAGATGGACACAGGGAAGAGCGGCAGTGAAACTGTGCCCCCAAAGGCAGCCGGCCCCTTGGCCTACAGAAGGTCAACCCGCCGGCAGGCTGTGAAATCTGATAGCAGTCCCGTAGCTTCCAAGAAATAATTATTCCCAGGAAAGTGTTTTCAAGTTTTAGATAAACTGCTGTTTAAGAAGCAGAGAGGAGAGAACCCGAACAGTGGCAACCGTCTGCGGCTTCCCCCAGCGGGCCCGTCATTAACCATTGCTCCCGGAGCTAAAGGCTGCGGCTCTATCCCCAATTAATAGCCACATTCCAGCAAACTCCCTGTTTATCAAGGCATTAACACTGACATCTGGGGATGGCGCCTGCCCTGGCCTGCCAGCAGGGAGGATTGTGCGTCCATCCACCCACACTCAGACTGACGGCCCCATCCCTTGCCTCCTCGACCAAGGGCGGGCGCAGATGGGATGCTGTGGTCCCCTCCCTCCCGCTCCCTTCCCCCCACCGCTGTGTCATTCTACAGCCCGCCGAGTGTGGGCCAAGCAGCCCCATCCCTGTGGGTGTGTGCACGCGTGCCCCGCTGTGAGATCCTTATATTTCAGGAGAAGATGGTGTCTGGGGAGGATTCTCCAAGGAATTCTTTGAGAACAAGAATGATTTCTCTCCCCTTCTCAACCCCGTGTGTGTGCGTGTGTGTGTGTGCGCGCGCGCATGTGTGTAGGGGTGCCACAGGGTGCCCTTTTTTTTTCTTCCTCTCCGGTCACTAGCATGAGAGCATGGATTAAACACCCTTCTGCCTCCTTGTCTAGGCTGAGGCAAATTCTGTTGAGTATATACCTCTTGGAGGGACATGAGCCCTGGTCCACCAGCCCTCGTTGGAGGAGGAAGGCCACCGGCTGCCTCATTCCAAGGACCTGAGACCACTGGAGTTGGGAAACTATTCATTCTTCATCAACAGCCCTTCCCACATGTGTCCCTGCCCCCAGCCCCACCAAGCACCCACCCCCTTTCCATCCAATTTTCATTACTTCTGCTGAGCATTCAGTGGCTTCTTTGTAGCCATGTTCCTCGTCCGATCCCCTCGATGTGGGCATCTCCCAAGGCCCACTACCCACTTCCTGCTTCCCTCTCTCCCCAAACTTTCCGTAGGAGCCAGGCCAAACCCTCCCCAGGGCTCAGCGGTGACTTCAGGACCCTGAAATCCACAGCTCTGGCCTCAGCCCGTGGTCACTTTCACCTGAACGCCCTTGTGGCACCTTCAATTCAAATGAATCAAGTCAACCCCACCTCTTTCTCCATAGTGTTCCCCGTTTCTGTCAGAGTTGTCTGTCACTATTCTCTCAGCCCACACTGGAGAATCGTATTTGACTCACCCGCTCCCTCCTTCAAAGCCAGTCTCCAAACCCAAGCTGGTTGTTACCCTACTCCTATACCCTGTCCTTCTCCTTGTCCCTCCTGCCACGCCACCCTGGGACTTTACTGATGAATTGGAAAGAGACAGGAATGGGCCCCCAGCTGAAAAGAATATCCCCAGCCCAACGAAACCCACCAGGCTCTGGACCCTTGGTCCCTTCTACATGCAGCTGCCAGGTTCATCTTTCCCTGCCGGGGCCGCCCACTTCTGGGCCTTCACGTGGTCAGGTTTCCCCAGCCTGGAAGTGATTCCAGTGAGTTAAGAGATTAAATGGTATAGGTGCCAGCCCTGTGCAATGTGTGGCTTTGAACAAATGCTAGTTACTATTTAAACAAGAGTGGGGGGGGGTGCTCAAGTCTCACCTCCTTAGAGAAGCCTTCCGGAAGGGGAGAACAGTTCTTTTGCCTGACCCGTCAGTATCTGTTACCCATCTTCCCCACCCCCGCCACCGAGTCTGTAGGGGTCAAGTGAAGTCAGCCATGTGCCCAGGATCCTGGGGCGGGCCATGGCTTGAGCTGGCCCCAGTTCTAGCCAGGCAGTGGCAGACCTGGGGAATTTTCTGGAACTGTTGGGAAAGTGCATCCTCTCTGTCACAGTTGCTCTACTAACGAAATGTGAGTCTGAGGCCGCTGGTGGCCATCTTGTCACCACCACTTGGGATAAGTGCCTGGAATCAGCCCTGCCTGAAGCCAAGCACCTTTTAACGTGCTGGTTTCTGGAGCCAGTACCTTCCGTTCCCCCAACCCTACCCACTGAGCCAGTTGGAGTGGTGTTTCTCTGCCTTACAACCAGAAGAGTCCTGCCTGCCTCAGTCCTGAGACACCTCTCTCAATTTGCAGCTCTAAACTGTTGCCTTCCCTACCCCTCACTGGGCTCTGACCACATTCAGCTTTTTTTTTTTTTTTTTTTTGCGGTACGCGGGCCTCTCACTGCTGTGGCCTCTCCCGTTGCGGACCACAGGCTCTGGACGCGCAGGCTCAGCGGCCATGGCTCACGGGCCCAGCCGCTCCGTGGCATGCGGGATCTTCCCAGACCGGGGCACGAATCCGTGTTCCCCGCATCCACAGGCGGACTCTCAACCACTGAGCCACCAGGGAAGCCCTGCATTCAGCTTTGCGGTGTTATTTGGACCTGCAGGTGGAGAACCCTATCTCTAACTGGCCTGAGCCCCTCCTGAGGGGGGGCGTGTCTCCTGTGTGCCAGCAGCCTGCGGCGGGTGATCATTACCAGCAGGAATGCTGATGGTCTCCTCCTTACAGCCTCCTCACAATCCCCAGCCCCTGGGCACAGGTACTAGGCGCCAGGCACTAAGAACTTTACCTATGCCGGCCCGGTCCTTACAACCACCTGAGGTCGGAATTATGACTGTCCCCATTTTGCCGATCAGAAAACTGAGGGATAGGAAGGTTATATACTCGACCTAAGTGATGCAGTTCATTGGTTGCAGAGGCAAGATTTGACTCCAGGCCCGTTTGCTCCTAAACACTGACCAACGGAGCCTTTTAAGAGCTTGGCTGATATATCACTTGTTTCCTTGGTCCGGGGTGCTTTGAGTTCCTCCGATGGCCCCCAGTGCGTCCACTCAGGATCTGAATTCCTTTTCCTGCCAGACGGGTATAGGTGCATCACGACTTCCCTTGAGGTTTATGGTGGGCCCCTCACCTGTGCATCCTTTGGAACAACTAGAGAGCCTGGGTTATGTACTGTCCCTCACAGCCATCCCCTGAGGGAGCCTGTCCTGTCCCTGAGTCCTGTGTGCATTACGCAGGGACCCCCTTGTCACTGTGGGTGGGGTGTGAAGCAGTTCCAATCCCACATCTAACTGCTGTGTCTTAGCTGGCCCTCTGCATCTGTCCTTCCAGGGCTAGGCCCACTGGAGGGCCTTTACCCTGATGGCCTATGTGGCCAAACAGTTTGCATCTCCAGGCAACAGAGGCTGGAGTTAGGGCTACCCTCGGGATGCTGCCAGTTATCCCTGGTCCTACACTTTGGTGGCTGCCTAATTTTGAAGGACGGTGTAGTCAGAGTGTATGGGCTGAAAACAATCCCTCAGAGTCACAGATTTAGATTCAATGAAAACCTCCCCAACCTCCAACAGTATAACATCTACATCATGTTCTGCAGTTTCAAAACTAACAGTTCATTTCCTCATTACAACAGCCCTGTTCGTTGTCATGATTCCCACTGAGGCTCAGGGAGGCTCTAAGTAAGGGATGGTAAGATAGAGACTCAAAGCCGTGTCTCCTGGCTTGGGGTGAAGAATCTTTGTCTTCTTGACATCACGGGGATTTGGCCCCTTCAGTGACGCTCATTGATTTAACAATCGTACATCGGACGTTTTCTGCCTGCCCGGCACAGAACTGGGAGTTGGAGATACAGAGGTGATCACAGAGCTCAGAGCCTCCAAACAGCCCCTTTCCATGCGGTAAGAGTCACGATGGTGTTAAGAATGGAGTATGGTGGGAACACGAAAGAGGAGACTGTGAATTCTCCCATTTGGGGAAAGTGACAGTGTTAGAGCAAGTTCTGGAGAAGGACAGTCACCTGCTTGTCTTCTATGATGCACAGACAGGTCACTTAGTTGTGACACAGGTATGGGCCCCCAGAGGACAAGGACAAAGTTCTTAAGTCTTCCCCAGGCTGGTTCTCGTGTTTGTTCACTTGTGAGCTAGACCCTGCACACACACTCTGTCTTATCCTCACTCCAAAGGCAAGATCACTAACATGCCCATTTTACAGGCAAGAAAACCAAAGCCCAGAGAAGTCCAAAGCCTCAGCCCTCTTGTCTCAATTCAGAAGAACTTAGAAGGGCCATCTTCACTCTGGAGGTCCCTGTGGGATCCACCAAAGCCACTACTGTGATCTCATTGTCATTCGACTTCTCTGCCCAGTTCTCTCACTCCAACTCAAGCGTTGATCTTGAGACCACACGCCATTAAACCTCCTCCTTATAAATTTCCATCTCAAAGTCTGTGTGTGTCCTGGGGAGCCTGATCCAAGACGCCATGTTGCGTATCTTTTCGTTTCGATTTTGGTCATCTGTGAATAAGAAACCCTCCAGAATAACAATGACCTAAACACGCCAGAAATGGCCCTCTCACATAAAAGCCCAGAGGCCGGAAGTAAGACAAGTGACTCAGGTGCCTTTGATCTTGTTGTTCTGCCCAGCATGGCTTCCCGTCCCAAAGTTACCTCGTGGTTCAAGATGGCTGCTCGAGCTCCCCATCACCTCCCTGTTCTATCGGGCAGAAAGGAGAAGAGGGCAAAGAGGGATGCACTCACTTCCCTTCTACAACACATTCCGGAAGTTGCTTCTGCTTATATCCCATTGGCTACACTTAGTCACATGGCCATACCATACGTGGCTGCAAACCGAAGCTGGGGCCTGTGTGGTCTTTATTTGGGGAGAGGAGAACATGTCCAGCTAAATACTGGGGATTTTATATCTAAGGGGGAAGAAGAAGGTGGATATTTGCGACAGCTAGTGGGCTCTGGATGTGTGCCCACCACAAAGCTACTCAGGACAGTGCAGACCCCCAGGGAGGGCAGAGGCTGTGTGTGGCCAGCCAGGCATTTGGGCTGTCCTGCTTGTCTTTGGAAATCATCTCTCACCTCCACACCTCAGCTTGGATCCCTGAGGACAGGCTGCTCTTGCTACCTGAGGGTCTTTTGGCCTTGCTTGAGGTCTCCGTGAAGGCCAAATCAGCTCACCCCTCCTTCCCAAAAGCTCCCAGGGGAAGAATGACTTTTCCTCTCCTTTTCTCCCTCCCTTTCTCTTTGAACTTGTGGTTCTTTAACCGGGCGTCTTTAAGTCTCTCCTGGGGCAAAAAGGCATCCCTTGTACATCCACAAATAATTAAGTGCTACAGTCATTTAACATATACACAGACGGCATCACTATAATTACAGAAAATATATTACACATCAGGCACAGGGGATGGGGGTAATTCACCACCCAGCATGGCCTAGAACCAGAGGTGAATGGATGCCTCGGGCTGGCCCCAGGTTGTATCCGTGCCTGGGCCCCTCTGTACATTTCCAGCCCTCTCTCCACGCCCTGCAGGCCTTGAAGCTGTGATGAGTGGCCCCCTCCGATTGTACGTGCATTGCCAAGTCTCCCCCCGCATTCCCCTTTTTGCTCAGGCAGTAGAAATGGTGAGTTTGGGAGTGCTGACTGTGTAACTGACCAAAGGAGAGGAAGTGATGGAATAGGGTAGAGGAGATCTCAGCCCTGAAGGGGCGGGGGAGAGGAAGAGGAGGGAGGGGCGTGAGAAAGCCGAGGGGTAACGGGGAGGAGAAACAGGCAAAGGCAGAGGGATCAGTGGCTCCGAAATCCTCCCCAGGGTGTTTCCCAGGAAGAGAGAATAACCGTGAAGATCTACAGCTCGGAGAACAAGGCTTGTCAAAACAAGGCTCGTCAGTGTGCACCTGAATCACCTGGAAGGAAAGAGGTGCTGTGAGCCTGGGGGTTCTGATTGAGTAGGTGTGGGCGGGGCCTGAGAGTCTGCATTTCTAACGTGGCCGCACTTTGAGTAGTAAGGATTTACAGGAACTTTTGGATGCACCCTCTCCTTTCATCCTCACGATGACCCTGTTTTACAGACCAGGGAATTGAGGCTCAGAGATGCCAAGTACCTTGTGCGAGTTCTCACGGACAGCCAGCCCTTGGCTTCCTGTTAGTCTGGAAGGCCGTGTCCCAGAGTGAGCGGGAGAACATTTCCGCATGTGGAGGCTGCGGACGGTGCATCCAGCTCGGAGGGTCGACAGATGCCTGGGATGTGTCCTGGATGTGAGCCCAGAGGCCTGGGTTTTCAAGGACTGAGAAGCCGAGACACAGGGAGGAAAGGAATGGCTGGGGGTGGCGTGGGATGGGGGCCGCGTACAAACAGAGTAGGATTAAAAAGAGGAGTTGACCGCATCATCTGTAAGCTGAGGCAAAGCTGGACTTTGTTACTAAGCTGTGTGCCTGGAATTTCTCAACCTGGGTATCGGCTGTTTCTCGGAAAATGCTCACACTTTGTAAGATCAGATCTTTGTGTTCCGCCTGCACATGTCTTGATGTGGAGTCGCAGAGGAGGAGGGGCTGCTAAGTGAGAGTGAAGCCAGAGAACTGCGTTTGAAAGAAGGGCATCCTCCGGATGGATGGGGGGCATGTGGGTGATGGGGGTGCGTGCCGAGAGGGTTAGGCGTCAAGTGAGGTAATGCACGTACACAGCTTAGCATCGGGCTCTGGACTCCTCGGGCAACAGTAATTGTGAATTATATTAATAAATCGCAGAACTATCTTGAAATATGATGTAAGGGTTTGGTGGCAAGGACCTCCCTGCGATGGGTCCGCAACACCTCTGAGAAACAGCAAAGGGAGGAGCCTTAGGGATGTTGTAAGTTCTCACAGAGCTTAGAATCTACCAGGGAAATGCCAAATTATCAAGAGGCTCCTAAGGGATGAGCCAATTCAGGTGTCTGCAAGGGCTTCGTGTTGGCTAGAGGCAGGGTGGTCCGTCTGGGAAGGCTGTGCCGAGAATGGAGGAGGAGGACGTGGCAATGCTTCTGGGGTATCCGGGTCCTCCGAGAAGCAGATGCCAGGAGAGGATGTGCCAGGATTTTATTAGGGGAAATGCCTGTGAGAGAACTGGGGAGAGAGCTGTCAAAGCTGGCAGAGCGGGGAGGCTGTGATGCCGTCTGACCCGAGAGAAGGAGCATCTCAGACTGTCCTGCAGCCTCTGGAAGTTTCAGCGAGGCCGGTAGGCTGTCCTCAAACCAAAGTCAGCTGGCAGAAGAGTCCTGTTCCTCCTTAGCACCACGCCTCGCTCAGTCATTGGCTGGGGTGGCCAAAGGGAGGTGCAGCCTCGGCCGAGATGCTGGGATGCATTTCAGAGCTGGGCAGCTGGGGCCCTGGTGCAGTTATGTTCCCTGAAGTTGGAGAGCTGTGAAGCACAGTTTCCAGTACAGTTGCTTTCCAATAATTTGCCTACCAGACGGGGAAAGCCCTTGAATTCTGTTGGGACAGGGGCCCCAAGCCAACTGCAGGGCTTTGCATGTAGTTGTCACTCCATAAATATTTGTTAAATGACTACAGAACTGGAAAGTGAATCCGTCCCAAAGTGTATGCTTTCCTTTTGCTAAATAGATCCTCCCAGTGAGACTGATTACTTTCTTTCCGATAGTTTTCCCTTTTGTGACATTAGTCTATGTTTGCAACAATTGCCAGGGCCTGGTGCAGCCCGCTGTGAAAAGTCTTACAGGGTGAGAGGCCCGAGGCCTTTTCCGCTGTTTGTGGACAGCACGGTCCTGCTGGATTCTCTCACTCGGGAAGAGCCTTGGTCCAGCAGAGCCACCTTGGGGTCAGATCTGCCACGAGTCAGGAAGCCAAGTAGAGGCTCCCTTGCTTCTAGAGGGAAAGGCCCTGTAAGTCCTTGCCTCCGCTGATCGCTCCCATCCCTGTCCCTCCGCCTCACAGCCCACACGTCGTCCCCTTGGAGACCGTGTACACAGCAGAAAGCCTGCTGCAGACACAACAGCCAGAAGAGGGAGGAGGCTTTGGAATCAGGCAGGCGCCAGGAGACTGGTCTCGCGACAAGTGGCAGCGATCCACAGGACCCGGCCTCCAAGTCCCCCTAGGACTCCCGAGGTCCGGGCCCCAAGGGCAGCCTCTGCCTTGCTTCTCTAGGGGCCGTGGAGCCAGCTGGGACGTGTTTTCCTCTGTCAATGCAGGCAGATGCTGTGCATCAGTCTTCTACACACGTGCTTCTGCCCGGAGAGGAAGATAAAGTGGCTTGTTCCTCCTGCACTACTACATGAGTGTGGTGTGGCCACCGGTTATTGAACGTAGGTGTGTGCGCGTGCGTGGAGGCACGTGAGTTAGGCAGAGGAGTGGATGCCAAGGACGGGGTAGTGTCAGGAATGCTACATTTCCCTCCCGACAGCTGTGTCTCGAGAATAAGTTGAACAGGATCTCTTTAGCGCTAATAACCTAGAATCCGAAAACAACAGCGATAATAATAATAGGTGGCCCTTAGCACTTGCTCTGCACAGGTCCTGTTCTGAGCTCTTTATGTATATAAACTCATTTAAGCCCGAAAACGCCCGTGAGAAAGTCCTACCATCATTCCAGTTTACAGATGGGCAAACCAAGGCACAGAAAGGCTAAGTCATTCACTTCGGGTAGTTCATGCCAGAAGTGGCAGCACGAATGCTTGGAACTACTCTACTACAGGGTCTGTCATCACCTTTTAGTGCCTCAGCGTGGCCTTTGGCCTGAGTGGGAGAAGAAAACAGAAAGGTTTTCCCCAAGTAGGAGTGGACTTCTGCAAAGCTCCCATTGCAGAGCCCCGGAGCAGTGCCTGGGCCATGGGGGAATCCATACTTCATGCTAAAAAAGAAAAAAGACCCTCATGTCCAGATTACCAGTTACCCAAACCCCTCTAGTCAGTAGAGGACACAGTTCCTGGCACCAAAGAGAACATCTGGAAATGTTGGACGGAATATGTGTGACCCATAGGCATTGCTTTTGGAAACGATTCCCGCCTTTATGTCGTTTGCTTGTTCATTATTTCCGAGGAGTTAAGAAGCCAGCAATTCTGGTCACACGAGCTTTCCAGTTTGCTGCACGTATTGTGAGTAAACCCAGGTACGGTCTGGGAGTCTTGGTGGCTTGGACCCCTGCCTCTGATACCTGGACCCTGTGCTATGACAACAGACACCCCCCTGTGCTCCGCACCTCCCTGGATGCCTTTTTCTTTCTTTCTTTCTTTCTTTTTTTGCGGGACGCGGGCCTCTCACTGCTGTGGCCGCTCCCATTTCGGAGCCCAGGCTCCGGACGTGCAGGCTCAGCGGCCGTGACTCACGGGCCCAGCCGCCCCGCTGCACGTGGGATCTTCCCGGACCGGGGCACGAACCCGCGTCCCCTGCATCGGCAGGCGGACTCTCAACCACTGTGCCACCAGGGAAGCCCCCTGGATGCCTTTTGATGATCAGAGAGAGATTGGATTGTTTAGTCTTGGTTTAGTAATTACTGTACATCTTCTATTTTTATTGTCTTTAGGCTCATCAGCCTTTGAAAGTTGGTTTTATGGACATAGAAGCTTGGTGGGCTACAACAACAACAGCCATTTTGTGATATTCCATGGTTTCTGTGGGTCAGGAATTCAGGAAGGCCTCAGCTGAGCCATGCTGCTCGGGGTCTCTGATGCGGTTGCTGTTGGAAAGGGGCTGGAACTGGAATGGGTGGGGTGGGGTGTTACTGAGCCATTTCTCTCCTTGCCTGTGGCCTCAGGGCCTCTCCACCTGGTCTTTTAGCCTAGGTTGCTTGGGGCTTCCTTACAGCATGGTGGCCTCAGGATAGTGAGACATGGTAGCTCAGGGTCCCAAGCCCGAGTGTTCCACGGACCCAGGCAGAAGCTGCATCATCTTCTGTGACCTAGTCTTGGAAGTCACATAGGGTCACTTCCCCCATAGTTAGGTTTAAGGCAAGGGAACAGAGCCCTCACCTCTCCATGGAAGGAGTGTCCAAGAGGAGCCATCTTTGGAAAATGCAATCTGCCACAGAGGGAGTTTGGCAGGGGCTCCAGGACAATGTGAGAGCCCTACAGGGGTCTCTTGACCCAGGGTGTGTCCCTGATACTTACAAACCTTGGGCACCTAGCTGCCCGAGGGGACTGCTCAGGGAGGTGCTGGATGGAGCCTTGCCTGGAGCAGGTGCCCTGGGAAGTCAGGGCTGCAGGAAGGCATTGAGGGGAGGGGTCCCAAGGCACGGGAGGAGCTGAGTGACAGCCATCCAAATCAGAGACGTGAAAGAGTGGAACCCCGGGCCAAGAGGAGCTGAGTTCAGACCGCCCTATGGAGCGCTCAGACCCCGCTTTGGAGAAGCGGAGGGGCTAAGAGTGGGGACCAGGCCCAGAATGGCGAGTTAGCATTGAGGATGCCTGCTGTCCTCGCGAGGGGCACTGGGGAAAGGGCTCTGAGGAGGAGAGGCAGGCTCTGGCATTCCATGTCTGCCTGAGTTAGCAGGGTGTCACGCCTGGCTGGTCCCCCGCCACCAGCATCCCAGGCAGACAGAAACACATCCCTCTCAGGGTGGAGGTGGGGGGAAGGTCTCCAGCGGGGGAGGTAGAGGTGTGGATTGAGGGGCTGCGTCCCAAATCCCTGCTCGGGAGCACGTGGCCCCCAGCCAGGCCTGTGTGAGAAATTGATTCCACAGCCAACCTGATCGCCTAAGGCCTCGACAAAGCGGAGAGCGGCATCCATAAAGTTCTGCCCCCACGCCAAGCACCTCGGCGGCCTCTGTTTGAAGGTAAGTCCATCCATAAGCCTGCCGTCACTCTGGGCTTAGCGTACATGATTTCTGGCATTTACAGCAGCGCAGCTCCGAACGCTGGAAGAAACTCCAGCAGAATAATTTGCCAGGGGAAGGCGCGCGGAGTGGCAATTGCTCATGGAACATCTGAACAGCGACGGCTCCCGGGCCAACAAGCTCCCTGACAATCCTGGCCCCCCTGGCCTCTCTCCACCGCTCACCTCGCCACTAAGGAGGGGTTTTCTGAGACGGAGATTGTGCGCTCTGTGGGCTTTGACTCCGTGTGTAGGCGCTGACGTTGGGTGTCTTTGAGCCCCTGAGTCAGGGTGAAAGCTGGAGGCGGGGGGCGATGGGTGGGGTGGGCCATGCCGCTTCTCAGCTTGATGCCAGCACAGCAGAGGGATGGATGGGGGTTGGTCCTCGGGGCCTTAAGGATTTTCTAGGATGTTGGGACACTCAACTTTGAGTCAATGTGACTCACGGTGGTGCAGCCTTGTCCCTTGGCTTGAGGGGTTGGGGGCCAGTCGCCAACCCCGGCTCTGGGGCTGCCTGCTCCCACCTGAGCCCCTGAGAGCATCCCCGGCCTCTTTCTATGGCTGCCTGGCTATCTCTCCTCTGTTTCTGTTTCTCAGATTCTCTCTCCTTCTTCTGTTTCTGCATCTCCCACTTTCATCCCCTCTCTGGGTCTCTCTCCTTTCTGTCTTGGTGTGTCTTGGCTTCGATCCGTGTGTGTCCCCAAATCTCTTGGTCTCTGTGTCTCTCTGTCTCTTTCTGTGTCTCATACTCCTTCTGTCTCTCTCCCTCTCCCTGTCTCTCTGTTTCTATTTCTACCTATCTCTTTCTTGCCGTCTCTCTCTTCTTCCCCACCGCCTCAGTTTCTCTGCCTCTCTCCTTTTTTCCTGTCTCTCTCCTGGATCCTGTGGCAGTGCGCAGCCTGAGCGTGCACCCTGAGGCGACTGTGGGGCCAGCAAGTCCAGCACAGCATTTCTTTTCCTCACCCAGCATCTCCCTCAGCCCCGCCCGCCTCCCTGCCAACCCAGTCCTCCCAGCCTAGCAGTGAGTGAGGGCTGTAGTCAGACAGGGCAGCCTCGCCTCCCGGACTCACAGGCTATTTTTACCACATTTAGCTCCGGGTCTGCTGGCTGGGGGCTTTAGCCCTCTGAGCAGGTTAGAGACATGCGCACACATGAGCACATCCCAGAAGCAAGGCCTCCTGGCACTGCCCTGGCCATTTCCCTGCCACGGGGACCCTGTTCTTTCCTCCTGCCTCCTTTAATTATTTGACTTGAGGGCATTGATGTCTACCCACGTGATGCAAATATGACCCCCTGGATCTGGGTTTGGATGGTATGAAACTCTCATACCTTATGTTTATTTACTCATCAAATCCCCAAAACAACCCTATGAAGTAGTTACTGTTATTATTCCCGCTTTACAGATGGGGAAAACTGAGGCATAGAGATACTGTCTCCCCAGGAGACACGATGAGTAAGTGGCAGAGCCGGGATTCGTACGCAGGAAGAGTGACTCCCGAACTCCATTCATAACTATCATGCTGCTCCCAGTCTCCTCCCACATGTGGTCGGAAACACATGGAAGTGATCCCCATCCTCCAGCATCAGAAATGCTGACTTTCATCCCTCCACAAACACTCCATTTTTAGAAATAAACTCTGAATGTCAACTTGTACTGATTCTTGCAGTGGTTTTGATGTTTTTAAAAGCCCACATTTTATAGCCTCTGGTCTTAAATTTACTACTTTTTGGGACAAATGCCAAATGGCACAGCAAAAAAAAAAAGAAGGAAAGAAAGAAAGAGACCCCTAAAGGAGAGAGGCCATGCCTTCTCTGTAAACCCAGCCCCTGAGAGAAACCTTCACCTTGTAGCCAACAACAGTAACAAAAGCTTCTGCCTCAATGGGCAAAGGGTAGGAAGGTGGGTTATAGTCAATTTTCTAGGTAGCAGCAACCAAACAGTTGACAAAAATTTCATTGGGACATTTGTAAGTCTGAGGCTGCCTAACTGGTCACCTGGTGTCCGCTCACACTCCTTTGCAAAGCAGCCAGAGCCATGTAAATACGGTCATAGCACTGACCTGTTTTTAAGCCCCCAATAGCTTCCCATCACTCTTGGGCTAAAAACCGAACTTGGAGTCATTGTGCTGCACAATCTGGCCCCTGTGGACATCTTCAGACTCATCTTCCACCTCTGGCAATCCCCTGTGCCCACCAAACTCCAGCCACGCTGGCCTCACAGAGCCTCAGACTCTCCTTCCTGACCCCAGGACCTTTGAACATGCTGTTCTCTCAGTTCAGAATATGCTCCTCCAACCTCCTTTGAGCCAGTTCAGTGGTTCTCATAGTGAAGTCCTGTGAACAGCAGCATCAGCCTCATCTGGGACCTTGTTAGTAAAGCCAATCCTCAGGCCCGACCCCAGACCTGCTGAATCAGACACTCTGGAGGTGGGGTCCAGCACTCTCAGCTCTAACCAGCCACCTAGGGGATTCTGATGCCCGCTGAAGGTTGAGAATCCCTGGCCCAGTCAACCTGTCCTTGGCTTCCATGTTTCAGCTCTCACACCACTATTTGTGCCTCAGGGACAATACCCTGACAACGTCCACCTGAGCGTAGGTTGGGGTCCTTTCCTGCAAAGGAACTGTTTCAGTTTGCAATTGTACAAGTGTTGTGGGATTAATTGATTACAACCTGTCTCTCTGACTAGACTGTAAGCTCCATGAGGGCAGGGATCATACCCATTTTGCTCAGAACATGGATCCCCAGAACTCTGTATGATGCCTGACACACAAATTACACGATGTTAACTGAATGAGTGAACGGAGGTTGAATCCTAGTCCTGACGTTCCCGACTCCCCGGAATCCTGGCCTCCTGTCTGTTACATGGGGATGCCAGAACTGGCCTCTGACCTCCTGGACACGCTGTGATGGGGAGAACAGTCACCAGCAGCAATAGTACTGCCACTAACGGTGCTCACAATGGGCCAGGTGCTGTCCCAAGCAATTTGCAGGTGTTAAATACAAGGAAAAGTGCATTGACAAGCCTGCACGGATGTGGAGATTTCCTCTCCAACCACTCATATCCATTCTCTGATCTTTGTTCTGTTCTTGTCTCAGGAGGCTGACCTCTTCAGATGGCATCACTGGGCTCCCTGGCCCTCTGGCTCCCTGTTGGGTGTTGCCAATGGGAGGCACCTGCAGGGGTTTGGAGTGAGAGAGGAGAGTGAGGCAGGGTATTTATCCTACCTCCTGAACCTCTTTTCCAGGTCACAGTATTGAGACTGGCTGCATTTCTCTACCTATAGCCACAGCTCCTGTCTGATGGCCTTGCTTCCGTGGTTGCCGAGCTGAACTGGAGCAAAACCACTTGTTCCCTTTTCCCTTTCAAGCCATCTTAGTCAGTTTGGGCTGGTTAAACAATGGATATTTATTTCTCATGGTTCTGGAGGTTGGGAAGTCCAGGATCAAGGTGCTGTCAGATCTGGTGTCTGGTGAGGACCCACTTCCTGGTCTGCAGATGGCTATCTTCTCCTGGTCTTCTCACATGGCAGACAGCAAAGAAAGAGAAAAGCAAGGTCTCTTGTGTCTTTTTTCTGAGGGCACTAACCTCATTCATGAGGGCTCCACCCTCGTGGCTGGTTCCCCTCTCAAAAGCCCCACGTCCTAATACCATCACCTTGGGGGTTAGGTTTTTAACATATGCATTTTGGGGAGACACAAACATGCAGTCCATGGCACAGGCCTAGGAGTGGACACAGCGTCCTGCTGTTGCTAGCCCCCGGCTGTGTCACCATTCACTGTGTTTGTTTTGTTTTGATAGTGTTTTTCTTCCTTTTCTAAATGTATCATCTCTACTTTCTCCTCAACAGCAGTGTCCCAGCCCAGTGGGATTCCACTACCAGGCTAGATAAGGAAACCCAGACCACCAGGCAATTTAAGCCACTCCCGCATCCCGTCCCCTCCCCCACCCCACCCCCAGCAGGGAAGAAGAAGTCATCCTTGGCCGCCACTGCCCAGCCCTGCCATCAGTGAAGCCCACCAAAGCCACTGTCTTGGACACCCACTCAGTTGCTACCTGGTAACTTCCCTTGGAGCACTTGGGGGGCAAAGGAGAGGGAACATGCCTGCAATGTAATTAACACTATAACAACTTGTTTCCCCCTTGGAGAATTACACCATTAGCTGCTTCAATTGTGCATGAAATATAAATTACATTACTCGGAGGCATCCTGTCGGAGCAGACGCAATGCTAAGTGACGAGGCTCTCCACGGTGCATCCCACTCCCCAGCCAGCGGGTCAAAAGGAACACGAGCCCTGAGGCCTAAAGCCAGCAGATCTGCCCTGTGATCTCCCTGGCTGTTCCAGCCTCAGAGGACCCAGGGCGGAGAATCTTGGCCGGAGGAAGCCATGTCCAGAGAGCATCATCCCCAGCCCTTTCTCACTTTCTGAAAGGGTCTGGAGCCCTGGACCAAGCCTCTTCTCATGCCCAGCTCCCAGACACAAGCAGAAAAAAGGGGCTGCTTTCCTTCTCACTCTGTGTGTGTGTGCGCACGTGTGTGTGTGCGCGCGCGCGCGCGCGTGTGTGTGTGTGTGTGTGTGAAGGGTAGAGGAGCTAGTCCGGGGTATTAACCTGTCAGGCTGAATGGGAAGCCAGTGGGCAAATGTACTTGAGAAGGGAGGGAGGTAATCCTTCACCAGTCAGATCCAAAGTTGTCCCCGGCATCCATTCATCCTGCCGTCCATTAATTCGCCTTGCTGAAAGGCTCCCGTTCCCCACCTGGGCCAGGCCCCTGCAGCTCCCTACTTTGTTTCAACGCCAGCTGTCTGGCATAACCTAAGCCAGCTTGAGACCCTCACTCTGCGTATCATTAGGTCCGGGGTGATAAGCTGCTGAGAAATAGGGTGCAGGGTTTCGGTCTGTCATCTTTCTTCGAAGACAGTGAAGAGCTTTCCAAATCCTGGCGTCACGAGAAGGCAGTCTTTGCTTTGTCAGAAGAGACACGGGTTGATTTGTATCTGTTTCCATTTTGAGAGGGGGAAGGGACACTGGGTACACTTAGCCATGACCACAGTTGTGCCTTTTATCTGAAGCCACCAGGCCGCCGATCCAGGGGCGCCATTCCACCTCTTTCCTAGTACCCTGGTGCCTGGTCCCCTGGGAAAAGTGGGGTGGGCTGCCCCTGGGTGCCATCGACAGCTGCCGGGCAGGCTCAGAGCCAGCCCCCTCTCACCAGAGCCCCTGTTAGGGCAGGAAGTTTGGAAACCCAGCCTGAAGCTGCAGGAGAAATTTGGGAAAATATCGTGCAATTACCCTAATGACAGCTGTACAAATCACACAACCACCCGTCATATCCCCTGCCGCCAAGCAGAGCCAAAAACAGGAAGAGCCAAAACCCACATATGGATTCAGGGAGACCTCTGAAAGCTGTCCCTGCAGAGGGCCTGGGTTGGGGGGGGGCAGGAGCCAGAGCTGAAAAGGCTGCAGGGGCTCTGGCGCTGGCCGGGCTGGAGGGGACCACCTCAGGCCCGCCCCCTCTGGCACAAACCTATTCTGAGGACCCCCAGCTCATGGAGGTCCTCCCGGCTGCCTTCTCTGCCAGGCTTCTGGCCTCACGCTCCCTTCGAGACCAGAGCAGTCCAGGAGACTCTGAACAGGGCCTACAGGGGACGGGGTGACAGCTGTCAGCTCCTGGTATTTGTCTGGCTTGGGAAACCTCCTCCATTCGGTAAATCCAGATATTGTCTTGGACTTTGACCAAGACCCAGATCAAGTCTGTCCTCTTCCTTTTCTCATAGAGCCATCCCAGGCTCCCATACCCCGGTCAGAATGCCTAAAAACACACCATTGTGCTCTGCAGTCCGCCTCTTGATTCCCGGCTCCCTTACAACCATCTGCTGTGAGCAGTCACAAAAGTACCAGGTGGGGGACAGGAGGTTTCTGTTTCAGATGTCCCTGCCTCTCTCTTTCTCTGGCTGCACCATAGTTCTAGGCACACCGTAGGTGTTTCATCATAGATCCGCAGGACCTTGCAAAAGGATTGTTTTTCAATCGTCTGATTTCATGGGATAGAATTCAAGGTAGGTATTAATGGCTCCATTTTACAGATTGGGAAACTGAGACTTGAGAGGCAGCACAGAGGTAGCTCACAGATACTTGGTGTTTGTTGAGTACTCGTGCCAGGCTCAGGATTAGGTGCTGGGGATTACAAATATGAGGATTGTCATCAACCCTGGCCCTGGGGGCTTATTGCTCAATGAGAGGGTGGGAGACTCGGTCTCTTTGCTTTGTGACCTGTAGATGAGAAAGTTGCAGAGAAGCGCATCCCTGGGGCGTCCCACGCAAATGACTGAAAAGCAAAGACCAGAGAAAGAAGACTGCTCTGAACTTGTGGCTGGAATGGTTGTCCCTTGCCTGTAGATTAGATGAGAACTGGAGGGCCATTAGAGATCATATGGTTTAGTGAGGAATAGGAAAAGATGGCTGATTTCTCAAGGACAAGGCGGCTTCTAATGTAAGTCATGACAACAATAGCTACTAGTCTTTGAAAAGTCACCCCGTGGCAGGCCTCGTGCCGAATCCTTTCCTCACATTATCTCTGCAGCAGAAAAGGGTGCTGGTTACCACTGTGGCCTGTTGCCAGGCTGCCCTGGGTTCCAATCCCGACTCTATCACCATATCCCAGCTATGTGACCTTGGGTAAGTCATGGAACCTCCTCTGGCTCTGTTTGTAGAAAAGGGATATAACAGTTCTTCGCTCATTGAGGTGTTGTGGAGATTGAATGGATTAACATACACAAAGAGTTTAGAACACTGGTGTTTGAAGTGTGGTCTGTGCACCAGCGGCTTCTGCATCCCCCATTAGAAATGCAGGGCTCAGGCCCTGCTGAATCCGAATCTATTTTTCCAAGACCCCGAGGGCGTTCACATACATGCTAGAAGCACTGGCTGGAAACAGCACCTGGAGTGGGGTAAGGGCTCTGTAGCCGTCGGCTGTGATGAGTGTTATTATTTATCATTACATCTAATCCTGCAGCACACCACAGGGCAGGAATCCGAGGCTCAGACAAGGTAAGTATGCTCCCCCAGCTCCCACACCCAGGAGGCAGGATTCCAGTGTAAAGACAGTCAGCAACCAGCCCTCTGTGCCCAGAAATGAGGGGCTTTCAGTGCTAAAAGCAAGAGGGCCCCAGGAGAACCAGTGTGGGTTCGGTTGGTCACCGTAGGTGCAGATAACATCAAGTTTCAGGGGCCCTGCCTACGGCACACAGCATCACTGCAACATGCATTTTTTTTTTTTTTTTTTTTTTTTTGCTGTGGTTAAATACAAATGTCAGAAAAGTTACCATTTAAAGTGTACAATTCTGGGGACTTCCCTGGTGGTGCAGTGGTTAAGAATCCACCTGCCAATGCAGGGGACATGGGTTCGAGCCCTGGTCCGGGAAGATCCCACATGCCATGGAGCAACTAAGCCCACGTGCCACAACTACTGAGCCTGCGCTCTAGAGCCCGCGAGCCACAACTACTGAAGCCCGCACGCCTAGAGCCCATGCTCCGCAACAAGAGAAACCACCACAATGAGAAGCCCGCGCACCGCAACGAAGAGTAGCCCGCGCTCGCCGCAACTAGAGAAAGCCTGCGCATAGCAACAAAGACCCAACGCGGCCAAAAAAAATAATTAATCAATTAAAAAAACTAAAAAAAATAAAGTGTACAATTCTGTAGCATTAAGTAGATTCATAGTATCCTGCAACCATCACCACTTTCTAGTTCCAGAAGTTTTCCATGCTCCTGAATGGAAGCCCCATACCCATTAGCCTCTCCCATTATCCTCTCTTCCCCAGCCCCTGGCAACTACTGATTTACTTTCTCTCTATAGATTTGTCTATACTGGACATTTCATATAAATAGAATGGACAGTATGTGGTCTTTTGTGTCTGGCTTCTTTCACTTAACATAGTGTTTCTGAGGTTCACCCACATTGCAGCATGTGTCAGAATTTCATTCCTTTTTATGGTTCCATTGTATGCACAGACAGCATTTTGTTTACCCATTCATCCCCTGATGGACATTTTGGCTCTTTCCACCTTTGGCTATTGTGAATAATACTGCTATGAACATTGCTGTACAAGTGCTGTACAAGTATCTGTTCGAGTCCCTGCGTTCAATTCTTCGGGGTCCGTACCTAAGAGCTGAACTGCTCCTAGGGTCATGTGGGAGTTCTACATTTAACTTGTTGAGGAACAGCATGCATGTTTAAGGCCCTCTGTGTGTTGGGCACTGAAAACAGCCTTCAGATGCAGAGAGAAACACCACCTGGACTCTGCCCTTGCAGGCATCCGTCCAGGGGTGAGTCAGCGCGCATGCCTGTTGAGGCCCAGGTGCCCCCCAGTCCCCTCGGTTGCTGGCCCAGGCTGGAGAGCCTCCATTTTGCTTTCCCCTGCTCTGCAGCCGCCTTCGAGGAACTAGAACAGAAATTTCTGTTGCTCAGTTACACTGAAGGAGCCAACGGGGGCTAAGGAAACCCAGTGGAGAGCACGGAAGTGTGTTGTAGTCCTTGAGCGCACGGCCATTGGTGCTGGGGAGTTGAGATGGAGGGAAGAAGGCGGTGGGGGGAGAGGAGGGAGAGTCAATTTCTGGATCCATCCCTGGGGAAGGAGGAGTAGCCTCAAAGTGAAAGGGTGAAAATCCCTCTTTGCTTTCAAGAGGAACTGCTGGGCCACACCTCGCCTAAGGTGGCCAGGTCTGGTGGTGGAATTGAAGTGCTAGGCATGGGAGGGTGGTCGATGCCTGGGTGGTCACCATTCAGGGGCTTCCTGTGTATTCTGGGCTAATGAATAGCCTTTGCTGATTTCCCAGATTCTTTCCCTGGGACCTCCACCTGCCCCGCCCCCCAACAATGGCAGGTGAAGGCTGCCGCGGGAGGTGGGAAGGTGGGCCGGTGGGCCAGGAGACACCCCCCAACCAGGCTGCAGCAGGAAGCAAGCAGGGCTGTCTCCCTCACCCCAGACCCCGGCAGGATGCGAATTGGGCTTTGTGGCTTCCTCCAGGTTAGAAGCCAAGACAGAGCAAGAGAACTGAGAGCAGAGAGAGGAAAAGGAGGAGGAGACGAGGAAGAGAGAGCTCCTGCTGGAGGAAATAATGCCCAGAAGGGCTACAAGTCAGGACGAGGGGTGGCGGGGACGCCAATGCTGCTGCTAGGGTTGGCGGGTAACGAACGCGGGGAGAGGGAAGGGCGCGAGGTCAGCGAAGGCCAGCCTCCAAGCTGTCTCGAATTATGTTTCCACTCCCTGACACAGCTGAACAGGCTGTTTTTTTTTCCTCTCTCCACTGTAAACACTCCAGCCTTCACCTCCACCGCACACTGAACCCCAAAGTGGGGCCCTTATCTGCCCGCCCCTCCCACCAACCTGTCCCTGTTGCCATGGAAACTATCTGGGGTAAGGTGATCTCTCTCTACTTCCAACCTCCCTGCTTTCAGCACCAATCAATCAAACCCCCCAACCCCATCTCTCAGGGGGAGGTCCTAGGGGAGAGCGAGGAAGGAGAGAAATTAAACACAGGAAAAAGAACAACAGTAAAGAAAAATGAACAAAGAGAAGGGGTGATGTAATTCCGGCTGTTGATCAGTTCCTTTTGTCCCTCCAGCAACCACACCCTCCCCGTTCTTAACTCCTAAAGGTGGAAGGGACTCTCCGTGGGGGGTTTCCAGAGCATCCAGCCTGGACCCAGGGCAGTATTTCTGGCCATGGAGACCTTCTGAGGATTTGCCTTCCAAGTGTCCACGCCCCTCCTCTGAAGGAAGGTCACTGGAATGACAAATCAGCCTGGTCATGGGTAATTAGAGACGGGCTGGGGCTTACCTGCCAGAGCGAGCTAGGTTATAACCGGGTTGACCATGCAGGATTTATTTCCTGTGGCAGATTGTATTTTGCACAAATGGCTAAAACAATAGCTTCTGCCTTACATGCTCTCCGGAAACCTTGCCTCGCTCACATGCAAAGGTGGAATCTATGTCCCTTCCCCTTGAACCTGGGCACCAATCAGAGTCCCTATGGCCTCTAACTACTCGAATACTACAACTCGAATCGCCTGGCTGAGCCCAGCCAATCCCCAACTGATTGTCGCGATTTTCTGCCATTGGGTTTGGGATGGCTTGTTTCACAGCAATAGAAAACTAGAATGAAGTCAGACGTTAGGAATTAGAAGTCTGGGCACTATGGCAAGATTTCCCACAATGAGCTCACTTCAACATCTCAACTTATCCGCCACTAAAAACAAAGATGTTTAACTGCTTCTCATATGACCTGGTTGACGGTTGGTTTTGTGCTGGGTACACACAGCCATGATCAGTCACTGCTCTGATTGTAAAAGGCTGTGAGGGATCTAGGTGACAGTTATGATCCAGATGCCGATTTCGTGCACCGAAAGAAACAGCCGTCCCATTTCCACTGGGTGCTTGTCTTAGCAGTTTGTCCAGGGATGTCAGACTTAACCATGCCGGCCGATAACCTGCAGGTTATCTATTCTTTGTTAGTTACAAAACCAATGCACTATCTGTATGTTCTCTCAATACTTCCTTCCGTTTGTGAAGTACGGTCCAATTTTCAGTCCTAACTGTGCACTGGCTCCCCTGTACGTAGCTGTCACCTTGCTTTCTGCTCAAGCTTCTTGAAAGTTGTATGCATCCATGGTCTCAAACTTTAGCCTACATCAGAATCACCTGGAGGGCTTGTTAAAAACCAAATTCCTGGACTCCACCCTCAGAATTTCAGTAGGTCTGATTCAGTGAGGCCCAAGATTGTGTGTTTCTAACAAGCTTCCAGA
The DNA here is from genome assembly GCF_025265405.1 of Mesoplodon densirostris. Lineage (NCBI taxonomy): Eukaryota > Metazoa > Chordata > Mammalia > Artiodactyla > Ziphiidae > Mesoplodon > Mesoplodon densirostris. Next base: position 102,695,764 of record NC_082681.1, read on the forward strand.
TGTTGCTGATGCCCTGGTATATACTGGTACCTCCACTTCTCCTTCTATTCCCCCTTCAGCCTAGTACAGTGTGATTTTTCCCTCCCCCAGGATTGTGTAATAGTCAAACCGAATGACTTCTGCTCATTCCCTACCCTCCTTTGACATCCAGGCATCATTCAATGCCATTCGCCACTTTTTCCTTCCTGCAAACTCCCTCTTCCCTTGCCTCCTGCTGCATTTCTCTTGCAGTTCTGAACCCACCTTATTGCTCTTCCGTCCTCTCTTTTCCTTTGCTCATCTCTCGAAGGTTGACATGCTCTACTGTTCTCTTCTTGATCTTTTCTCAGCCTCTACCCTTCCTGCCTCGTTCCTACCATCATCTTCCATCTACACACCAATGCCTTCCAAATTTATAGCTCCGGCTGTAGCCTCTTTGCTGATTTCCAGGCCCATATTTCCACCAGCCTACTGGGCCTCTTGAGCTGGGGGATCCTGTATACATTCACCATGTCCAAAACCATCCTTCTATAATCTTTGGTAGACCTGCTTTCCATCCTTTATCCCCTCAAAGCCAAATGATCATCAGATCCTAGCCAGAAATGTTTCTCTAATCCCCATTCTCCCCTCTAGTCTCCTTATCCACCCCCATCCTTGTCTGGATCCCCAGTAGCTCCTGCCTGGACCATTGCCATGGCTTTCTAAGCTTTCCTTGCTGCCAGCCGACTTCCCTGCCCTTCCATTTGTTTACACCATTACCAGTTAGATTCCTTACTCTTAATCAGATCACTTAATTCCCTGATTAAAACAGTGGAATGACTCTCCGTAATTGTAGCGGACACTACCAGCTCTCCGCCCTCTAATCTCTGAACCATTTGCGTGGACGTGAGCTTCCAATGTGCCTTTCCTCCTGACAGCCAAGCGTCTCTTTGCTGAGGGACTGCACTCAGGCTGCCAGAGCCACTTCCCCTCTGCCATGGAGCAAGGACAGCCTAAGTTCCCCAGGGGGGCAGCCCCGAACCAGTGACTAATGGGTGGGCGGCTGTAAGTTCCCCCTGCAGGACTAGGCTAAGGTTGCCTTTGGAAGCACTTGGCTTAGTATGGGCCCTTGGCTTGGCTTTTGACCTTTTCCTACTTTCTCGCGAGCTCTTGCTGATGATAGCATCTCCTAACAAATCATGTTCACAAGAATCCTTGTCTCCAAGTCAGCTTCTGCGGACCTTGACCTAAGGCAAGTACTTGAGGAGAAAAAAACCTCCTAAATCTGGAAATCAAGGCCCTTCAAAAATCTAGTCTTAACAGTGTTTCTGGATTCATCTTTCCCGAGTTCCATGTGATGCTGCAGCCACATCAAGGCCTTGCATTCCCAGAAAAGGCCATGTGCTTCCAGACTCTTGTGGCTCCGCTATTGGGACATGTCAATCCAGCTCATCCTTGAAGGACCAGCAAGCACACATGGGAAACCTTCTGAAATCCCTCTTCCAGTGCCACTGCCCCAGTTCCTTTTGTCTTTGTCTTTTGTATATTTCCCTGGTACAATACTGATTGAGTTAATGCGCGTAAGTCTGTTTCCCACATTCAGATATGAACTTCCTCAGGCGTGACCACGTTTCATGAATTTTGGTATTCTTGGCACTTTGCAGTGTCCTTGGTCCTCAGTAAGTGCTTGTTATGGGCTGAACTGTGTCCCCCAGAAAAAAATATGCTGAAGTCCTAACTACCAGGACCCCACCATGTGATTTTATTTGGAGACAGGTTCTTTGCAGATGTTGGCAAGTTACAGTGAAGTCATTAGGGTGGGCCCTAATCCAATAGGACTGGTGTCCTAATAAAAAAGGGAAATGTGAACACAGGGAGAAGGACATGTGAACACGAAGGCAGCGGCTGAGGTGATGCCTCGACAAGTCAAGGAACACCAAAGATTGCCAGCAAACCATCAGAAGCTAGGGGAAAGGCATAGAACAAATTCTCCCTCACACCCTCAGAAGGAGCCAACCCTACCGACACCTTGATCTTGGGCTTCTGGCCTCCAGAACTGTGAGATAGCACATTTCAGTTGTTGTAAGTCCCTCAATTCATGGTACTTTGTTATGGCGGCCCCAGGAACTGAATACAGTGCTCAGTAAATGTTTTTTGAATGAATGAATTTGACATAACCCTTATTTAGCACTTACCATATACCAGGCACCGTTCTAAGCCCGACACAAATACTGACTCCTTTAATTCTCATAACACCACTGTGAGGCAAGTGTTGTTATTATCCTCATTTTACAGAGAAGAACATTTAAGCACAGAGACGTTAAGTAACTTACCCAGGGTTGCAGAGCAAGTGATAGAATTTGAAAGGCAATCTGACTCCAGAGCCTTAGAGCTTTGCCACTCTGCTCTGCTGAATTAAGATACTTCTTGTAACAGCTGTTGCAAATGAGGTTGTCAAGGCAGAGAGGGAAACTGGGACAGGGAGGGTCAAGGGCTGAGTTTCACTTGGGTGGTAAGTGGCAGAGGTGGAAATTGACCTCTTTTCCCTGATTCCTAATCTAGTCCCCTTTCTACAAAGGAGAAGGGATGGGCCTTGAGAGTGCCTCGTGATAAACAGTCACATTTGAGAGTCATTGCCACTAGTCTGGGTACCAGCCAGTAAAAACGGGGCGGGTAGTTGTCAGGGAGACCTGGCTCCCGGGGAGGGGGGGATGCTCCGTCGCTGGTTATGGGCTAACAGTGGTCGTGTAAATTTTCATTCTCAGTGAGTGTAACTTCCATGACTGATGGTCATAGGTAGAATTGCTTGGGCTTTAGATTTGTGGATCTGATGCCCATAAACCACATTTTCATATAGAATACATGTCTGAGGAGAAGCGGGCATGTTTTAATCTCATGAGTTACGGCGCTGCCTCCCTCTAAAACCTTTGAGGCAGCCTCCGAGCAGTGAAGAGGTTGCTGCGACAAGGGAAAAACCCACCGAATGCCTCCCAGCCTCCCATCCCCTCTCCTTACTCAGAGACCAGCATCTATTTACTCTGTAGGAGGGGAGGATGTTCTAATCGGTTTTTAAGGGCTCTTGCAGCCTCGGAGTGGCAAGGAGAGAAGAGAGGTACACAGGCAATTTGGGCCTCTTCAGTCATGATTCCCAAATAGCTGTTGACAGCTGAGTGGTTCAGCAATGGATTTGGTTGCAAAGGATGACATTGGCGGTGGTGTGTGAGCGTGCATGTGTGTGCACGAGCGCGCGTGGGCGCATCTGTGCTTCTTCACAACCAAGTCGGCTCTGCTTATCAGGTCAGTGCTGGGTACCTTTGGGGCTGAACAAGTGGGAGAAAGAAGGTGTGCTTGCTTGAGAGCTTCCAGAAGGATGGCGCTTGCCGGAGATGGACAATGCGTCGGCCAACAAAGAGCACAAGTCACAGACAAGCCTTGTGCCGGGGGGTTGCTCCATGGAGGCACCTCCACGTGGTTTGAGGCTGGTGCAGGTGCGAAGCCTGGCAGGTGCTGATCTGAAGGGGTAGCTGATGGGTCCAGAACCAGGGGAACCAGAGTGGAGCTGGGATAGACACGCGCCGACAGGCTCGTGAGTACTTGGCTGAGGACTGGGCCAGATGCCAGGAGATAACCGCACAAGAGGGCAGGACCGAAGCCAGGCCTGGACGTGGGCAGGGAGGTGATCAAGCAGCAAGATGGTGAAGAAACAGGGAGCAGGCGATGGGGGCCTTAGGTGCCGCTTTGTCTACAAGGGGAGGCTGGGAAGGCTCTGAGCCAGGCAGGGAGAACCCAAGGAATCCCATCTCCCTGGTAGGATTTTACTTTTTGTTGGGAGACCTTTGGTGGTTGTGTTGTTGCTCATGATGCCTTAATCCTAAGGTGGCCTCATTCTTTACTTGGCTCCCAGGGTGTCCTCGTCCCCTGGCTTTGCTCACCCCTCTGGCCACTCCTTCTCAGCCTCCTTTGCTGCTTCCTTCTTGCTTCCCCTGTCTCTCACCTTCGTGGTGCTCCAGGACTCCCTTGCACCTCTTCTCTTCTCTGTCTACACCCTTAGGTGAGCTCATGCAGTCTCGCAGTGCTGAATCTCTACACCGAGGCCTGCCGGATGGCCGTCTTCAGTGCAGACATCCCCACTGGGACACCCAACAGTGCGTCAAACTCAGCCACGCTCCCCACCAGCTGCTCAGGCCCCAGACCTCAGACTCACCCCTAACCTTTTTTCTCTCATCCAATCTTGCAGTAAGTCCTGTTGTTGGCAGTACCTTACAACATAGATCCAGAATCTGGCCACTGCCCACCCTTCCAGCTGCCGCTGACCCGCTCTGGTCACCATCCCCTGTGCCCTGGATCACAGCAGTAGCCTCCCAGGTGACCGCCCTTAGAACCTGTTCTTAACATGGCAGCCAAATTGCTCCTTTAGAACATGGCAGACCACGTTGCTTCACTGTTCACTACCTTCCAATGGCCCCCATCTCACCCTAGGTAAAGCCAAAGTCATCACAGTGGTCTCCGTGGCCCTACACAATCTCCCCTCCCCCCACCGCCCTAACTTTACTTCCTACCACGCTCCCCAGTGCTCTCCCTGCCCCCCCATGCCAAGATGGCTTCCTTGCCCTGCCCCCAACAGACCAGGCACACCCCTGTCTGAAGGCCTTTGCCCTGGCTCTTCGTTTGTTTGGAAAACTCTCCCTCCTCTCCTTCAGGGCTTGACCCAAAAGTCACCTTCTCAGTGACACCTTCCTACACCACCCTATTGTCCCCCACTCTCCCTAGCCCGCTTCCTGATTTATTTTTCTCCATAGCACTCTATCAACTCGCTCTATATTTTCCTCTCCCACTAGAATGTAGGCTCTGGGGAGGCAAAAACTTGGAAGTGTTTGGTTCACTATGGAACCTTTAATACCTTGAACAGGGCCTGGAACAAATTAAGGTGCTCAATAAAAACTTATCAGACACATAAAATTAGTTTCTCTCCTTGGGTCTTATTCTATGTTATTATTAACCTGTATATTTTTCTCTTCCTTCCTTCCTTCCTTTTCCTCTTCCTCCTCCTCCTTCTCCTTCTCCTTCTTTTTCTCCTCCTTATCCTCTCTCTCTTTCCCATTCTTGGTTAACTAAATAATGCTTACTATACCTTCAATTTCTGTAGTGCCTTAGAGGTTTTCACACCCTCTGTCTTAGTTGATCTGGGCTGCTGCAATACCACAGAAATACCACAGACTGGGTGGCTTATAAACCAGAGAAATTTCTTTCTCACAGTTCTGGAGGCTGGAACTCCAAGACCAAAGTGCAGCAGATTCAGTGTCTGGTGGGTGCCTGCTTCTTCATAGACTGCCATCTTTTCACTGTGTCTTCACATGGCAGAAGGGCAAGGGGTCTCTTTTATAAGGCACTAATCTGATTCATGAGGGTTCCACCCTCATGACCTAATCATCTCCCAAATGTACTTCATAATACCATCACACTGGGGATAAGCTTTCAATATATGAATTTTGCAGGGGACACACATAACCCTCTCACACACGTGATCCATCCGATCTTGACAACAACCCTCTGAGGGCAACTGAGTAAGTTTTCCCATTCTCCTGTGACTGGGGGGTCAGCCTTGGACAAAAGAAAATGAAGCAGGTGCTCCAGATGTCCCAGAGTTTATTCTCTCAGCTCAGGTGTAGGGCTGTTCACCTGCAAATGTTTGCTCCTTTTATTGGCTTTTCTTCCTTCTCTGCTCCCTTGCTGTGCTTCTTGGATCACCTCCCAGTCAAACCAACTGCATCTGAGTCCTTTCTCAGGGCTGGCTTCTGGGGGTACCTGTTACAGGTATACAGAAATGTTTGTGTCCCCCCCAATTCATATGCTGAAACCTAACGCCCAATGTGATGGCATAGGAGGTGGGGCCTTTGGGAGGTGATTGGCTCATGAGAGTGAAGCTCTCATGAATGGGGTTTAGGTTTTATAAAAGAGACCCCAGAGAACTCTCTTGTCTCATCCACTGTGTGAGGACACCGTGAAAAGAAGACCATCTATGAAAGGAAGAGGACCCCCATCAGGCACAGAATCTGCCAGTGCCTTGACCTTGGACTTCCCAGCTTCCAGAACTGTGAGAAATAAATGTCTATTGTCTAGGGACTTCCCTGGTGGTCCAGTGGTTAAGACTCTGCCCTTCCACTACAGGCGGCGCAGATTCGATCACTGGTCAGGGAACTAAGATCCCACGTGCAGCGCCACGCGGCCAAAAAAAAAAAAAGTCTACTGTCTATTGTTTATAAGTCACCCAGTCCATGGCATTCTATTACAGCAGCCCAAATGGACCAACACAACACGTAAACTGACAGAAAAGGGGACCAAGCTTATTGATGATACTGAGAGACCTACTCTGTGGCCCTGGACGAGGGTTGCCAGAGTTTGCAAATAACTCCAGGTTGCCCAGTATTTATTTCAATATTACACTTGGATTTCAGGTAAACCATGGGTATGTTTTTAGTATGTCTTATGCAATATTAGGGGTATATTTATACTAAAAAATATTCGTTGTTTATCTGATAATCAAATTTAACCAGGCATCCTGTATTTTATCTGGCACTCTGAACAGTGGTTAGAAATAAGGGTGAACTAATTAGCACACTGGAAATGATTACAGAGGCCCGGATTACGTGTGACTCTGGGTTGCAGCAGGCAGATCTGCGAACCTTTAACCTTTAACCTATCTAATCTGGGAATGGTTTGCATCCCATCATCCCCTTGGGCACCTTATATGCCAACTGTGAGGACGCTGGGGGAGAAACATGACCCAAAGAGGTTAAGGGGCTGACCACGACCCCGGGGTCTGTCCCCTGAGGTGAAAATCCTCCTGGCCTTCGAGGCAGTGAACCTAAGAAGTTTCCCAGGTGGCAATAATAGGAGTAGCTGCAGCGGCAGTAGCCACAGTTGGCGGAAACCCTCAGTCTGGGGCCTGCATGTCATCACAGAACCAACAGTCAAAAATGGAAAGTTTTAGTCACACTCCTTTCTTTGGTTGCCATCTGTGTAGTAACGGGGAAATTGTGCTGCAGGGGGTGCTCAGCCAACCTGCTACTAATCACTTCCCCAGAGAGCCGAGCTGGGGGCCTGACCAGGGTGGATCACAGTTACTAACTCCTTTAATACACTGACAACTCAATGAGGTAGGTAGAACCCCATTTGGCAGATGAGGAAACTGAGGTGCATGAAGTCACACAGCTTGGAGGTGGCAGATCTAATGTCCAGACCCAGGCAATGTGACAGCTGAGCTGTCACTCTCAGCCACTGTAGCACACGCCTCAGAACTGTTCCGGGAACCATAAAATAGAGTGTATAAAGGGCCCAGCAGAAGGTCAATGCCAGGTGGAGTCACTGTTTTACATTCCTGTTATCGTCATCTTCCAGTGTGCCCTGAAATGACCTGTCCCAGGAGTGCTGCTGATGGCAGGGTGGCCAGGCTGATCCAGCTTCTCTCTGAGGACACCTGGGTGGCCGAAATCGACTCTTCAATCCCCTGATCCTTGCCATGATTGCCGTCACCCCGTGCATCCAACTTGCAGACCAAGAGTTTACTGCACAACCAGCGGTAGCTGCCAGGTGCCCTGGAAGACAAGCCCGCAGCAGAAGGGCCATGTACAACACACGCTCCAGGCAGGAGCAAATCAAACCGCCTTAGCTCAGGAAAAATAACCCCTCTGTATATGGGAGTTGATCAGAGCTGACATGGGGTGCTGGCATGGCTTTTTGTTTTTTAACAGTGCTTGGATCAGATCTGAATCCAGATGCTGGGCTGGGCAGCTAAAATAGGGTCCCCCAATATTGCCTCTTCATTTACAATCAGCCATAGTGAAGTCCTGACTTGGGGGTTCAGAGCTCCCTGCGTGCTGGGCACGCCCTCTGCCCTCTGCCTGGCTCTTGCCTCAAGATCCAGCGTGTTGCTGACCAGGGCAATATGGGGGAAAGGACAGGATGGGCCCCCCTGTAACAGATGCTGTCGACACCCCGCCCTGCTCCCTCCTTGGGTGGGTTCAGGCTGTCTCCCGCCTGCCAGTATCTGCATCTCTCTGCCCAATGGCTTTCTCGAAACTGTGCACCACCCCTCTGCCTGTGTGCCCGGAGGAATTACTCCCACCCCCAAAACACCCCCTCAACCAATGACCAATGGGAGTCAGTGTACGAATAGCCCAGATCCATCGAGTGGCAGTGGCCGGGGGATAACTCAGAGGTGCGTGTTCCACGCCAATTCTACTCAGAGTGTGGTCCCCGGACCGGTGACAAGCTGTGAAAAGTTTATTACTCCTTCCCTTTGAGATAAGTCCACAAAGAGAGAGTCCTTGTTTAGGAACTTGTAGAGCAATTTGACATTGCTGTGACATTTGTATTGTACTTTACAAAACTATCCGTCTACAATGGATTGATAGCAACACCAAAAAACCTGGCCTTGACCCTTGAGAAGCACTGGTCTTGTTCTTTCCTAGTTTCCCCAGTGGGATGAAGCCCAGTTGCCTGCAGTGCCAGCTGGCTTGATAACACACACGTTATTGGCTGCCTTCCCTTCGCTGTCTCCCTTCCCTACCTCCCCTCCCCCACACCACCAGTGTCTCTTGCGTTTCCCAAATAAATGACTCGCTGGCACTCATTTCTTTGTCTCAGGGTTGGCTTCTGGGGCAGCCCAAACTCAGGCACCCTCCCCCATATAAGGCTGCCCACGCAGCCATCTGGTCCTCAGGGCGTGCCCCTGGGAGCTCCTTGACGCTTTCCCCAAAGGGTTAAGTAGCCCATTAAGGATGACAAAGTTATCTGCCCACCTCCACATTTCTTCCTGCTTCCATGGCCTAAGGCCAAGGTCACTGCCCCCACTGCCCTTTGCTTCTCCGGAGTCACGCAGACTGGCCACGGCTGATGGAAGACACGCTTTCAGGTGCTAGGCTGCCCAGAATTGCCGAAATTCTGGCTAATATTGAATGCCCCCCGCTTCACCTCCAGGCTGGCTCTTCTAGGGCCAAGGCAGCTTCGAGGGAAAGGTCTGAGGCAGGAATTTATAGGCCAGAATGGCAAGTCAGGAAAACCTGTTCTTTTTCTGAAGCCACTTTTGCATGCACGTGGAATGCTTTTGTTCAGATACAAAGTGCCCGGTCGCGGTCTTTTACGCCCTGAATCACTTCCATGTGGCTCAGAGACTCCCTGGACTTGAGCCCTCTGATCCCTCTGATCCCTCCTAGACGGTACGCTCTATCAGGGGCTTGCTCCTTAGTTGTTTACGGACTTCTCAATCTGACTGCTCAGGCTGAAAGAGGCCCTGCTGCCCAGAAAAACCCTGCACTTCAAAATCATCTCCCTCTCTCTCTGTCTCTCTCATTTACTCAACTCAGGTCCCCAGGACTCCCATAGCCCGGAATTAAAACCATCTTGAAATCTAATTTTTACTTCTCCGTCTAGCAACTTCTTGCCCTTTGGCTTTTTGGTGTGTCTGCGCAGGCACCTTGGACATCCCTGTCGGCCATCAGCCTCTGGTGCCCTTCCCTGTTCAAGGGGCTCTGGCGTGGAATGCTTCTCTTGAAGCTCTTTTATAAGCTCTGTAGAGTTTGCTCCTGGCCTGGCCCAGGCTGGGGTCAGCAGGTCTGTTGCAGGAACATGCACGCTGGCACAGGTGAGCCTAGCACCATGCCATGGATCGCGGCGGTGCCGAGGAGTGTAGCTGTTTCAGCCTGGCTGCGGAGAATTCACTGTGATAAGTAAGAGCTACTGAGAGGCTGGCTTGGAGGTGGGGGAGAGGCAGACTCTGCAGCTGACTGTCTGGGTTTGAACTCTGTCTCTGCCTCTTGTTACTGGTATGGCTCTGGCTTCACTTTCCTTCGCTGTGTAAGGGTGATAATGATAGTACCTACCTTTTGAAATTGTTCCGAGGATTTGATGAGTTAGTATAGATGAAACGTTATGTCTCATAATGTTAGCTATACTACTAGTACTAGTACTACGACTCCTCCACCACCCTACGTTTTAAGTAGAACTTACAGAGACAAAATAGGACTTAAAGTGAACGGCAGTGATCAGAGACGGCTTCCTGGAGGAGGGGGCTTAAATTAGGCGTGAAAGGACAGGAAGGAAGGTATGAATTGTGGTCAGAGAGCAGACTGACAGAATGTATTTCCCAAAGATGGCAGCCAACAGTATCTCCTAACCCATGGGCTCTTCCACGATGTGACTTTAACACTCCTCTCATTTTTCCTCTCCTTGAATACGGGGTAGGGGGCTTGTGACTGCTTCAATCAATAGAATACAGTGGAAGTGATCCTGAGTGACTTCTGAGGTTGCGTCATAAAAGGCAATGCAGCTTCTACCTTGTCACTGAATCACTTGCACTTGCAGCCCAGAGCTGCCTTATGAGAAGTCTGACTACGCTGAGGCTGCCATGCTGTGAGGAAGCCTGTGTAGCTTGGTGTTTGTTAGGTGTCTGGTCAGCAGTCTTTGAGTCTTCCCAGCCCAATGCCAGACAGGTGAGTGAAGGAGTCTTCAGATGATTCCCAATCCCAGCCTCCAGCTGCACGTCACCCTGAGCCTTTGAGCCTTCCCAGCTGAGGCTTTAAACATCCTGGAGCAGAAACAAATCATCCTCACGACTCGATCCTGACCCACAGAATCCATGAGCATAATAAAACAGTTTTTTTTTTTTTTTTGTGCAGGCTCAGCGGCCATGGCTCACGGGCCCAGCCGCTCCGCGGCATGTGGGATCTTCCCGCACCGGGGCACGAACCCGTGTCCCCTGCATCAGCAGGCGGACTCTCAGCCACTGCGCCACCAGGGAAGCCCAACAGTTGTTGTTTTAAGCTACTAAATTTGGAGCACTATGTTATGAAGCAATACTACCTGGAACAAGAGGTGAGAGGACAACTCCAGTGGCAGGGCCAACATGAGCAATGTCACCGCAGAGGTCACAGTGACTTGCAGCTATCTAGCCATAGTCCAAGCCAATGTAATTCTTTTCAAAACTTAGTGGGTTTCCTGTGTATCAAGTTATAATGTATTCCATTAGACAAGAACTACATCCACAAATTTCTTAGAGACAGGTACCTCTTTATTTTATGCTGCAGGTCAGGGCTGTAGGACAGCATCCTTAAGATTCTTAGAAAACATTAAGTCTATAAGTCACTGCATTGAGCCTTTTGAGATCTCAACAAAGGGTCTTATGACTGTAGCCTTGGTCTGATCTTACCGTGATCCCACATGGTAGTGGCAGTCTGGATGCCAATTGTTACTTTGAGACCCTTGCCAGAAAAGACCATGGGTGAAAACCTGTTTTATATTTGAACCCAGCAAGTCCTGGCTTCTTTACATTTTGTCAAAATTCCGCTTGAAAACAAAATAGTTCTTTCTTTAGCTCCTCTTTATTCTTCTGTATTTTATTGCTATTCATCTGCTGCTTAAATTGTTAGTGACCATGACAGTAGAGATTTTGGATAAAGCAGAAGGTGGAACGACATTGTAGCAAAAGGGAGTAACCATGCTTAGTTAGGACCTATTAAATCCACACGTATTGACTTGTGGTACACAGGTCACATGCTTTGGCATCATTTTTGATGCTTGTTAAAAATCCACATTCCCAGGTCATCAGTCAGATCACTGAATCCGAAGGGGCTATGTCCTGGAATCTACATTTTATGGACATTCTTATGCCCACTACATGTGAAAAAAAAATTCTTACATCAGGCTCTGCAGGCATCCATTTTTTCCTACCCGGGTCCAGATTCTGGTGCTACATCAGATCTCTCTGCTCTCCTTTTGCCCCCCTGTATGGGGCTGGGTGTGGGCAGCAAACAGATGGCACACTCAAATAGGGTATGCATTTAATCAGGAGACTGGTTACAATGGTACGGGCAGGGTTTCAAGACACCAAGCAAGCATGGGGCAGTACCTTTGGTTAAGCAACGGTGGAGAGCTGTCATCACTGCTAGGGAGGGCAGCTAGAAGTTATCTGAACTTGGGAGAATCTCAATGTCATCTGGCCTTTTCCCTAAAGAGTTCCTTTAATGTCCCTGGGTCGTTTAGTGGGAAAAGCCTGTGAAGGGGCTCCTGGGCCATGGAGTGGGACCCTTACTCAGCGGGGTCAGGCGGGGATGAGGCGTCTGCCTGCTAACAGGGGGCCCCAGGGGGCTCTGAGGAGAAAGGCTGGCCCCAATTGTCCTCATCTCCTTTGCCACTGCCTTTTCAGGACTCTCCTGTCTTTTCCAGCCTTGGAGGCCCTCCTATCTAGGCAGGAAGAGGAGCCAATAAATAAATTCACACTAAGGTGCTAGAGACTGATAACAGCTAATCCCTTCCAAGGGCAATTGCTCTTGGAAAAAAGGGTGATTTCACTCAAAAGAAAGAGTGTCTCTGGGAAGAATACCGCTCTTTGGTGCTGGCATGGGAGAAATTTATGGGCAGGGCTGCCTGAAACCCTTCAACTCAGCCCCTTCTCCTGCTTTTCTGTGACTCTGATTTTCAGCACGTTCCCCCAAAGGCTTTCAAATGCTTCTACTTATGGAAGCTCCATGAGGGAAGGCCTATATTGCTGTCTCTTCTGTTCGTGGATGTATTTCAGAGCCTGACGTGGACTAGTGCTCGCTATGCGTTTGATGAATGAATGAATGAATGAATGAATGAAATCTCTCCTCAGGAACCTGGCTCCTGTCTGAAGTGAGACCCGCTCGGCGCCTTGCCCCTCCCCTCCAGTCTTCTCCGTGGCCTGCCTGGGATTGAGCTGAAAAATGATTTTTCATACACGTCGCCCTCATTATAACATCATCCCTCAGAGCGAAGCTCTCTGACCACCCTGAAGACCTGTTTAATGTGATGAAAGGTGATTTAATGGAGTTGAGGAGAGTGAAGCAGAAAGCAGACAGCCGTTTCAGAAAAGTGGAGCAGGCTGTCCCTCCAAGGGGAAGAAAAAAAAGAAAAAGATGAAGGGGGAAAAAAATCCAACACCTTCTCCCAGAAGACGCTAGAATAAGAAGACGTTTTGGTCAGCTCCATAAGAAGGCGAAAATGAAAGCCAGATAAGCCCCGAGCAACCCCCCTCCCCAGCAGCAGATAACTAACTTACCATTTATTTACCTTGGAGCTGATTATGTAGTCGGTTGAGGCAGGCAGGGAGATTTTATTGACATTTGGTCTCCCTTCACACATTTTTGCGACAGGCAGACATCAGGGACCGAGCTGCAGGATATTAAAGGATTTGGAAAAGTTATCAAGGAATGGGACATATTTATCAAAGCCAGAATGATATTAGAAAGCTGGGCTGCTGCTACACCTGGGTCTGTTACTTGATTAAAACAATCATAATGATTCATCCTCTGGCTGCCTTTTGCACCTGGGTGAATGCTGAGCGGTTCTACAGGACCACCCTGGGCCAGGGATTTGCACATAAAGACCCTCTTTGGGTCTGGCAGAAAATGGTGGGTGATCGATCACACTGGTGGCTGGCACATGTAGGTGTGATCAGATAGTGTCTTCAGCAGGAAGCTCCTATGGGTGTGCCGCCTGACCTCCCCTGGACTGGACCAGTGTCCTCTGAGCACCTTTTCTTTCCAAAAGAGGACTATTCAGAGTTGGTCGAGTGACTGCAGGACTGGAGCAAAAGAAACCATGTGAAGTATCCCCGGCTGCTTCAGCCACTGCATTTCTGGTGAATAGCAATTATGTAATACAGAAACTCTCCAATTTCCAACAACCAGTAAGTAAGAATATACCACGAGTCACCTCTATTTAGCTCTCCCCCAAATTTTTCCACATGAATTATTCAGTGTATGACTGTTTCAATATGTCTGTCTTTAAAAAAAATGCTGGATGAACTTAAAGCAGCAAGAGGAAGAGCCTGCATTGCGAAAATGATACCCACCTGCATATTTATCTTTTAAAAGGAAAGTCTTGAATGCGTTCACTCAGGTGAAAATATCATTAATCGCAAAGACTGACCAACGGCCACCAGGATGCAGGGGGTTAATCTGGGTTTTGCCACCTGATTCCAATCTATTCAGGCCTGGCTATAAATCGCTTATATGTCTGGGTGATAAAAAGCAAATATAAATTTTCAAAAAATTTAACCTTGCATGGTATAGAAAGAGAATACATAATATTCTCGGGCATAAATATGTCTCAAGACAAACTCATTGCGTATACCCAGAATACATAATGGATTTTACCGAGACATATTTTTCCCCTAGCAAGAAAAAGCCAGAAATTCTGCAGTAAATTGATCGGGTGGTTTCCACAACTCTGAAATGAGAGCTGTGTCTCCCACTCAGGGCTGTCCACGCAAGGGACTGGGGAATGTCTGAAGACTCTCAGTGTCCTTCTAGAATGACACAAAGTCCAGCTGAACAAGAGGAAATCTGGTTGAAGCTGGGCGATGGGAGACCTGGAGCTTCGGCATGATTCTGGGGCACCTCTTGGCCAAATCAATCATTTCATGTGATTGGGTTCCGATTTCTGCATCAGGAAATGGAGGAGGCTGATCCAGAAACTACTGATTTCTAAGGCAGTGTTTCTCAAACGTCAGTGGGCAGGCAAATCCCCTGGGCTGTTGTTAAAAATGCAGATTCTGATTGGGTAGGTCTGGGATGGGGCCTGGGATCCTCCATTTCTAAAAGCCTGGCAGGAGATGCCGATGCTGCTGGTCTGAGGACTTCACCGCAAATAGCCAGGGTCTAGGTTCCTTTCCAGATCTGACGGTCTAAGGCAGTGACTCCCACCCTTGGCTGCACATTAGAATCACCTGGGGGAGCTTTAAAAGATGCCGTTGCCCAGACCACGTCCCAGACCAATTAAATCGGAATCTTTGGGGGTGTGACCCGGGTAACGATATTTGTTAAAGTTCCCCAGGTGATTCCAAGGTGCAGCCAAGGTTGAGTAGAACTGGTCACAGGCCCCACGTGGCTTTCACACATAGAACCAGCTATTTTGAGGTCTGTCACCCTCGTAGGCTCGCTTGTGACAATCCATTAAATAGAGCAGATGTAGTTCACTGACATGGGGGTCTACACTGGGCGACTGTGTTATGGACGCACAGCCCCCTATCCCCCCCGCACACGTGAGGAGCCCGTTTGTCCAGGAGCCCAAGACTGATGAGGTTCATGGACTTTTACAGGGTAATGGGCTGACCCCAGCGGAACTCTTCCTTTGGGACGCTTCTTTACTAAAGGCCAGGTTAGTGGTTGCAAACGCAGATGCCTACCTGGGCCCGGGCAGGCAGCACACATCATGTATCAGAGCTAGATGTTTGCATATTTAAATATCCAAGTGTATTTCTCCCTTCCTCAGAGAATTATGCTCTTTCACATGTTTCTTAAAACTCGTGGCCATCTTTTCCTTTTTGGCAGAGATATGGGTACAATAGAAATATTTATCTACTCTATGAAATTCAACAGGGCAAGTCAAAGGGTGGAGTCAGGCTCACATAGAGCCTGAGGTTTGTCCAAATACACAATACTTTTACTTTTGCAAATGGACAAAAAGGGGTCTATACAAGTGAGGGGGCCTGAAGTTTAAGCTTCATTGGCTTCAGGAGATAAAAGCACAGGTGGAATCTTCTTCACACACCTCAGACCAAAACTGTACCATAAAAATAAAAACAAACACTGATGAAATGGCTGGGGAAATTTAATCCAAGTAATTCCATGGAAAAGATGAGACCCTCTTCTTCTGTGACCTTGAACTGTAACAACAGCCAGGAATAAGACCCGGCTGGCCTAGACCCTTATTACTCAAAGTGCGGTCCCCGGACCAGCAGCACTGACATCACCTGGGAGCTGGTTAGACGCACACAATCTCAGGTGCCGCCCCAGACACTGACTCAGAATCTGCACCGCCATCTGATGGGCATGACCGTCACAGGATGAGGAAATCTTGCTGACTTAGAGAACACAGTGGAAGAAAAGAGGGGAGGTAGTATGGGTCCGTTTGTTCATTAGTTCCTTCCCTCCTTCCTTCTTTTCTCTACGCATCCATTCAACAAGTATTCTTTGAGTGCCCCCTCTAGGCCGGGAGCTGTGACCTGCTAGTTAAATGGGATTAGTAAAAAGACCCGCAGAGGTGATTAACCACCCGGCTTTTCCTGCCCCCCCCAATTTTCTCTCCTTTCTTCCCCCACCCCCAGAACACACACCACACACGCAGTGGGGTCGCTGGTGCATGGTTTGGTTGGGACAGGAACCTACTTGTTGGGCTGCAAACAGCCAGATGGGTGTGTGTGCGCTGGATTCCTGAAAGAGCCTGGCACAGGGTGTGGGGTTCGGGTTGTGGAGAAGGGACATCTCCCAAAGTTCAATACCACTAGGGGACAACAGCTCGCCCCTTTTGAGAGGGCGGGTCTTTGAGAGGCACGGGGGACGACTGCCCTGAACGTCAGCCCCGGGTCTCTTAGCCTCTAGGGAACGCCTCACTACTCAATGCCCTGGCCTGAAATGCGGACGAGTGAGGGTTAAGAGTTTGGGCTCTCGGATCTGATTGCTTGGAGCTGAGGCTGTGGGCAAGTTAAGGTCACCCTCTGTGCCCTCTTCTGTAACATGGGCGTGGTAATGAGGTCCTTAGGGGTGTTGTGAGAATGTGGCAAGAAAGGTGCAGAGAAAGTGAACCTCCGGGTAAGCAAGAGCCTCTGGGACCGCTGAGGCCATATCAGTCACTCACAAGTTAGTATGAGTTAGATCTCACAGAGAGGCTTTGATGTGGAGGGGGGAGGGATGAAGTTACCAGGGAGGGGTAACGGTTTTGAAGGGGGCTGGTCCAGAGAGCAGGGTGTGAGGTGCCCTTTTCGAATGTGAGGAAGAAACAGTAATGCACAGAATTTCCAGGACTAAAAGCCGTGCTGGTTACCTCCTGGCAAAGGCCAGCGCCTGGCGCCTTTGCTCCTAGCTAATTCTGTGTTTATCCAGCGAAACATCAAACTCGTGTCCTCTCATTAACCCTTTGTTTCTTCTTTGTTCCTGATTTAGAACACACCACACTCTGATTATTTTTAGAGCTGTGAGAAGTCAGAAGTCACTTGTGTTTACAGAGAGGCCCAGCCGCCTTCAAAGGCAGGAGGGGAGCGTTCGCAGCACCCTGCCCTCTCCCCGGGCCCCAGGCCCCGCCCTTTGCAATACCTTCTGGGGCGCTTGGCTCGACAGAAGAAAAAACACAAAGGAGAGAAATCTTTTCTTTCTCTCAGATGTTTACTTTCTCAGTTTCCCCTGTGACCTGCGTGAGTTAAAAAAAAAAAAAGTACACACACACATACACTTTTATGTTTTTCCCTGCAAATTGGGGAGAAGCAGGCAGCCGCCTCTGCAAGTCAGTGTTTGTGAAATCTGGGCATTCCTCCCATCCCTCCCTCCCCACCTTCTCCTTTTCCTTATGATGTCTCTTCAGTACACCACCCAGCAGCCTCCAAACCAGGCCAGGGGTGAGGCCTTGAGCCGCATTCAGAATTATGGGTGCCCTTCAGTGGACGCTCCCAACCAGACCCCCGTCTTCCCCACTTGAAGAGCCACGGTCCTAGTAGGTTTTCACCTCTGCGACCTAAAGTTTCTGCTTTGGTGCTGTGGAACGAGGGAGCTTGGAAGCTCTGTATCCATCACCCCTTTCCCCAAACGAGGGTGCCAAGGCCCAGAGAGTAGAGAGGCTTTTTCAAGGTCACCAAGCGTAAGGGTCACCGGGGTTCCTTCTGAATCCCCACAGGGCCCCTCCCACAGAACTGAGCTGGGTGTCACTCCCACGGCCCTTTGAAGTGTTACTAAATGAAGCCACTTTGAGCACATAGGGAGCAAGGGAAAGCAACTGGACAGACCAGGGTGTGAGAATTCACGCTGCTTAGGGTGGAAGGGAGGGTCATACATCTGTTCTGGTTTATGCTGAGTTCCCCTAGGCACCAGTGCCCGGACTCTTCTGCCGTTTTCTGTTCAGAGGTAGTAAGCAGGCTCTGCTTAAATTATGGCCATACTAGCAACATATCTGGGTGGTTGGATGTGACCAGAAGATTCTATCACTTCCCTTCATTGTGATGTGTCTACATTGTACCAGGGCAGGACCACAGAAATAATAGTCCCGTAGCTTTGAGACTATGTGAAAAGACACACACACACACGTGCGCACACACACACGCACACACACTCCTTTACATACACGCATGGTCACGTACACACACTCAAGTACAGCTTGCACGGACCATGACACTGCAGCCGCCACACTGCTGTGCGTTCCCCTCCCTCCCACAGACACGTGTGTAATTTGTGCAGGGGAGGCTCTCTCCTCCAGATCTGTGGGTCTAGGTCCCAAAATATCAGCCTCTGAAATGGAATCTAATAAAAACCTACCTGGTATGCATGACTTTTGTTATCTTCAGAATCTTCCAAGAGCTGACCACATCCCGGGCACCCTCGGAAGCGTTTTCCATGTTGGAAAGGCTGAGCTGCATTTTCTGCCACACAGTAGCTTTGCGATCTTGGGAATGTAGCTTAAATTTTGGTGCCTCAGTTTCCCCATTTGCAAAATGAGAGTAGTAATACACAGCTCTTGGTATGGTATGTGTATACTGGGGGATTCACATATAACAATAAGATGCTGGCTATAGAGGGAGGGAGATGCAAGAGGGAAGGAATATGGGAACAGATGTGTATGTATAACTGATTCACTTTGTTATAAAGCAGAAACTAATAAAAAAAAATTTAAAAAAAGATGCTGGCTATAAACACACCCGAACTCTTCCTGCTCTAGGGAAGGAGCACAGCAAATGTTAGTTGTTTTCCCTCTCTCTGATGAATTAAGAATGCTTATAAGTATGTTGCTGGGGTAATATGGTGGATTTCCCATCTTATTATCTCAGTAACTAGCTATGTGATTTGGGCAGGTTGACTCTCTTTTGTTTCAGTTTCATCATTCATTCAGGCAGGCAGGCAGACAGCCAATATTTACGGAATGCCTACTGGAGGCCAGTCATCGTTTTAGATGTTGAAGATACTGCAGTAAATAAAACAGACCAAATTTTGGCCCTCACGGAGTTTCTAAAGTGATCTAATTAGTTATACCACAACCAAGATGATATGACTCTTCATAGAGTCTAAAAGAACACATTGTAAAAATGTGTCAGTCTTAATACATCTAGAAAGGTGCTGAGGTCTGTTCAATTCTCTATGCTATGATTCTTGTTTCTAAGGTATATCTGTTAGGAATCTTTTGGTTTTAAGTGACGGAAAATTTAACTCAAACTAACTTAAACCCAAATGGAATTTATTGGCTCCAGTAACTGAAAAAAAAAAAAAAAGTTGAGGAGAAATGTGGGCTTCAGGCAAAGTTTGACCCAGCAGCACAAATCATTCTACTAAGCACCTGGTTTCTCTTCATCTCTCTTCTCTGAATTATGCCATGTTGGCTCCAACCCCTACTTGCCCCAAGACCCTCCTTATGATAACAGAATTCTACCTAACACCAAATCTTAAGCATCTTTACATCACACTGCCCAAGAGGCTTTCTCAGATGTTCCACTCAATTTCTCCTCACATCTCATTGACTCTGCCCCTAGAGGTGGAGGGGTGGTCCACCCCCACAAATCACTCTGGCTGAAAATGAAGGAAGGGTCCCCAAGGGAAAAATCACAGTCCTTTTGCTGCAAGGATGGGAAAAAGCACGTTGGGGAGATAATGCTTGGAGAGGAATCCCAAGCACATGCTCAGGGCACCAAGAAAGCAGGAGGAAAAAAGGTGATTGTTAAAAGAAGCAAGCTGATTTTTATTTTTTTATTTTTGGCCATACGACACGACATGTGGGATCTTAGTTCCCCGACCAGGGATAGAACCCACACCCTTGGCAGTGGAAGTGCAGCATCTTAACCACTAGATGGCCAGGGAAGTCCCCAATTTGATTTTTAATATATATGTTTAAAAGCATTGAAGTTGTCATAATGGGAAACATTGGAACAGTGTTTTCATTGCAATTTCATTGTTTTATAGTTGAGCATTACTTTTATTTTGAATAACATATGGAATGGTGCAGGACACCATAATATTTTCAGTGCTTGGAGGTCCCTAAATTCTTAATTTAGGCCCTGTGGGCAATCAACAAACTTCACCCCTTCCAGGTGAAGCTCTGATTTCCAGTGTGGTGTTCTGGGTTCTTTGATGGCAGGATCACTGGAAATGGGTAGGGATTAGTAAAGTGGGTTTTGGGTTTATCCATCAGGTTCTTGTGAGTCTGGTTAGTATAGGTCAGTCCTTCAGAGGCTGATTATCCCTGAGAGAACTAAAAGCATTGATTTCTGGGCCTGCCATGATGAGACCCAGGCCTCCACCAAGGTGATCATAGGTGGAGACAGATCCTGAGAGAACTGTCTCCCTCCTCTCTCTTGGTGACCACAGGACTTCTACATAACTCAGTTAAAAGGAGGTTCAATAGAAGAAAGTCTGGAAGGGAATACAGCCAAACTTTAGCAGTGATTACCTCTGGGTGATGAGATATGGGTGATTTTCATTCGTTTATTCCTTCATTCTATTATTCCCATATTTATTGGGAATTTATTATCCCCATTATTTATTATGACATTGTGCCAGACACCATTCTAGGCACTGAAGGTTGAACAGAGTACAAAGCAGGAAAGAAAACCACCCACCTTCACAGAGCTCACATTCAAGTGGAGGGAGATAGATAATTAACCAAATAAGTAAGTAAAATCTAGTATGGCAGATGCTGATAAGGCTAGGAAGAAAAAGAGACCAGGGGAAATTGATGGGGAATTGAGGGAGATCAACCTTGTCAGGGGATCTTACCCCTTCCCCACCTCTTTTCCCATTGGTAATCAGAAAGTTTTTTTTGAAGTCTGCGAGACCTCTTTCTGTGTTGTCAATCAGTTCATTGAACTGCTAGAGTCCACCTATAAGTGATGTCATGTGATACTTGTCTTTCTGATTCTGACTTACGTCACTTAGTATGATTATCTCTAGGTCTGAGGATTGCAAATCTAAATAGGTGTCCAAGGAAGACCTCACCGAGAAGGTGGCACTTGAATAAAGGTGTGAAGAGAGCTTGGGAGTGGACCATGTGAGTGTCTGGGGGACGAGTGCTCCAGGTAGGGGAGACAGCCAGGGCCAAGGCCTTGAGGCAGGCTGTGCCATCCACACTTCCCCTCTTTGCCTTTCGGTACTGGAGAGCTGTCCACTGGCCACCCACACCCAGATGGGTCCGCCATCCCCTGACAAGGTTGATCTTGTATTCCCACCTCTCTGCAGTGGACAACCATCCAGAGCTGTGCTGTCCTATATGGACACTAGCAGCGTGTGGCTTTTTAAATTGAAATATAAATTAAGAGTAAATAACATTAAAAATTCAATTCCTCAGTCTCACTAGCCACATTTCAAGTGCTCAATAGGGACAGGCGGCTGGGGGCCACCATATTGGACAGCACGGCTCTAGAACATTTCCGTGATTGTAGAAAGTTCTGTTGGACAGAGCTGAGTTAGAGGCTGGGACAGGCAGTCTGACATTCCCTGGCTGTCATTCACAGCGAACCGGCCACCCATCGGAAAGGCTGGGAGGCTGGGGCTGTGCTTTCAGGAACTTGTCTCGCTGTCGGTTCATACCTCCCCATCCTCCCCTGGACCAACTCAAACGTCACCTCCTCTGTGAATGACTCACTCCAGCCCTGAGTTCCTGTTCTACATGCCATATACTAATAGCATTCCACACGTGGAACTGCATATCCAGTTGACCCTTGAACAATACCTTGAACTGCACAGGTCCACTTATACACAGGTCGTTTTCAATAAATATACTATCAACCCTCTATATCTCGGATGCAGACCCTGAAGGTAAGGAGATCCGACTGTAAGGGACTTGAGCATCCATGGATTTTGGTGTCTGTGCGGGGTCCTGGAACCTATCCTCCTCCGATACTGAGGGCTGACTGTAATCACGTACGTTGCCATCTGGCCCATGTGACTGCCAGTCTCCTGTGGGCAGGGGCTGCATCTCATTCAGCTGGATGTCCCCAAAGTTTAGCACAAACCTGGCACTCAATAAATGCCTGTGGCCTTCTGGGTTACAGTGCCTGCTTTCCCTCCACCTACGCAGCTGTGTGTCTTTGCACGGGTCACTGCACCTCTCTGGGCTCCTGTTGTATCATCATTAAAATATCAGTGCCTAAGCCTGGTGATAATATTGGGGCATAGTCAAAGCCATGCAGAAGATTGACAGAAGCTCCTTTGAGTGTGATATCATAATAAAGAGAAGCAGATAAAAGACTGATCCTGGTGGCAGACGTGTTTCTCCCATACACAGGCTGTGCGCCCTTGAGCAGTGCATCCAACAGTTCGGAGCCTCTCAATTCTCACGTGTAACCAGGAAATAGGGAGTTATTGGGACCACAGTGCTGGAAACAAGGTCTGGCAGATCATAAGGGCTAACACCCAATAAAACCCAACCTAACTGCAAATAGAGCCATGGCATCTCTGGAAACCCAGGCTGGTGGTCCTGGGACAGCCCCGGGCAGGGCTTGGAGCTGGAATTCCCTCCCAGGGCATGGCAGGCTGCCCCCATGAGGTGGTCTCCCCAGCGAAACTGGTCATGGCGATGAGCATCATTCATCCCTGCTTGCAGTGAATGTCTGGTGACATTTTGAAGACGGCAGCCTGGCTTTGGCTTTGCCAGCAGCAAGGGGATTTTCAAATGCTCGATGGATGCCGGTCCCCACAGACATACAAACCGGAATTGCACGTCACACATGTGAGAGCAGATACAAAGTCATGTGACGGAGACGTTAGGGCGCCCGGGGCCCCCCACGTGACTTGAACAGCGGTGGCCGCAGGGGGTCATCTGGCCTCACTGCCCGGACACGAGGAAAGGGTGGGCCAATTCGCCATGGATGGGAGTGCTGCGTGGGAACTTGGGGATTACAATTCCACACGCCTGGAATCAATATTCTATGCTCGTGTTATAATTCACTTTGCGAGGGAGACGACGCAGCTCTCCGAATTCCTGGGTGAAGTAAACCACGTAGCCCAGAGATTAAGGGGATTTCTGTGCTTATAAATCGCACCCAGTGGTGGGTGGGGTGAGACCGTGGAGGAGGAGGGGGGCAGGGCAGGCTGGGAGGGAGGCTGAGAGTCTCACCGCGAGGATGGCAACGTTTCGTTGGAGCCTGACGTGCCACACTGAGCCTCAGCCCAGCGTGATGTTGCTGATGGAAACGACACAAGAGGTGGCCTGGAGTGCTTGGGTTGACTAAAGCAGCCCTTATGAGGACCGACTAAAGTCAGCCAGGCTGTTTATGCAAGTGCCATAAACAGCCGGGACCCCTCCTGACACCAACATCATCTCCTGCATCTGTAAAGAAGAAACGGAGATACGTGCAGAATATTTTTCCACTCAGACTTGCTACTGAGTGGAGTCTCTGCTTGGTTTTGATCTGCTGCGAGGAAAGTGATGCACATGAAAGATCTAGAATGTACCAGGCCCTTCCACACGGGGCCGAGGCAGTTTGGGGCCGCCCGTCCTCCCCCTCCTCACAGGCCCTCCCAGACACCACTTTCACCTGGGAAGAGAAACCGGACAGAAGCTTCAGGGCTGGCGGGAGGCCCGTGTCCCCGGCAGAATGGGATGAACTTGCCGGGGCAGATCTCCCTCCAGCCAAACTGGGCCTCTCACCTCCAGGGCTGTGACTCCAGCGCCAGCCCAGCTTGTAAGCGAAATGCCTTTCTTGGTGTCAGCCGGTTCCCTAATGGGTAACAGTCAATGTCACCGGATTGGACATGATTAAAAGGTGCCGCTTCTTAGGTGGGCCTGGGGATCATCGCCCGAGCGCAGAATTAGTTCTCAGCCCCCCAGGGAGGGGGCCCAACCCCGAAGGAGAGAAGCCTCCACTCCCGCTAAGGAAGCAGAGGTAATAACTAATAACCTCCCCTCCGCCCCGCCTTCCCCTAACCTTGTCGTGAACCGTGCTTGTTTTGTTCAAAGAAGTGCTCGTGCAACTACTCTCACTTTAATGAAAAGCAGACCCCGCTCACCGTTGCCCCTCCTTGGGCAGCAGAGATAAAAAACCTAATGGCATGTCAGATCCTTGATGGCAAACCCGCCAGGAAAACAAAATTATCAGGGTAGAGCGGAGGCAGCGGACCGTATCTGCTTTTGGACCATAAAATAACATAACCTGATGACCCCCTCATTTGCTGAAGGGACGCCCGGCTGGAAACACCGAGGCCTCTTGCAAAAGTTCCCGCCGCCTGCCTGCCTCGGCCACAGGTCTGCTCACCAGCAACTTTGCTGTCTCGCTCTTCTTTTCCCCTCCCCTCGGGCATTTCAGCCCTCATTTCAATATCCAAGGCACAAGCCCTGGGTGACAACACGTTTATCACCACACAAATTGTGAGACTCTGACAGGAAAAGGTCCAAAGAAGGTCTCTTGTGTGCAAGCATGCGTGCAAACGCACGCGCGCGCACACACACACACCCTACTCCGCACTGAAAAACAAGATGCCCAAACTATCTCCATCAGATAGCGAAGTCAAAAGGCCCCTTACCTATCAGGCTACTAAAGGAGTCTCTTGACAATTCACACAAGGACATTTAATTGCCTCCAAGAGATATTTTGAAACAACTTCAGAAATTGAAGCATTGTGAAAGCCTTTTAAAAACAGCCCTCTTGTCAGATGAGTATAATGATCCCAGAGAACTTTCTCAAGTCGTGGGGCTGGCTGCCAGGGTGATTTTTCTCTTCCTTCTTTTCCCCCTTTCCCCTCCCTCCTTCCATCATTCACAAACAATTATGGAGCACATACCACGAGTCAAGGCCCAAGATACGTTCTGGAGAGACCTCTCTGAGCAACACAGAAATAGTCCCTGCCCGATTTCTGGCCACCTGTCTTGGCAGGTGCTGTTTCTTGTCCCCCAACAGCCAATAATACCTCTTCTTTCCCAATAATAAAACCCCCATTATCTAGCTGGGTGCTTGGATTTCCAGAATAAAAATTACACATCTCAGCCTCCCTTGCAGCCAGGTGTGGCTATGTGACTAAGTTCTAGCTAATGGGATGTAAGCAGAAGTATTGTGAGAAGCTTCCAGGAAGTGTTATTAAAAGAAGAGGAGCATACCATTACCTCCATCTTCCTTCTTGTGGGCTGGAATGTGGATGTGATGGCTGGAGTTCAAGCAGCCATTTAATACCATGATGTGGAAGTCATGTACACTGGATGGTAGAGGAGCAAGATAGAAAGATCCTGAGATGGTAGAATCATTTGGAAAACTGACAGCTCCTTATACAATTAAACATATACATACACTGCACTCAGCAATCTCACTCCTAACTATTTACCCGAGAGAGATCAAAAACCTATGTCCACACAAAGATGTGCAGATAGATGTTCATAACAGTTTTTTTCATAATAGCCCCAAACTGGAGACGATCTTAATTTCCATTAACGAGTGATTATACAAATTGTGGTATATTCATACAATAGAATACTACTCAACAATACAAATAAACTATTGATACGTATGACTACATGGGTGAATCCCAAAAGTATTATGCCGAGTGAAAGAAACTGGACAAAAAAGAATACATACTGTATGACGCCAAGTATATGGAATTCAAGAACAGGCAAAACCACTCCCTCTTTGGTGACAGATGTCCAGACAGTGGTTGTCTATGAGTGGTAGAGGTCAACTGGAAAAGGGCATGAAGAAACTTCCTAAGACAATGGAACTATTCTATATCTCAGTTGCGTTGTTGGGCACATGGTGTATACATTTGTCAAAACTCATCAAACTAGGGCTTCCCTGGTGGCGCAGTGGTTGAGAGTCCGCTTGCCAATGCAGGAGACACGGGTGTGTGCCCCGGTCTGGGAAGATCCCACATGCCACGTAGCGGCTGGGCCCATGAGCCATGGCCGCTGAGCCTGCGCGTCCGGAGCCTGTGCTCCGCAACGGGAGAGGCCACAGCAGTGAGAGGCCCGCGTACCGCAAAAAAAAAAAAAAAAAAAAAACCTCATCAAACTATACCTTCACGATCTGTGTATCTCACCATATGCAAATTATACAATAATACAATACAAATTATACAATGATAATGATAATAATAATAGCCTTGATCCTGTTGACTTTGTGAAGCCACTCTTTTAGCCCTGAACTATCCACTTCTGAACCTTATTTACATGACAGAGGAAGAAAGCTCCACAAGCCTTAGTTGGCATTTTCCATCACTTAGAGCTAATCTATGCTGACGGAACTGTGTCTTCTCCACGCCAGTCACCGACCATGCGTGAGGCTGACTCGTCTCTCTGCTCTGGGCAGTGAAGTCGATGCAGGAGCCGGTCCTAGGAGCCAGGGTACAGGTGGGGTTTGACACTGGGGTTAATCCGATTGCCACAACTTAGAAAAGTCTCTCCCCAGTCCTTGTTCCAGGGTTTCTCAGCCTGAACCCACAGCCGTGGCTCCTCTTGGACTCAGCTTTTGCAGCAAATCCCTCCCCTCACACCTGGCAGCCCATTCAGCAAGCAGGATCGTACCTTGTGGGGTTCACTTGGGTCAACTGATTGCTCTTGAATGCTGGTGCTAGGACTATTCTTAGCATACCGCCAATCCCCAGGAGGCTCTGAAGATGCACAAGGCTGAGTAGCAGCTGCATCGCGGCTATTACCAATGCTATTATCATCATCATTATCGCGGGGATGCGGCGTTTGTGGTTTGCCAATCAGGGGATATTTGGGGGCCTTTTCCATAATTGGAAGAACTGGTCTAGGATGTGTGTGGGTTTCCATTTGGAATGGGAGTGACCTAAGGGGAAGTATGTTTCCTTGTACACAGTAGGGGCTGGCATTTCTGGCAGGTCCAGTAGGCAGCTCCCTGCCTGGAGGAATTTCAGGTTGATCCTCCGTCCTCCCCTCCCATCCTTCTCAGCCCTGCCACCTCTGCCTCACCAAGCAGTCCTCTCACCAGCAACCACAAATTCTACAATTAGAGTTTCATTCCTTTGACTTTGTATTTTCTCTGCCATTAAAATGCAACACCTCTTGCTGTGGTTCCTAGAATGACATTTTCTTTCTTTTTTCATATTCCCGTTTCAAAGAAGGAAGTGGAATACATAAAAGTCAGCATAAGAGGGCGTTGGGGTAGAGATAAGGGCATGGAGAAAAGGGAGGTGGGGTGAGGTCTGTGAAGACAAAA
Organism: Mesoplodon densirostris; assembly: GCF_025265405.1. Lineage (NCBI taxonomy): Eukaryota > Metazoa > Chordata > Mammalia > Artiodactyla > Ziphiidae > Mesoplodon > Mesoplodon densirostris. The sequence continues at coordinate 102,722,873 of NC_082681.1, forward strand.
CAGTGAGAAGAAAGATGAGCGCTTCCCATGTTTCCAGTGTGTCCTGGGTGTTGGTATCCATGATGTTCTCAGGGCAGCCCTCTTCCTGAAGTTTTATTTCACAAACGCTTGGTGCTTACCATGTACCAGACACTGTAGCAAGAGCTGTACAAATTGGACGCATTTAATTCTCATAACAACCGTATGAGGTAGTACAGTATATTAGTATCCACATTTGATAGAGGAGGAAACTGAGGCACAGAGAGATTAAGTAACTTGCTCGAAGTCACATGACGGGCAAGTAGCAGAGCTGGGATCCTAACCGCAGTGGGCCACCTCGCTGCAGAGGCTGCGCTCATAAGAACTTTTACGTAATCCCCCAAAGGACAAGTTATTGCTTCCTCAGCACTGGGTGATCCTACCTGCCCAGATATCTTGCTTTTCCATTCAAACAATATTTCCTTCAAATAGATATTTTGAGGGTACTCTTACTCTTTTTTTTTTTTTTTTTTTTTGCAGTACGCGGGCCTCTCTCACTGTTGTGGCCTCTCCCGTTGCGGAGCACAGGCTCCGGACGTGCAGGCTCAGTGGCCATGGCTCACGGGCCCAGCCGCTCCGCGGCATGTGGGATCTTCCTGGACCGGGGCACGAACCCGCGTCTCCTACATCGGCAGGCAGACTCTCAACCACTGTGCCACCAGGGAAGCCCACTCTCACTCTTCTAATTTTCTTTCCACGATATGTTTCCATTTTCAGGATGCATCTGCATATTCCCAGGGTTTCATTTCCCTCTCAAGTTATTTCCCCAAAGGAAAAAGATGTGGTATCTGTTTCCTTTAAAGAACGTCTAAACCAAAACACAACAACAAAAACCCCCAACGAGTTGACGTTGTGCCATCTTGGTGGCTCAGAGATACTGAGACCCAGGGCATAGCCCTGTAAGCGTCTGAGACATGTTACCTGGGATTTTAGGGTAAGGATCCTTGAACTACCTGAAAATATTGTTCAACAAATGTTCATCACAGCCACAGGCAAAGAAAGGAGGTGGTGCAACCCTGAGAGATGCAGAGGACAAATATCTGAGTGTTTTTGATGGAAGAAAAGCCAGTGTGTATAACAGTCTTTCATATTTGTTGCTGTAGTGGTGGAAGATGCTGGAAGCTGTCGGCCCCCGCACTGGCACTTCTACAGACTGGGGCAGTTGGGAGCTTACCAAGGCAGGGGTGGGGTGAGATTTTGGAGAACAGCACCTGGAGTCTTTTTTTTTTTTTTCCCAGAGAAATGAAAACCACGTTTTCATTTCTCACTGAGGAGAAGCCTGCCATTCCATAGAGAATTTCCTACTCATACCCGAGCGGAATGGAAATCTTCTGTGGATTTTGTTCCTGCCTTCATGGGCTTATGCTCATGACTGTGATGTTTTATTGTTTGTGGAGGTCACAGGAAGAGCTGGTCCTGCTTTGGAAAGATGAAAGCAAAGAGGACCAGGCCTCCCACTGGCTTGGGCAGGGATGAGACAGGAGCAAAAGGACACAGACTTTTGGAGGGTACAAGGAAAAGGCAGGGTTCTGACTGAAACCAGACACTGCTCCAAGCCTGGTGGGGGGCGGTGTCTAATGGTGTCCATGGCTTCTTGCCCCCATAGCTCTCCACTCTGTGACTGGTGCTCCTGATTTCTGACCTGAAGGCCTAGCCTTTTCTCGGGGTCAGAATCAGGGGTCAGTCCAGGCCAGCAGCCCCCTGGAGCCTTCCCTGAAATACCACGGCCCACCGGTAGCCACATCAGTTTGCCTAGAGTCTCTCAAAACTTGCGGGCCCAGAACCCCACACCCCATCACAACCCTGTAGCCTCTTAAGACCCCCCCTCATCTGTGAGGCCTCTGCTGTATGTCCCACTGTCAGCATTCAGGGGACTTTTCTCCCCCTTTTTGCAGCTGGTTCTACCACCCAGTGCCTGCCCAGTTCAGTGCATGGATTGCCAGTGGCCCAGATCTGGCCTGCCCCATGCTAGGGAACGCTTTTTTTTAAAAAATTAATTAATTAATTTATTTATTTATTTTTGGCCGTGTTGCGTCTTCGTTTCTGTGCGAGGGCTTTCTCTAGTTACGGCAAGCGGGGTCCACTCTTCATCGCGATGCGCAGGCCTCTCACTATCGCAGCCTCTCTTGTTGCGGAGCACAGGCTCCGGACGCGCAGGCTCAGCAGTTGTGGCTCACGGGCCCAGTTGCTCCGCGGCATTTGGGATCTTCCCAGACCAGGGCTCGAACCCGTGTCCCCTGCATTGGCAGGCAGATTCTCAACCACTGCGCCACCAGGGAAGCCCCGGGAACTCTCTATCTAACTGGGGTTCTAGAAGGACTGAACTCATGAGTGAATGGGCATCTTCATGCACCCAGCCATGTGGTCCAATGCTACACACACCTTATCTCATGGGATTACCAGACCATCCTCCGAGGTAGATATCATTATTCCTGTTAAAACATCCTGGATACCTGGGGCTCAGAGAGGTTAGGTGACTTGCCCGTGATCTATAGCAAACTTTCCTAAAGTGGGTTCTGTGGAACACTAGTGGCATGGTGAAAAAATGTTAGAAAACATCACATTCCATGCTTCTCAATTGGAGGTTCAGAACAGACATATACATGAAAGCCTCTGAGAACTGCTTGACTTTTTAAAAAAATTAATTGACACCCCTCCCCAATCTCTAACATCCACCTCTTTTTCATTAAAAAAAATTTCTCCAATTTATTTGACCATAGAACATTTTCCCCATGCAACTTGTAGTAGATTCAGTTATTATATGACAAAAATTCACTCCCTCTGTCTAAAGCTTCATGGAAAGAGTAAACTTCCGTGTCCCATTGATGTCCCAAGTAAGCTTCTTTGTCACAAGCTTGGCCATGTGACTTGCTTTGGCCAATGGAATGTGGGTGGAGGTGACAGTGTGCCAGTTTCAAGTGTAGGCCTTAAGGGGCATTGCACGTTTCTGTGCAAATTTTTCTTCTGTGCTTTATTCTCCGTGAGAAGAATATTCCCCAGGGCACTGATGCCTTTCCATTGTGGACCTCAGAATGAGACACATGGAGCAGAGATGCCCCAGCCAACCTGCAGCTGCATGAGTAAAAAGTAAATGTTAATCATTGTGTGCCACTGAGTTTTGAGGGTGTTTGTTATGCAGCATTGTTATCAGGGCAATAGCTACCTGATGCACTGTTCCTATTTAATACGTCACAGAATCCTAGCACTCCATGGAACTTTTTTGGGAAATGCTGAGTCACAGTTAGTCAATGGCTATGCCAGAGGCACACTCAAGTCTTCTAATTCCAAAGCCTGCTTGCCTCAGTGCATCAAGCTGAACAGCTGCCTCTAGGGTTGGAAGCCTGCCCTGAAACAGTGTGCCTTTGGGATTTCTTACTACAAGGAGAAATACAGGGGGTGGGGCAGGTGAGGGCTGTAGTGTCTCCAGGCTGGCACTTTGAGGAAGGTTTGGAGCCCTCAAACAAAGGCACCAGAGGCAGGAAACCCATATGTTCTGCTGTAGTCCATCCTGGGCCAAGTCCTTGGAGGCACTGGATGGCAGAGGGTATGATCTCAGAATTTGTTAGGACCATTTTCAAGTTCTTTCATTTCTTAAGCCTGCAGAAGCCACATTATTTCCAAGGTCCTTGTCAGTAGCCTAAATTCAGACCAATTTGTTGAGTTGGTACAAAGTGCAGAACTGATGGTACAGAAGGACATTAAACTACCGACAACCCTTTAGACTATGTCCACAGATCATCCATAGCCTCAACTGCAGAAACATTTCATTAAATCTTTGCAGTTTCTCCCCAAAGAGTAGGAATGCCCTTCTATCATTTAAAAACAGATGGGGCCTCCCTGGTGGCGCAGTGGTTGAGAGTCCGCCTGCCGATGCAGGGGACACGGGTTCGTGCCCCGATCCCGGAGGATCCCACATGCCGCGGAGCGGCTGGGCCCGCGAGCCATGGCCGCGGAGCCTGTGTGTCCGGAGCCTGTGCTCCGCAACGGGAGAGGCCACAGCAGTGAGAGGCCCGCGTACAGCAAAAAAAAAAAAAAAAAAAAAAAAAAAAAAAAACAGATGGAGAGCAAATGAGCTCCCAAATGCCAACCTAAGGTTCATAAGGGCATGCTCTGTTTGGAAAAAAAGACTAAAAGACAAAAAAAAAAGGCTGGTTAGCCATGGGACCTTCCAGAAAAGTGAGACCTGGAGGCAGAGGCTGGTGGGGCCCACTGAGCAACTCCAGGGTGGCTCGGGGTCCTTGAGCATGTGGCTTTTCTCTGCCCAAGAGCCAAGAGCAGGGCTCTGGGACTTGGGTGAGGCAAGCGAGGCACCCAGGGGACGAATTTAAAGAGGCGCCCACTGTCAGGGTCACGGAAGTGCAAGATGGGCGCTTGATGGTGATGTGCTGTCGGTGCCTTCACTGGCTCTCCCCGGGTCCCAGCCTTGGCACAGAGGCTAAGGCACCTGCTCTGGACTTGGGAGGTGTGTTTTGAAACTGGGCTCAGCCACTCTTTAGCTCTGTGATCTTGAACCAAGTCTTAACTCTCCAAACTCCAGTTTCCCCATCTGTAAAATAAGGATGCAGTTCCCGTCTCAGAGAGGGATAAAGGAAGGCGTTGCTTGCCGAGTTCTAAGCATAGAGCCTTCAGTACATGGTTATGACTAGCTCAGCAAGGTGTCCTCTCTGCCAGGAGGGAGTCCTCGTTCAGGCTTATCTGAGAGATGTTTCTTTTTCTTTTCTTTTCTTTTTTTTTTTTTTGCGGTACGTGGGCCTCTCACTGTTGTGGCCTCTCCCGTTGCGGAGCACAGGCTCCGGATGCGCAGGCTCAGCGGCCATGGCTCACGGGCCCGGCCGCTCCACGGCATGTGGGATCTTCCCGGCCCGGGGCACAAACCCGTGTCCCCTGCATCGGCAGACGGATTCTCAACCACTGCGCCACCAGGGAAACCCCTGAGAGATGTTTCTTAAAGTCACTGTAGTGGATGCTGGGATGTGCCACCACGTTCCCCTTCAGGACCCCGGGCCTGGCTCCCCCAGCTGCCGAGAGAGCTGCCGGCAGGGAGGCCTCACCTGTCTCCCTCTGCAGGGATTGCCTCAGATGCAGAGACCTGCCTCATCCCAGGTCGGCCCCCGTCTCCCGCATCCAATGGCTGATCATCTAGGGGTACATAGGCCCAGGTCTTCACCCCGCAACGGGGACAACTCTGAAAGGCCACCTCAGCTCCCAAGCCCCCATGGGGTTGGCCGAGACCTCTCAGTTGTGGGCATCGCAGTCCCAGTTCCTCCTCTGTCCTATATCCTGCTTCCCTCACTCCCGACCGGAGTTCGCTCCCAGAGCTCTCCTCCCAAACTTCTGACATGTCACGTGCCCACTCCTCTGGGGGGAGGTCTACTTCCCAGGAAGCTCTACCTGCCGTAACCATCCCCCTCCCTCCTTCTATTTCTACGCTCACCATGTTAATCGGGATTCTTTGGGTTGTAAGCTTAGACAAAAAGGACAATGAGTTGGACCACAGAATCCCAGGAAAGTAAAGAGGTAGGAAAAATGGAAACCATTGGGTCTCCATATTGGACACTTGAATGCTACCGAGACGCCTTCTTTTGCTCAGGTCTGTGAATTCAGAGCTTCTGAATTTTGCATCTCAAGTTCCAGACTTAAGTTGGATTTTTTAAAAAAAGAGGGACTTCCCTGGAGGCACAGTGGTTAAGAATCCGCCTGCCAATGCAGGGGACATGGGTTCGATCTCTGGTCCTGGAAGATCTCACATGCCATGGAGCCACTAAGCCCATGGGCCACAACTACTGAGCCTGCGCTCTAGAGCCCACGAGCCACAACTACTGAGCCCACGTGCCACGATTACTGAAGCCTGCGCACCCAGAGCCTGTGCTCTGCAACAAGAGAAGCCACCGCAATGAGAAGCCCGCGCGCCGCAACGAAGAGTAGCCCCTGTGCTCACGGCAACTGGAGAAAGACCGCTCGCAGTAACAAAGACCCAAGGCAGCCAAAAATCAATCAATCAATAGATAGATAAATAGATAAATTTATTTTTAAAAAAGAAAGGAAAAACCAATGCCTTTCTAGTTTGGGAAACTCCAGGGAAGAGTTCTAACTTGCCCTCTCTTGGGTCAGGTGCCACTTTGGACCAATTAACTGTGTGCAGTGACCATGATAAACAGTGGTCACTCCCGCGGGAACCACCAGGTTTTAGGGGTGTGGAGAATTTGACAACAGCAGAGGAGAAAGGAGAGTTTGGCAGATAAAGTAAAAGGCATCCACGTGTAGAGAATGTTGTCATATTTGTAGTTGCCGGCATCGGAACCCCTTTCTCTGAATCTAGGTAGGAGACAGGGCCCCCCCCAACCACTGTCACTTGAACAGCTAAAACTGCATGGCACTCACTGTAGCAGATGCTGTCGTGCCCGCACAGAAGCACTCGGAACTCCTGGCCCCTGTATATGCCAACGTAAGCACGTGTGACTCTCCATACAGGGCACACTGGAAAGGCGCAGAAGTTAACATCCCCTGGGGGACGGGGCTAAGGCCACCCTCAACCAACGACAGATGGGAATTGATGGATTAGAACTCCAGTTTCCTCACCCCTCAGGTGGGACAACTCCAAGAGGGTCTTAACTGCCGCCCTGAGGTTCCCAAAAAGATGAGCCCCAATTGCCCAGAGCAGGCCCCTCCCTTTTCCTATCTCAACACCTAACTTCCCTACTGGCACTTCCTGGTATCACTCCCAAGGAAACTATTTGCACTTGAATCCTTATCTTGGGATCTTCCTCTGGGGAAACCCAAGTTAAGACACTTACTTGCCTTTCCAACTTTCCTAGTGGGAGGCCATGAGCACTCAGGTTTGGCCAGTCAGATGCACGTGCCATAGATTTGATTCTGGAGCACGGGACAGTGAGAATTCTTTCTGGCAGCAGCCACGGTGGTGGCAACAACCAGTTTCCAGCCGATACCGGCGAGCAAAGGAGTTGAGTGTCTGTCATCTGTTGGCAGGACAGGCCGGTGTTCTCTCTGGCCTGGGTCTGGCTCCCCAGCTGCCCTCTGTTCCTACCTGCTTTCCAAGGCTATAGCTCAGCAGCTTTACCAGCAACTTAGTGAATGAACCATCTAATATCGCTTCAACAATTCTTTTAATGCTCCAATCAAGCCAGACTTCGTGCTAAACACCAAGCCACAGTCAACTAATGTGGCTGCTCGTATCATTTGCTCATAAGCAGAGAATGTGATCATTGGGCTGGAGGGAACATCTGGCATCACTCTGCATCAGTCTGATTAGTCATCCTGGTTCGTAGATGTAAGTTTCTGTTGAGCTGGACGAGTGAGCTGATCCGTTCTCAAGGGGCCGAGAGCATCCGGTTTCTGAGGCTGCCCAGCTGAGGATCTAACTGCTGCTGGCGGTGGATTCACCAAAATGCCACCTCAGAAGGGGACGGGCAGACACTGCTCCTCCATGGCCCTTGAATCAAGGTTCTTTATATTTGAAAGAGCAGCTCTAAGCTTTCCACCTGTCACCAAATCAGACTCACACACGCGAGCTTCCCTTTTCAGAGCAAGATGGCAAATGCCGTGAGCTGGGGAAGGCGCCAGTTCCTACTGAGAAGACTGCGCAGCGGAGACCAAGGACAGAAAGCGCGATGTGCAGCTTTGAGCTACCGTGGAATCCTCTTTAGTGCAGTGAAGAGGGAAAAAAGGAAAATATTTTCTTATTCTTCTGCCTTCTTCCTGGTCTTGATAAAATTAATGTTGCTAAGTGCCAGTCTCCTCTGAATACGTGCATAAGAAACAGAATAGAATAGAATAGAAGAGGGTAGAGTAGACTAGTGTAGAATAGCATAGCCCGTAGTATAAAATAGGATAGGAAAGGATAGAATAGGGCAGAATAGGATAGGGTAGGATAAGGTAGGGTAGGATAGGGTAGGGTAAGGTAGTAGAATAGGATAGGATAAACTGACCTCACTACAGGCAAACAATACCATCTTTCCTAGTGGTTCCTGCATCAGCCTTCCCTTTCTCCCATGAAACAAATGCCCTGCAGCTTTACCTCCAGCAAAGAGGGTGAAAATTAACCAAAAAGAAAGCTCCCGAGTTGCTTCAGAGTGACTTTATGGGGGGAGTCAGAAAGGCCGTGGTCGGCTGAAGTTCCATTTCCACACTGACACACTCCTCTCTTGTTAATATTTGCACTGAACAAGCCATTTTCTGTGCTGACATTTTGCATCTAGTTAAATGCCAACAAATCCAGAGAGATGTGGCTTTGACTTGTGGTTCTGCCCTTTGGACAAGCGTCAGATGCTGTGGTCCTTTCATTCTAATTTCTGATATTCCCCATTTTGGATTCTTTCACCCTCGGATTTTTTTTTTAAGTGGATGAAATGCTTCTGACTTGATATTATCTCTGCTGAATATTTAATTGAGAAATGTTGTTAAAAAGGCATTTGGCTTAAATGAGCTAAGTGTATGCATAGATATTTCTTTTCTGACAGTAAAGTGGTTTTGAATGATTCGGAGTATTATGAGGGAATTACAGAAAAATTTGCCCTAAAATGTTAAATATAGTATTTTTTTTTTAGAGCTCACAGCTTTGCTGAATGTGAGGGAGAGAGTGCTACTGAGTATTACTTTAAAGTCTAGGGGGAGGGTGGGGCGTAGTGATGAACTTATGGGCTCTGGAGGAAAACAAGGTTTAAACCTGGTACGTTTTGCCTCCTCATCTCTGAGATGAGGAAGATGAGTCATCATTTCTTCCTCTTCAGGCTGCTCCATGGCTTCGAGGCGGGGATGAGGGCTGGCTGAGGCTCATCCGCGTCAGTGCACCCCTTTTCTCCCAGTGTCCTCCCACGAGCCCTGCTCGCGGCTCTGAGACCACACCCTGGGACCATAACTGACAGCCAGCGGGCGTGGACAGTTGGCCCAAGCTAGGCCCCTTCTCAGTACTTTGGGATCAGGACCCATGGGGTTCAGTTGGTCTCCTCAGTTGAATGCTTGCTCTGGGAAGTGATGAACAGCTGGTCTTCTGAAGAAGGAGGGCTTATCAGGCAGAAGTGTGTGGCCTGGTGGGTTAGGAGGCCCTGACCCCGGCTCCTAACCTCCCAGCTCTTGGCTACCATTTCTCCTAAGAACTGCCTGTGCTATGTGCCCTGGGGCCTCTGAACTACCCCAGCTTCCTTACCTAAAGCCTCTTTATTTAGCTAGCTCTGGGGGCTTCCGTTTTCTGAAATCAAGCAATCTTTGCTTAAACTGGTGGTGCTCTGAATTCCAGGAGAGTTGGGGACCAAATTACTCTAAAGCAGGTCCTATGTTCTCAGCAACTTTCATTCTATGGGTTGGACAAAAAGTTCGTTTGGGTTTTTTGACAACATCTTATGGAAAAACTCAAATGAACTTTTGGGCCAGCCCAATAAAATAAGAGATGTGTCTTCATTAAAAGACAAAAAGGACTGGCAATAAAAGACTGCATTACACGTATTTGGGGTCATGAAACTTTAGAATTAGGGTCAGGCCCTAGGATTCAGGCTTTTGAACTTCATGAACAATATGGAAATTACCCTTTACATCTTTTTTTTCCCTTTTCTTCATTCTGAAGAATGTCTCCCATGCTTACATTCTCCAAGCTCCATATTCACAGGTTCAACAAAGCTTAAGTGCCCACTATGTGCCTGGTATTTTATATCCATGTACTGTGGATTCAGAGATTAATAGGACAATTTCTTTCTGGTGAGGAACTCAGCCGTTGGGTGAGACAGACAGGAAACGGATGAGTAGAGCAGAGGTGGTCGCGAGGCAGTCTGGGAGCCCAGAGAAGGCATGGAGCATGGGGAGAAGGTGGGTCCCTCGTACCGCCAAGAAGTGAAGCTTGAGCTGAGCCTTGATGGCTAAGCATGTCAGTTCAGGTCCTGGGAGCAGCAGACACCAAGATGGGATTACTCCCCCAAGTGCAGTCTCAAAGGGGAGGGGGCAGGAGTAGGTGGGAGAGCCTTCAGGCCAAGATACAGGTCTTATCCCTGAGAAAGGAGGGGAAAGGAAGGAGGATGGGGTGGGAAGAGCCTCAGACACAGCGCAGCTCTGAGAAAGGCTGCACCAGGCCGATGGGGAGCCCCGCAGCAAAGACCGCCCATCAGAGACGTCCCACGTCCGGCAGAATGGCCCAGCTCTGGTGCCCGCATCTTGCGGTCACTGGGTGGGGCAGCCTGCGGAGCCTGTGGTCTCAGCTGCTGTGGCTCCTGAAGGTACAGCAGCTGGGGGCTGTCAGCTAAGAGCACTCCTTCCAGAACCTTCTCCACCGAAGGGAAGCCTGGGTAGGGCCCTCCCATGGCATGGCTGCCACACTAAATGAAGATTACTTTGGTGGAGAAGATGGGGAAAGTCATTTCTGGCAGGGTGGACAGCATGAACAAAGAGGCATGATGGCAAGCGTGAGCACGGCAAGTCCGGGAGATGACAAGTAGTTGAGTATCATGCCTGTGGGCCAGAGGGAGGTTAGACTTTTGTCCCCCATAAGGGGAGTAACTGAAAGATTAAAAGAAGGAGAATGGCATGATCAGATCTCCTTGACTGGGAGTTTAAATGGGGTTTAAAAGCCCCAAACGTTCAACCTCTTTTTCATGGCTAAAGGCTAACACGTATGGAGGACTTACTGCATACTAAATGCTCAGCATTTCATATAGTAACTAGATGGGGGAAATCCCACAGTAGCTATCATATATTGAGCACCTAATATGTACCAGGCAACTATGAAGCCCTATTCCCATAGTAACTCATTTAACCTTCACAATAATCCTATAGGGAGGGTCCTCATTCACAGTTGTGGAAATGGAGGCACAGAGAGGTGAAGTAACTCGCCCAAAGACACACAGTTGAGAAGCGGCAGAGCCTAGATCTAAACACTCTGTGTCCCAGGCTCTACTGTACTCAACCTTGGCTCAAAATTTGGGCTCCCTAGAGAGGTGGACGAGTGGGAAATTGTCCCATAAACCTCTCCCTCACATGCCTGCCAGCCTGTGTAAGCAGGCTGCCTAGAAATGTGAGAGGTGTGTGTGTGTGTGTGTGTGTGTGTGTGTGTGTGTGTGTGTGTGTGTGTGTGTGTGTGTGTGTGTGTGTGTGGAGGGGATTCATCTGGAAGAAAGAGTTTGGTATTTTTCCTGCCTTTCCCATGTTCTACTTCCCACCACACCCCCTGCCACTAGCATAAGTCGGGGTCTTCAGGAGAAGCGATATCACCTATGCCATGAGAAGCTGCCAGAAGGGGCACCTGGTAACTCCCTCAGAGGTGTGATCCTGAGCTGCAGAGATTAGTGGGCTGCCCACACCAGTGCCCTGGAATTCCTGCAAGAGCCTGACTTGGTCCTAGAAGGAGGGGGCTTTGAGAACAGAGACCAGCACCTGCTTCCTGCCTGCAGAATCCAGAAGGAGGAAGGATGGCTGGAATCATCACCCATGACGGCAGGTGAGGCACAGAAGGCAGGACTTGGTGTGGCAAAGGTGAGTGAGCTTCTGGGGCATCACATGAGTCCTGCAGAAGGTAAGCTGCTTGCTGGGTGGAGCGGGGCCACAGTGAGAGGCGATGGCATCAACCATGGTGGGCAGGGATTGAGGGGGTGCCATGTAAGGACAGCCAGAGGGTGTGCCACCCACGCTCGTCAGGGACAGTGGGGCGCTAAGGGCTTTGTGTGGAGCCTCCCAAGCACCCATAAATATGCCCCCTGAGAGGGCATCATTTGGGTCCCTCCTTGGAGAGAGCCCAGTGATAGGATTATGGGCGGGCTAGTCTCATATGAAATGTGTGCTTTTCTCCCTTCCCTCCTCCCAGACTCCAATGCTTCGAGGAAGGAAGGGAGGAAGACTCCAGAACAGCCAAAGAGAGCGGTAGGGAAATGGCAGCACAGTGAAAGCGTAGATTCTCGTCCTCGTTCTCAGGGCAGGTCCCCAAACCTCAGGCCGAGCCTGAAGAGGTCAGACTGGGCAATTTCATCCCCAAAGTTTACTGGAAGCTCTGGAAGCTGGTAAAGCTATCAAGGGATGGGGTGGAGGCCGATGGCTACAGGTGTAAAGGCAGGTGTTGGAAAAAATTCTCTGCTCCCTGTTAGGACCCCATCCACTCCAGTCCGTGTACTAGGCTAGTTTTATACACATCTTCCAACCAGCTACATATGCATTGAATTCTTGGAGGCAGGGGATATGATTATCCTCATTTCACTAAGGAGGACATTGAAGCTCAGAGAATTTAGCGTCCTTGCCCCAAATCTTTAAATTCAAATCATTTCCTTCTTGGTCAACTTCTTGATTTTAGGATTCTTTATGTCATAAAATAGGAACTTCCCAGAATGATGGTTCTAGCGTGGAGTCTAGGGAGGCTGTGAGTGGGGGTGAGAGGGCACTGTGGGCAAACATCTAGCCATGGGGTCCCCCTGTAGCGGGGGCCCATAGGTTGGGGGACAATCTGATATGCCTCCCCGATGACCCAGCCTCAGCCAGGGATGGGCATGTGGACACGTGAAATGAGTTTACCTCTGGTTTTCATGGCGCCAGATGCCACGGGCATTCAGTTATGGGAGGAGCCTGGTAGAGACAGCCCTGTGTGGAATTCCCAGCACCCCTGCAAACCCATCCTTCAGCAGCCTGCGCCTTCCCTCTCTCCATTTAAGCCTCTATGATCTATTGTGATGCACGAGCGCACATGTACACACACATATACATATGCACACACGGGCTAACATACTCATCGCACAATCACTAATACACACACGTGTGCCCACGTGCAAATGCAGACCCGCATGCACACACATGCACGCATGCAAGCTGATTTTTGCAGGAGTCAGGAAATCAGTTTCATTACTAGGCTGGCACATCTGCCCTATGAGTCAAAGTAGCGTACTGAGCTCAGAAGGAGGAATATTTTCCTTCTTGAGATAGCTGAGTGGTTTCCCCTGAGGAGATAATTCAGAAAAATGTTGCCTTCAAAAAGCAGATCATTCTCGAAGGGAAATTTCCTGCCCAAACATTTGTTTTCTTGACATGGAGACAAGTGAAGCATTCCCCGCACCTTGGCTCCACTACCTGGGAATCCACCCAGGGACTCATGGGGCTCCGCCATGAGCCAGAGTGGGTGGCTGTCCCACAGAGAAAGACCTGGGCCATTCAGTGTCCTCCAGCGGGGTGCACATGGTCATTAAGTTCCTCTTCTAGCTTATCCCCTCCCTTGTTCCCCTTAGCAATACTTAGGACTTGGATGTTCTGAGGCTCCTTCTCAAAGGAACTTCTCCTCCTCAGATAAATCCAGAAGGGATGCTTGAAGACTGTTGTCTATGGTAAAGGAATACAGGTATTTTCAAATGGTCATCTGCAGGGGATGAACCTGCCAGGGAGAACTGGGAACAAGGGGCAAATAGGGTTGGCCTCAAGCTTCCAGGGAAAAGAGAGAGAGAGAGAGAGAGAGAGAGAGAGAGAGAGAGGAAAACAGACTTCCGGAATCAATCAAAAGAGAGCTAGAAAATGTGGATGGAACAGAAAAGCCCCAAGCCAAGCATTGGGAGGTAACAGGCCTCTCTCAGACCAAGGGGGCTGGACTCTGTGGACAAGTATGGAACCCCAAATGTGGACATGACAGAGTCATCAGTCAACAGAAGCAACTTGTCCATTGTCTCGTAGTTTGCCACACCTTGAACAGTCGGAGGGGTTGGTCTGGAGTAGCTACCTCTCCTGGTCTGGAACATAAAAAACAGCCGAAAAGGCCCAGGGCCAGACTGGCAAGGGGCTTCTCCCGGGGGAGAGCAGACCACCTCCATCATTTGGGAGACCACTTAAGGCTCGTCTGGGAGGCCTTTGGATGTGTCTATTATACCAAAGACAGTGTTTTGAGGTCCCACTTGTTTATTTGGTTGGCTGTCATGTAAAAGACAAACAGCAGGAGAGAGAAAAACTGTTTTAACTCAAGTAATAGCGAAAGACTAAAAATGAAATCAATTCAGTGTAGTTAACAAGAATTGATCACCTCTCCTGCTAAGTATTGAAAGAAAAAGAGGGAGAGAAAGGGAGAGGAAAAGGGGGAGAGGGGAGGAGGGAGGGAAGAAAGGAGGGAAGAAAGGAGGGAAGAGGAGAGGACAGGAAAGAGAAAGAGAGGAAAGGAAGGAGGGAGAGAGGGAGGGATGTGAGAACAATCAACATAATCCTCTTTGGTGTATATGAAAAATAACATAGAACATTTTCTTATGCCCATTAAAAATGCCTTTTTCCATTTGTGCTGGATGTATAGCCCTCCCGGTCTAGTGTTGTATTTTCACTTTGGATAAAGACATGGTACCACGATAAATTGTTTTTTCTAACTAAAGCAAAAGCAAAAGCAAGGAGATAGAAACAGTGCAGCCATGTAGATGGATGGGTACTGATATCCATTCTTAGCACTGGGGCAATAGAAAGGGGTAGGGACTGTGGCTAACGGTGTACATCAGCCTTGTCTAAAGGGGGCAGCCACCATTCAGCTCAGATCTCATAAGAGATGCTGAAAATTCAGAGTTTTATGGGAAATCTCCAACCTTCAAAATATTGGACCAATTTTTTAAACCCATTTCAGGCTATGCTTATATTGGAGACTTCTGGTTTGTCACCTGTGCCCTAAAAAGACAACTAAAAGATAAGAAATAAAATATACCATTCATTCCTCCCTTCAAATCCTCCACCCTGCCCTCCAGATGCTTAGGCATTAGTAACAAAGAGATAGGCTGGTGTTGAAGACTTCAGCACCATCAGGACCTTTAAGTTGAAGAAAATGAGCAGAGTTGCTGTATTGAATGCTGTAGCAGTTTTTAAATATGTCCCCCAAATTCTTTGGCACTTCTTCCATTGAGACGTGGCGTCTATGTCCTCCCCACTTGAACCTGGGTGGGCTCTGTGACTGCTGTGACCAATTGATTACCGAGAAAATCATACTGTACGACTTCTAGGCTGGGTTATCAAAGGCCACACAGCTTCCACTTGATTCCTTTGAAATGCTTCTCCTGGAATGCTTGCTTTTGGAATAGTGTCCAATAGCTTCTCTTGCTCCCTCTCAGGACAGCCTTGGAGCTCAGTCGCAATGCTGAGAGAATCCCAAGCCACATGGAGAGGTCACCGGTAGGCGCTCGGGTGGACAGTTTTCCCTGAGCTCTTGTCAACCACCAGCCCCGTGAGGGCACCATCTTGGATGTCCAGCCCAGCTGAGCCTCTGGAAGATTTCAGTCCCAGCCACTAGCTGGCTGTGACAGCTTGAGGGACCCCAGGTGAGAACCATCGAGCTGAGTCCAGTCAACTCACAGAACCCAAGAGACAGTCATAATTGTTTTAAGCCACCAAGTCTTAGAGTGATTTGTTACCCACAGACAGTAGCTGGAACAAGCGTGAGAGGCTAACATGAGATTCGTGTAGCACTGCAGACCCACTTATTGCTCAGCTCCTTTGTATTTGTCGTTGTTGTGGCCCCAGTTCTCCTGGAGCTGGAAGGAGGAGGGAGGCGCTCCGTGGGAGACCATAGCCTCAGCGAGCCGGGAGGGCTGCGAAGCGGACTGCCTGGGCTCAGAGGGCCTCCATGTGAGGCAATTCAAATGTGAAATGTAACCTTTAAGAAAAGAGCCTGGGGCCTCCCTGGTGGCGCAGTGGTTGAGAGTCCGCCTGCCGATGCAGGGGATACGGGTTCGTGCCCCGATCTGGGAGGATCCCGTATGCCGCGGAGCGGCTGGGCCCGTGAGCCATGGCCGCTGGGCCTGCGCATCCGGAGCCTGTGCTCCGCAACGGGAGAGGCCACAACAGTGAGAGGCCCGCATATCGCAAAAAAAAAAAAGAAAAGAGCCTGACTTTACCTTTGCATCTTGGAGATTTGGGATACAGAAGGCCTGTCAAATCCCTTCCTCTACCGGGCCCTGATCACATTTCTGTCTTATGTTTGGACACAGGACTCGGACTGTGTACACACGGAGAGCAGGTTCTGGCGCCCAGAACAGAGTTCAGCACTGGTGTCTCTCCTCTTAGGAAAAGAAAATGACAGAGAAGATCAAGAAAGAAAAATAGACAGGAAAGAAGAAAGGAGAGAAGAGAGAGAAGGAAGGAGGGAGGGAAGGAGGGAGGGAGGGAGGGAGGGAAACCAACTGGCAAGGTAGGACTGCATTTTTATTTCCTGCTTTACTGAGTGAGGCATTCCCATCATCAGAAGCACATGTACACGGCATCATGTCAAAGTCTACCTAGGCAGGAAGCATCGGTTGAATTTTCCCAGGTCATGGCTATCTGTTGTCATTCCGCATGTGGAACTGTTTGAACTTACAAGGAGTAACCCAGCAACAGCCATCACCCCACGTGTCCACTGTGCTCTGATGATGCCAGCACAATGGGAATGGAGGCTCATAATTTCACAAGGTGACAAAAAATTGGATTCTGATGTTTCACCTCCACCTGCGCACGAGCAGGGAGGCCAGCTGAATACAGAAGCTCTCAGGGCCCGTGGGCGCTGCACGGAAGCCCTGCTCCACCCTGGCCGGGCCCCTGCCCTTTGCTCAACCCATGCCAGCCGCCGACACTGGGCTCTGCCGCCAGCCCCACAGCGGGCTTTTGTCAATGAAAGCACACCCCTGTGTTGCTGATCAGATTTGCTGCGACAAGGGCCAGGGGGAAAGAAAGATGCTGGTAAGAGGTCAACCATTCAGACCCCACTATTCAGAAATTTGGATTTATTTTTTTGTCACGGAGAACCAGAACTGATGTTAATCTTGGCACTATCCTTGAAAAATAAATCATTCATAATAATACAACAATAAGGGCTTCCCCGGTGGTGCAGTGGTTAAGAATCTGCCTGCTAATGCAGGGGACATGGGTTCGAGCCCTGGTCCGGGAAGATCCCACATGCCGCAGAGCAGCTAAGCCCGTGCGCCACAACTACTGAGCCTGTGCTCTAGAGCCCATGAGCCGCAACTACGGAGCCCACGTGCCACAACTACTGAAGCCTGCATGCCTAGAGCCTGTGCTCCACAATGAAGAGTAGCCCCCGCTTGCCGCAACTAAAGAAAGCCTGCGCGTGGCAATGAAGACCCAACGCAGCCAAAAATAAATAACTAAAGTAATTATTTAAAAAAAATAATACAACAATAATATATAACATTTACTGAGTCCTGACTCTGAAGAAGGGGCTGGAGTGCTTTATATGGATGTTTCATTTAATCTTCAGAGCAACCCTGTGAAGAAGGCCTTATCATTCTCCCATTTTACAGCTGATGATCTTGAGGCACAGAGAGGTTAAGACTTGCCCAAGGTCACACAGCCCAAATTTGCCACACAAGCAGTCTGGTACCAGAGCCACGTCCTCAATCACGTCTGGAAAGGCAACTGCCAGCTCAGTCAAGAATTCCAATTGCTTCTAAGGATGCAAACATCCTTTTCATCATACCCATTTCTGTTCTTTAAAAAAAGTGACCCTATTGATGCTTCTTATCCATTCATTAAGTCACAGCTGCTCCTTGACCATCCTGTTAGCCCTTATTTCGTGCACGTGGAATGAATAAAATTTCACTTCATTCAAAAAGACCCTCGGATTCAGACTTTCCACCCTTTTAGACTGGCTTTCCCATTATTATTCGGTGACTGAGGTTTTTCTCGGAGGCTTTGGAGACTAGACTAATCACAGCTGCATTCGAGGGGATCACCGGGGATGGGATGTTTGAAAGTGTCATCTAGATTGGCAATCAGGGGCCAGCCCGTGTCATCAGCTGCCGACTCCCAGGGCAGAGCAGTGATGGGATGAGAGCCCTCGACTTCCACTTCTGCTGATGGGCACAGTTGGTGGCCTCTGGGGCTTGGCTAGAACCCAGCATCCGAGGAGAGATGCTTTGAGCTGGAGGCAGCTGATGCGTCTCATACACGAGGAGCTGAAGGAGAATGTGGCAAAGAATGGAGGCATTTGGGGTCCTATATTCGGCTCAGACCAGAGCTGTTCTTGGGTTAGAAGATGTCCCTGGGCCTGAGTTTGGGGGCAGGTGCAGAGTGAGGAAGATGGCTCCCTCGCCGTCTCTGGGAACAGATGGCGGGGCCTTCCCTGTGAGCAGCCAGCCTGCCAGCTGATGCTCAGACATCCTGGCTCTCAACCCTTGCAGAGTGGGCTGAGGCTACCTGGGGCTTTAAGCCAATTCCCCACCCCCCAACTCTGTAAAGAGGCAGAGAGTTGCATTTTCCTTTACAAACAAAACAAACGAAAAACACTTTCAGAAAAGGGGATAGGAGGGAATTCCCTGGCAATGCAGTGGTTAGGACTCCGCGCTTCCACTGCAGGGGGGAGGGGTTTGATCCCTGGTCAGGGAACAAAGATCCCGCAAGCGAAGCCGAGTGGGTGCGGCCAGAAAAAAAAATGTTAACAAAAAAGGGGATAGGAGAGACTTTGCAGGCAAGCTGCAAAAGTTTTCCCTTAAACCGTTTGACTTTGGGTAGGAAAAAGTCTAGGTTCCCAGAGCCATATGGTATTGGGGGTCATTGAGTCTGGGGTCTAATGTTGCCAATAGATTTTTCTGGAGAAAATAAAAAGTCATGTTTTCATACGAAGCCTCCTCATTTTAAGTTGGTTCAATTATTTAAAAAACTTGTAAAAGCCATATGCGCCAAACCAAACACACCCAAGAAACTCATTTGGTTTCCAGGCCTCCAGTTTGCAACCTTTGGAGAGCCCTTGCCTCTTGCAGAGACGGGGAAGCTGAGGTGCGGAGATGAAGAGACTGTTACCTGGAGGAGCAGCAGATGGCTTGCAAGCACTGGGCCTGCAGCAGGTACCATCAGTGCTCCACCACCTCCCCACCCACCTTCCCGACTCCGTGGGTTCTCTTCACACCCAAGAGCAGTGTCTGCAGCTCTGTGGCTAAGTTTTTTCCTTTTTTTTTTTTTTGTCACATTGCATGGCTTGTGGGATCTTGGTTGCCCGACCAGGGATTGAACGCGAGCCCTCGGCAATGAGAGCATGGAGCCCTAACCACTGGATCACCAGAGAAGTCCCCTAAAGATCACGTCGTCTGTACAAACTGGAAGAACTGAGAAGTATCAGCCCCTGGGAGCAGCCCTCAACCAATGGGAGTTGGGAGTTGGAGTATAAATGCCCCGGCTCCCTTGCCCCACTGGGTGGGATAACGCTGACATGCATGTTCTACATCTTTCCCAGAGTGTCTCCAGGATACTGAGATCCAGTTGCCCACTGTAGTGGCTGGATTAATAACGTACTCATTACTGGTTGCCCTCCCTTCCCTGTCTTGTTGCCCCGTGTCTCCACCAGGGTTTCCTGCGCTTCCCAAATAAGCTAGCTGTGCTTGAATCCTGTAGGCAGGGTCTGCCTTGGGGAGAAACTCAACTTAGCCCAGGTCTGAATAGCTGTGATCTGTACAAAGAAGAGGGCGCCTCTCTCTGGGGTGCCTTCTGATGCAAACATTACAATGATGGGCGTGGGATATTTCTCCATGCAGAGTGAGGTACCCTATGACAACTTCGAGAACTCTGGGCCATATTAAGGGCACCTGTTGGTTCCAGGCAGGCAAGAGGAAGAAGACAGAAGAGACTGTCTACACCTCTCTGAGGTCCAGGGAAAGGCTATGCCTGGAATTAGAGATGCTGGTTCAAAACATTTGGAAGAATAGAACGTTTTGGCCTTCCCCAGCACAAGTAATTACTGGGACTGTGTCTCTGAAAATCACCTAAATGCAAAATCATGAGCATGCCATTTCTGTTTAATAATAATTTTATTAAAAATAAAGTTCAGTTCAGTGATGAGAAGGAGCTGGGTAAATTATCTTCCAAACACGTTCTTCTTCCTTTTTCCTTCCCTCTTCCCTTCTCCCCTTTGCTCTGTCCTTCCCTGTCCCTGCAGGCCTGAGAGGCAGAAACCAGCTGGGTGACACCACACAGCTGGGGCCACCATTTAACTCATTCTTGTCCACTGACAGTGAGACAACGGAAAGTTCTAATTGTGAACTTTCTCACAAATCTTCTGACTTAAGGAGGCAATGATAAAGCCTATTGACAGGGTCTTACCCTTTGTGATGCTAGGGACCCCTCTGACATCTGGGGAAGCCTACAGACCTTTTCTCAGAAAGCAGATTAAGTACATAAAATAAAATACAGAAAAATCAAAAAGGAAGCCAATTATGCTGAAATGCAGTTATAAAAATATTAGAAACCCAGGTGTGCGATAAATGCACATTTATTAATGCATTAAATATGATCTAGTGGCAGGTCTAATAACAACCATAATTTCCAAGTCGTGCTGAGCATATTTCAAGATACCTGCAACAACTATATAACATGATATAAAAATATCTATGATTTCTCTTGGTGATAAACTCGTAGATACTCCGAAAATAACAGTGCACTTGCTAAACTGCCGCCAGAGGTGGGTGAAAATAAATATGTGATTTTTTTCCCATCCAAATTGACAGACCCCTTTGGGGATTACCCTCTCACCCCAGATATGAGGCATTTCTTTTTTGCCTTCTAGTTTCTAGAGGAGATGTCAGGCTTTTGTCTTTCTGGAAAATTGCTCTATTGTCCCTGCAGCCACATTCTTAGGGACCGTTTATTGAACACCTACTGTGCTCCAGGCACTTTATTTACTTAAAAAAAAATCTATTTAGACCTTCAGGTTCAGGGAGGTGGTTAATCATAGTCCTTGGCTCCTAGCACGTAATGAAACCTGGACCAGGTAAGACCCTGCTTGTGTCTTATTCCCTCTTTCTCTCCCCACCATCATCTCCAATCCTCACTTTCATTCCCTTCCCCCTACAGGCATCCCCTCTGTGGTATGTGCTTGCTATGCGTCTTTATATATGGGCATCGCCGTGTAAAACAGGAAATGCGTCTTTTGTGAGTGGGTTTTGAGTTTCCATGACCAGTGTCATAAACCTCACTCATTTTCTTATCTTTCTTCACTCCACACAATGTCATGCAGAGCTATTGCTCTTGCTGTATATGGATTTTGTGCATTGCTTCTTCCTGCCACATGGTATTTCATAATGTCCATCCACCTTTCTTTTCTTATCCATTCCCCTAAGGATGGACACCCAGGTTGTGTCCAACTCTCCTCCCAGCTGTCCCCAACAACAACTCAATAGTGAGCATCCTTATAACGATGTCCTTCTGGACCTGGGACCATTCCTCTGGGCTCTATACTTGGGGCGGGGGGTGTCACAGTGCATATGCCACTTAAATTGCACTAAACCAAATCAGATTCCTTTTCAGAAAAGCTGCTGCAGTTTACACACCCATCAGCTGTGCCTGGGATCGTCCCTCTCCCTACATCTTCAACAGCATTTGATAGATTCACTTTTTTAACATTGGCCATTTAGATAGGATCAGGCTCTTTTTTTTTTTTTTTTCGGTATGTGGGCCTCTCACTGTTGTGGCCTCTCCCGTTGCGGAGCACAGGCTCCGGACGCGCAGGCCCAGCGGCCATGGCTCACGGGCCCAGCCGCTCCGCGGCATATGGGATCCTCCCAGACCGGGGCACGAACCCGTATCCCCTGCATCGGCAGGCGGACTCTCAACCACTTGCGCCACCAGGGCGGCCCGGACCAGGCTCTTTACACACCATTAGCAGGTGTTTTTGGTGCCCCAAGTACCAGCTCCTCGGAGCAACTCTGGTATTGGTCCCAGCAGTGACGCATCGGCCTGTGTGAGTTCGGACTCACCCTGCAATTGTGTCTCATCTCAAACACGCAGCATACATCTCTCCATTTTCTTCTGCCTCAAGACCTTTGGAAAGGCCTGGGAACCTGCTCAGCCTGGAAGCAAAGTCCAGAAATGTGGGGGAGATAACTGCACTGGGGACAAATGCTCAACTCAACTAGTGGAGAATAAAACCCCAGCCTCCTGTGTTCCCAGCAGACAATTCTAGGAGGCATCCCATGTCTCTCAGAGGTCCTGATGGAATCCAGCCCCCAGTTTCCTACATTACAGACCTCAATAATCCCTTCTTCTTGTGGCATTTCCTCCTTCCCCTGTTTCTCTCTCCTTCTGTTGCCTCAACCCTTCTTCCTGAGCTCACCTCCCAAATAAAATACCCACACCCAATCTAAGACGGATACATTGTTTCCGTCTGGATGGTACAAAGCAACCTCCAGTGGCTTAAGTGACACTTACCAACATGAATTACTCTGTTACAAAGATCAGGTATCACCAGTCCTCCAACACTAAGAGAGGGAAGGATGAAAAGGAAGGTTTTTAAAAATCTCAAGCTAACATCACATCTTATAAGCCCATACTAGAGTTTATACACCCTAAAGCCTTTCAAAGTAGGAATCCTAGAAATGCCAAGAGCAATAGCAGTACTCACTACAAATAACTCAATTTCGTTTCTTTTCATGGCTGAGTAATATTCCATTGTATATATGTGCCACATCTTCTTTATCCATTCATCTGTCGATGGGCACTTAGATTGCTTCCATGTCCTGGCTATTGTAAATAGAGCTGCAATGAACGTTGAAAGAAATGACTTTTCCAGATTTAGGTCCTCGAAATCTCCCTCTACCTTCTGGGTAGAGAATTGGGTAATAGATTGGAAGGGGCAATAGAAGAAGTGGGGGTCTGGTTTTATAGTCAAGGCAAGCAACCAGCCGGGAAGCAGAGATGGTGTGAAGTGAATAGATTCTTAATATCTTTTTGAGGAAACAGGGTTGAGAGTTGCTGGCTGGAGTGGCGAGGGGAGGGAGGGAACGAAGCAGGGACCCCACTGATACTGGACACCAGCCTAAGTCAGAGAATGCCAGGGAAGCTGGTGGGTCACAGGACGATTGCACACTCCCAAGGGGATAGTGGGATCATTAATTAGCTCATATTTGTCTGCATATTCTCACATAAAAGAGCCTTTATAATCCTCAAACGAAGCATGAAATTTTGAGCTGAAGGAGGCCATGTAGTGCAAATGAAGACGGAAATGGTTAGGATGGGTGGACCAGGGTCATTAGTCAATTACCAGGAGCTGGAATGTCAGCATCTCTCAGAGAGTGGGCACATCTGGTGGTCACAGAGAGTCTTTCAATGACCAACCTCCCACTCCAGCTGACATGGGTTCTTTTATTTCAACCTTAAAATAAAAGCCCTTTCCGTGAAGACAGTACGGTACCTACCATCAGGTTAATTTCTTCAAAAAGGAAGGAAGAACAAAAAGGCATATGGGGGCTTCCCTGGTGGCACAGTGGTTGAGAATCTGCCTGCTAATGCAGGGGACACGGGTTCGAGCCCTGGTCTGGAGGATCCCACATGCCGCAGAGCAACTAGGCCCGTGAGCCACAACTACTGAGCCTGCGCGTCTGGAGCCTGTGCTCCGCAAAAAGAGAGGCCACGATAGTGAGAGGCCCGCGCACCGCGATGAAGAGTGGCCCCCGCTTGCCGTAACTAGAGAAAGCCCTCGCACAGAAACGAAGACCCAACACAGCAAAAATAAATAAATTAATAAACTCCTACCCTCAACATCGAAAAAAAAAAAAATAGGGCATATGGAAGGCGTCTTAGGCAGACTACCAGTGATTCTGATAGTAATCACTCAAGCGTTATTTAAACCTGAGGCAACTTCAACAGTCTTCAGAGATGTTCTCCCAGCTGTGTGTGCACTGGGAAGAAGGGTAAGACTGGGGAGTGCCGTGAGGCCTGGGGAAGGGTGGGAGAGGCAAAACATTCTTCCCAGGAAGCGAGGCCAATAGACCAAGATTAGATGGAAGTGTCACCTTCTGGACATTTGATATTTGCCCCTCTCTTTTATCTGAACATTCTTTTCCGGTGGCTCAGACAAAGCATCAAAAGTGATATTAAAATGCTAGTTAGGAAACATCACCTCCAACAAACCCTGTTCATCAAAATGTTAGTGCTCTCTCCAGGGGCCTCGTGTTCGGTTTGTCAACAAGCTGAGGCCATTGAGCTGGGCCTCCGTGAGGCCCAAGAGCATGATTTAATTAATATCCTACCCATAATCCCTTGCTGGGTTTATGCAAACAAATCCCTGTCACTCCTCACCTTAGGATTTACCCTCTCCTTGATGCAAGTGTTTATTTACACACAGTTTGACCTCATCATGGTGTTCAGCAGATGTGGGTCTTACTTATTTGCATTGTTTTGTAACAGTTGCAAACTTCATTAGTGGCTCAGGGAGAACTCCTCTGTGGACTGCCCCAAAGATAGGTGAAGTAAGAGGGTTCACACTAATTAATCCTCCCTCTTCGGCAATGCTGGATATTAATGATAACATAGTGCCCCTTTCAGAAACTGCCTGGATCCGTTCAAAATCTTGTGGTCGCAAGTGACAGAAACGGACTCTTGGCTACCTTGGGCAGAAGGGAATGTGATGGGATGCTATTGGGAGTTTAGAGCAATGAGGGAAGGCAGGAAACCTAGTCAGGAACCCAGCTGGGCAGCAGGCACTCTAGAGGTCAGGATGGGTACCACTCCTGGGGCAAATGACTCTCCTCCAAGCCCTCTTCTTGCTTTGTGTCACCCTGCTCACCATTTGAGATTCTCCCGGAAGATTAGGGCCCCCGCCTGCCCTTTGATGGATTAAGGTAGTGAAGGAGAGAGCTCATTGGCTTCCATAGGGAGTGGGCAGGCCCCTTGATTATTCCCCCTCTCACCACTCACACAACATGACATGGGAGAGGAAATTTCCCACAAGCAAAACCGGCGGGCAGCTAGAAGAGGGAAGCAGGCGTGCAGGGCCATGGTGCAAGAATATCCAGCACGGTCCCTGTTGTCTGTAAGCCAAGGCCAGTTTCCAAGCCCTGTAGGCATCGAATGTTTTGCTGCAAAGTGTCATATGGAAGAAGAAAATGAGAGGAACTGGGATTATTCCACTCAACGAAGAAGGCTCAGGTTGGGATGGGGTAATGGCGTATGAGCCCACCATCTCTCTGTGAAGGCAAAAGCATTGTTGGGCTGAGGACTTTTGCTCATTCCTCAGACCAACTTAATTGTAAGATGTGTGGTATGGGGACTGTCATCCCGTTTTACACAGTCAAGAAAGATGGGCCTTTCTCCTCACGCTTTTTGCTCTGTGGCAAGCTACTTCTCCAGGAGGAACTTTCCCTTGACAAGTACTTACCTGGAAAATAATGGCCAGCTTGTTTGCAGCTATGCTGAAAGCTAAAATCGAAAAGATGGGCTTTCTGACAGACATGCTGATCAGGCAACCAAATGATAAAATGACCTCATACATTCAACACACTTTTACTGCATATCTGCGATGTGCAATCCAGATAAGAGCGGGAAGAGGGTTTTATGGGCAGCGTTTAAGAGCAAGGCAGGTGGAGACAGAGGCTTCCCGAGTCCCTGGGTTGTCCTGGGGCAGGCACCCCTTCCTCCTCTGCAGCCGCTGATCCCTGGCACAGGGGGCGTCTTGTCTGTAAGAGTCCGAGGGGGCACAGCAATGACTGCAAAGGCTCATCAGACAAGGGTACTTTCGTTGAAGGTCAAGGCTAAGGATGGGGCTGGGGAATGGAAGGACCTTGAAGTCCCGAAGGCAGAAAGGGCAGGGCTGGGTCAGCCCTGAGCACACCCTGTCCTTTCCACTTGAGAAGACTTCTTGGAAGGAAGCAAGGTTTTGGAAGCTTTTGAGAGCAAAGAAGTAAGAGGACATGGTAGATAGCCCGGAGGGAAAGGGACCGTCCCCTCTGCCTCCTCGCCAGCTCCCAGGGCTTCCAATCCCCTCAGCATGACGACGACTTCCAAATGTGGATCTCATGGCCAGACCACTCTTTGACTCCAGACTTACACATCCAACAGTCTCAAAATCCACAGGATAGAGGTGTATTTCTCACTCATGCAAATGTCCAGAGGTAGGCAGCTCAGGGTGGGGTGGCCATTCTTCTCCAAGAAATCCGCAGGGACCCAGCCTCCTTCTATCTTGTTTCATCTTGAATGATTACTTCTCAAGGTCACTTTATGGTCCAAAATGGCTGCTGTGGCTCCAGTTATCACATTCATATTCCAGGCAGCAGGAAAGATGAGGGTAAGCCTCCTCCCTTTAAGGGCACTTCCTAGAAGTTGTGCATACCATTTCCACTTATATCTATCGGCCAAAACTTACTGGTTATAGCTAGCTGTAAGGAAGGCTGGGAAATGTTGCCTTTATCCCAGGTAGCCACATGGTCAGTTAAAATTTGGGGTTTTGACTCTGAATAAGGGAAAAGAGATTAGGGTTCAAACCCCCAGGAGTCTCTGCCAGAACCCCAATCTAAATGGGGTTCTTTTCTTATTAAATGTTTCCATAGCTTTCTCCACCCCTCCTTCAATAATTCATCCCATTTGTACTTGCTTAGAGTCTATTTACATTGCTAGACTTTTGAGCTACCTGATGGCAGTGATCTGACCAGTTTTGTTCTTTTCTTCATTTCCAGTGCCTAGGCAGTGGAATGAAAATTGCCTCTCATGTGGGTTCCCATAGCATAGGGGACATCCTTATGTTACAGCAACCACAAGAATGCAGTGTGCATGCGTGTGTGTGTGTGTGTGTGTGTGTGTGAATTTTTGTTTTTATTGGGTTATAGGAAATGGGATGAGAAATGTCACCTTGGACTATGTCCCCCAGGGAATGTCCACCCTAATCTTCCTGGAATGGTTTTTGTGTTGTGGTGTTTTTTAAATTGAGGTTTTAAATTTAAAATAATAAATTTTTATCATTTAAACATTACTAATGCAGATATTTTACTGTAAAAACTGAAGCTCGGGACTTCCCTGGTGGCACAGTGGTTAAGAATCCACCTGTCAATCCAGGGGACACAAGTTTGATCCCTGGTCTGGGAAGATCCCACATACCGTGGAGCAACTAAGCCTGTGCGCCGCAACTACTGACCCTGTGCTCTACAGCCTGTGAGCCACGACCACTGAGCCCGTGTGCTGCAACTACTGAAGCCCGTGTGCCTAGAGCCCGTGCTCTGCAACAAGAGAAGCCACCGCAGTGAGAAAGCCTGCACACCGCAACGAAGAGTATCCCCCGCTCGCCGCAACTAGAGAAAGCCCACAGGCAGCAACAAAGACCCAATGCAGCCAAAAAAAAAAAAAAAAAAAAAAAGTGAAGCTCTCTAGGGGTAGACAACTGGACTGAATTGTTCATGCCTCCTCTATCCCTCCCTACTCTTTGCTCTGCCCCTTGACTTTGGGGCTTGGCCATTGACCTGCTTTGGGCAATGAGATGTTAGCAGAAATGAAGCAAGCAGCACCCTGAAATGTGATTGTGCGGTCATGCTTTCCCTGTAGCGTTGCTGCCGTCACTGTGAGAAGAACTTCCCCAAGGAAATGGCCACCCCTTCAGGTGGCCACGACAGCAGACCTGACCCAGTCTGAAGAAGAGTTTTCCAGCAGAGTACCAGACCAGATCAGCCAACCCACAGTCAACCAACAGATATGTGAGTATGAGCTGTTTTAAATCACTGAGGTTTGGGGTTGTTTGTTACGGCAGCAGTGGCTGACTAATACACTCCCCTTCCTCTACCTCTCTCACTCCATTTTAACTCCTCCAAGGTAATTGTGTTCACGTCCTCTCAGACCCTTACTCTGCTTGTACACACACATTTCTGTGTATGTAACTACCTCTGTGACTAAACTATGAACTTCTTAAAAGCTGGACTGGATCTTATTTATTTTTACCTTTTCCCCTTGGAACAGTGATTGAAAATACAGTAGAGTGGGAAGACAGGCTTTGGCACGTACAATTTCTACTCAATAATGTACTAGCTGTGTGACCTTGGCTAAGCCATGTGACCTTGTTGTGCCTCACTCCTTTTATCTGTGATGTGGGAATATGAAAATCTACCTGACATGGTTGTAGAGAGGATTCCAATTTGTAAGCGTGACTCTCCTAGCAGGGCACCTGGCAAAGAGCGTGCATTAAAGAGCTGGCATCCTTTAGAGTAGGTTCAGAATACATGAATGTTGCTGTTTAAGTGGATGTGCCTGAGATAAATAAAGAGCTGGTGCAGACTATGCAGTGGTTCAGGTCCCTCGAGCGATGGAAGTCTCCGTCCAGCCTTGAGCGCCCTCCTTGTCTTGTCACTGTTCTTTGCTTTGAGTGAATCTAACCTCACAGCCAAGTTTCATGAGAGGACAAGCAGCTTGTCCTTTGGGTGTCAGCTGAGGGAGTGAAAAGTGCATACTGGTCCACCCATCAGGAGCCCTGGGTTCTGGGGGTTACCTCAGTCCATTGGGCAAACCACTCAGCTGTCATCGCTTGAGCCCAACACCAACCCACGAGCCACGGAGATGCCGTTATCCCCACTTTGCTGATGAGGAAACTGAGGCATGGAAAGATTTGCTGACTTACCAAACAACACAACATCAATAAGTGGCAGAGACAAGAGCAGACTCTTAACCTAGTGTTTTCCTACTATACCTCACTGCCTCCCAGACTGTCAGGAAAATTATGTCATCTGACCCAAGAATTCTCCTCTGGAAGCTCCTCCCAGCCTGTCTATTTGAAGATAAAAACAACCACAAATTCAGTTTACATCTTCTTTTATTCCCTAGCCTATTTGAGCCAAGGCTGAATGGTGCCAATTTGCCTATGGTGGTTTTTATGATGTGGGCTGGGTTCACTGGGGACTGCTCTGAAACCATCAAATTCATTTCAATTAGAAGTGTAACTTAATGTCCAATTTTCCAACCAGATTCCCTAGGTAAAAGAAGACCATTTTGTTTGCTGAGCTGCCTCTACCCGATGCACACTATTTCTGGGTACTAATTATGCCCAGTTGTGCACCCTGGCTAAGGCATTTTCTCCAAGTTAAAGGGAGGCACAACTCAATCAAAAGAGAGGTGGGAGAATCAGCATGGAAAATGGGTGTGTGTGTGAAATTTGAACCAGGGTTAGATCAATTCCAGAACGTTGCCCAGGGTTTCCTAAAAAGAACCCAGGGAAAAGTAAATACATCTCATCCTTATTAACACTCCAAGCCCTTAAATGAGTCCTGATGTTAATCCCTAAGAGATGCCTAAATGCCTATTTCAAATTGTTGCCCCACTTGTCTTATAAAACAACTTGTACTTCTTTTTATTCTCTCCATGTTCAAAAATCAAGGAAATTCCTTTTGCAGTCTAGGGCCAAGGAACAACCCAGGCCTGGCTTTGATTACTGAAAGCTGGAGAATTTTGAGTGAAAGCTGCAGCCGGCTGCCAGCCTTGTTATTAGCAATAAGCATCAAGCCGTTCTCGGGAGATCAGGGGCCTTTTGAGGATGTCAGACAGCGGCCCGCACTTCCCCTCGACAGCACCTGCAGTCACCGCTGGAGGTATGGGCCTGTCCAGAACTCCATTTCCCCTTGGCTGAATCGGCAGCCGTAACCAACAGAGAAATAACCCCTTATATTTATATAATATCTACCTACAAGCGACTCCAATTGCCATCCTCCTGTTTAAGATTCTACAACGGTTCCCCATTGTCCCTCAGAGCAAGTCCAAGTGCCTGGGCTTATTTTTCTAGGTCTTGTGACAACAGACCTCACCTCAGTTACGCAGGGGCTTTTTTCTTTTTTTTTCTTTTTTTTAAAAAACAGCCTTCCAGGCCAGACATTCTTCTGCAGCCGAAGAGGGTTATTATGGAGGGAGTAGAAAGATCTCCAGAGCTGGAAGGCTTGGTTCAAACCCCAGCTCTACCCCAACTATAGGACCAGGGCAGGCAAGTTACGCTCTTTACCCAGGAATCAGTTCTTTTCTCGTGTATAAAACGATGCATTCCGAGTAGATGATCTAATCTAGCATGTCCTTCGACAATCTGAAATCTTACAATTTTCCTCTCCATCCATAGTCTTTTTCTTCCCTTCTTGCCTCTGTCTTAGAGGTTGGATGAGCTAAGATGTTTGCTTCCCAGCCTCTCTTTCAGCTGTCAGTGGCCAAGTGATGCAGTTCTGGCTGACAAGGCACAGGGAGGTCTGCTGGGGTGGCGGATGGCTGTGGCGCCCCATGTCACATGCCCTTAGCCCACCTCTGATTTCAGATGCAGCTGCAGTGGATGGTTTCGTGTCCTTTGGACTCACTTCACGCAGACAGCATCTAACTTCCAGTGTGCACTGTGCACCTTCTTGCTCTCTACTCTGGGGCTTCTCTGATGCCATGTAAGCTCACTGGACCTGCACACAAGTAAAGCCCGGAGGTGTGGGGTTCATGCTCTTGGAGTCGACCCTCAGTCAATGGGGGACAGGGCCTGGTGGGGAGATGCTCCAGCCACCTTCAGGGGTGGACAGGTACCCCTGTCTTTCAGGGGTACACTTCTGGGAGGCATTGTGTACACCTCTCTGGAGGTCCAGGTGGACCTGAGCCCCCATTACCCATGGCAGCAAACTCCTTAGCAGATCTTCCTGTCTTTTTTTCCTTCCCTCTCTTACTCTCTGTTCTTCCTCTTCTGCTTTCCAGGAATCAGTTGCCAAATACACTAGGGGTGCACAAGTTTTTTTTTTGGGCTTTGATTTTGGAGCAGCCCAAACTAAAATAGCTGGCATCACCTTCTCTCTTTCTTCTATCTTGAATGCAGATACAGATGTGATAGCTGGAGCCAAGCAGCCTTTTGGGGACCAGCGTGAGGGAAAGCCTAAGAAAGTGGCAGAAATGTCACCTCTGACATATTTGAGTGACTGAATCAACACCAGCAACCGGCAACTTGTAGATTTCTTGTTATATGAAACTTACCCCTATTTATTTAAGCTATCGCTACTTGGATATTTTCTGACTTATAATTGAACACAATCCTAATTGATATATTAGTTTTGCTCCAATATACTATAATCATTTTTAATCTCTGTGTCTTTGATCACGTTGTTCTCTTTACCTGAAACACCCCCTCCACTCCTTTCTGTTGTTCTACATTGTCTTTTTCTTTTATGAATCAGATGGATACTCACCTCCTCCTAACTCCTTCCCTGAAAAGAACCATGGTCTTTTTGCCTTCTATAAAATTCTTTAATACCTTTGTATATGTAGAGCCAAATGCAATCTTGTTTTCACCACTAGGTTACACTACTTCCATCCAGCATTCATTAGACATTCTCTTGCAACGTATTTATTGATGTATGTGGACTCTCTCCTCTGTTAAGGTGTTATCAGTTTTGTATATCTCAATGCAGGAAGCACTGACCTTCGTACATATACTGTTGCAATAATAATTGCAGTTAACAGTGATCCTGCACTCACTGTGGGCTAGGCACTGTGCTAACCTCGTTCGTAGCGTTGACTTACTGAGTTTTCACAACAGCCCTGCAAAGCAGTGTGATATTCCCATTTTTCAGATGAGGAAACTGAGACCCAGGGAGGTGGAGACAATAGCCCAAGTTCCCACAGCTTAGGAAGTCACAGAGCTGTGATTTCCACCTTGGTCTTTTTCCCTGCAAGGCCCAACTGCAAGAACTCCCCTCTTCTGTGAGTCATGGATTTTAACCTGCATGAGGAATGGGTGTAAGGAAGGTTTGCAGAGGGAGCATTTTACTAGGAATCAGACTACCTGGGCCCTTGTACCCGCTTTGCTGGTTACTTTGTCCTATAAACTCAATCAAGTGGCTTCACAGCTCTGAGTTTCAAAATCCACATTTACAAGTTGGGGATAAAAATAACTCCAGTTCTCACCTGAAGAGACTTTTGTGAGGATGGCATGAGTTCGAGTATGTAAAAGTCTTTTGTGAACAGTGAGCAAAGCAGCTGGAGACAGAGGTGATGGGTGATATGGTGGAGATGGTATTGAGACCAATAGTGGGTGGCAACACGTGGGCCCCGATGACCAAATCACAAAGTGATTCCAAATATTCAAATTGTCATTGTGGAGAAGGTTAAGGATTATTATCTCAACGAGTTACTTTCAAGTATATTTTCCTTTCTACCAGAGTGCTATATCATACAAGTCTGTCTAAACAAATTTAAAAGTACAATAAAAACTCTAAGTGGCACAAAAGCATGGTGTTATAGTTTAAATGGTGGCATATTTGTCCTGATTGGTACGTAAAATATTGGAAGGTCTTATAACTGATGTATCTCAGATTCAGTGAAATACCCCTGCCACAAAGGAAAAATGTAAGGGTCATGAGAACATGTAATGAGGCATCTTACCCTATCAGGAGTCTCAGGGAGGGCTTCCCTGAGGAAGTGACATTAAGGTCCATGCAAGGAGAGGAAGCCGGGAAAGGACCACTGAATCTTCCTAGAAAGGAGGAAAGGAAAATATAGCCCCCATTTCATCCCGCTCTCACGGGATTTCCCTACCCGTGTCTTCGGCAGGCCGGGCTAGCAGCTCCCTTACATGCAGTTCAAGGCCAGCTGTGTTGTATTTGGTGATGACCCTGCTTCTTAACCTGGGGATGAATGACACTGGCTGAGGCAAGGAGAACCCAGCTTTTAGGGGCAGGTAACAAAAAATAAAATAAAATAAAAAACTATATATCAACAGCCATTCTCCAGCTGAAAAGGCCTCAATTTGCTGCTCTTAACTCTGTGCCCGATTCTGACGTTGATTTCTCAGATCTTCAGCCTTCTTTTGGTTTGGGGCTTCATTTCTGTGAGCTTATGACCTGACAGCACCATTAGAAGAAGGATTTTTAAAATGCTGCTTTGCAGCAATGGGAAGGGATTGCTGATTGTGGGCACATACAGAAAAGGGTCAACCCGAGACTCTGGAGGTCTCCAAAGTGAACTTCAAACCAAGAACTAGATGAAGGTGAAAACAAAACAAAATGGCATCTTTGTGATACATAGACAACAACAGACTAACCAGTAAGCAGCCAGATGTAAAAGGAGGGAGCTGGCCTGATGCCACTAAGATCTCTGCCAGTCTCGTATTCTAAAATTATGAAAAACACATAGCAGTGGCATTGGAGAGGAAGGCAAAGAGTCCATGCCACGTGGGTTTAGAAATCACACCAACACGTTGAAGGTCTACCGCATGGTCAGTGCGGTTGCTAAATATTCTGTAAGGAGACAGAGAAATGTAAACCTGAACACTCGAGTCTGCAGTCGGGTCTGGGAGGTGACACGTGTGAAAAAATTAGACAAATTCCAATTTGTCTAGTTTCTCAATTCTCCTTGAGAAACTGCTACAAGGAGAGCCAATGGGAATTCACAGAGGGAGAGTTCAGCTTGGGATGGATGGAATGCTGTCAGTCAGCTATTGCCACAATAATTCTGGGTAGCTGCCCCATGCTCCCCTTACAAAATCTCAGTGACATGTAACAATAATCGTTAATTTCATTACTAGGTCTGCAAGTTTCGACTACTCTGGCCGGGCTCACCTGATCTCAGCTGGGTTTGCTGTGGCTCAGCTGGACGGCTCTGCTGACCTTGGCTGGGCTCACTTGTACGTCTGAGGGTCTGCTTGTTATCAGCTGATCTAGAAGGGCTTCAAGTGGTGTGACTGAGGTCACTTGGCTCCGCTCCTTATATCTTCCTTCCTCTCGCTGGCTGGCCCAGGCGCATTCTGCTGACAATAGTTTGGGTCCAAGAGCACACATGGAAGCATTGTATCACTCTGCTAACTTCCCGGAAGACGAAGAAGGCCATCTGCGGAGTGAGCTTCGATAGCTTAGAAGATGTGCTGCCCCCGAGCTGAGGGACTGTTTTCTTCACACCTCAACTTGTCATCACGTGGTCCAGCAGAGGCTCACCGAGCCGCTTCCACGGCAGTCTGCACAAGTGGTTTGCATGCTAACCTCCAGAATGTTCCAGCCTCGTCAGATAGTTTCGGGGTCAGTGGAGAAGGGGAGGTAGCACTTCAGGCTTTGACTCTGCATGGGGATGCAATGCGATAACCCTTCATGGTGATTCTGGTCTGATTTTCTGAATTAATGCTCAAGAGCTATTTCAGACCCAGTTTAGGCACCACCCCAGTTCTGCTGGTGCCCACCTCTCCCTCCCTCTAGCCCTCGGGCACCTGTGTTTGTCAGGCAGAGCAGCCTCAGTGACTACTCCCGTCCCTGCGCTTGTGAAGTGCCTCACTGGGCTTCAGCCTGGCCTCCAGCTGCCACATCTCCAGCACCAGGTCTAAACCACAAAGGCTTTGGTTTCCCTAGAAGCTTCTGGAGAGGCTGAAGAACACAGCCTGGAGGCGTGGGGGGAGTTAACACCTTCTGGGGTGAGCTGTGACAAGTGGCAGGAAGGGACTGGCTTCACGGCCCTCCCACTCCCATCAGAGGTCCAGATGCAGTGGTTCCACAGAGCTTTTTTCTTTTAACGTCTTTATTGGAGTATAATTGCTTTACAATGGTGTGTTAGTTTCTGCTTTATAACAAAGTGAATCAGCTATACATATACATATGTTCCCACATCTCTTCCCTCTTGCGTCTCCCTCCCGCCCCTCCAGGCGGTCACAAAGCACCGAGCTGATCTCCCTGTGCTATGCGGCTGCTTCCCACTAGCTATCTATTTTACATTTGGTAGTGTATCTATGTCCATGCCTCTCTCTCACTTCGTCCCAGCTT
The DNA here is from genome assembly GCF_025265405.1 of Mesoplodon densirostris. NCBI lineage: Eukaryota > Metazoa > Chordata > Mammalia > Artiodactyla > Ziphiidae > Mesoplodon > Mesoplodon densirostris. The sequence continues at coordinate 102,757,294 of NC_082681.1, forward strand.
CCCCTTCCCCCTCCCCGTGTCCTCAAGTCCATTCTCTACATCTGCATCTTTTTTTTTTTTTTTTTTTTTTTTGCGGTATGCGGGCCTCTCACTGTTGTGGCCTCCCCCGTCGCGGAGCACAGGCTCCGGACGCGCAGGCTCAGCGGCCATGGCTCACGGGCCCAGCCGCTCCGCGGCACATGGGATCCTCCCAGACCGGGGCACGAACCCGTATCCCCTGCATCGGCAGGCGGACTCTCAACCACTTGCGCCACCAGGGAGGCCCTACATCTGCATCTTTGAAGGCCATTATTCAGCCTATCACGAGGCCTGTTCTTCCCTCTCTAGTGGAGCTATTTCACGCACCAGCCCCAGAATGTTTCCTAGCACCCCCTGCCCATGTCCTAACCACACCCCTTCAGTACTTAACATTTTTGTGCATGCGGGCGCTTTCCAACTGCCTCCACCTGCTTCTCTCTCCGCCTGAAGGCTTTTGGCCACTGGGGCCTGCTCTGCCTGTGTATATGGCGGGGGGGGGGGGGCGGGAGGGGGGGAGGAGAAGTCAAGGAATTGACTTCCCCTCCTGCCCTTCCCTCTCAACCCTGAGAGCAAGGCCTTAAGCAATGCTTGACAGCATCTGGTGGATCAATACCCCAGCTCTCTTGTTCCTTGGTTGGGATAACTGAGGTGTGTCCTACACTGCCTCCCACAGGTCCACAGAGGGATTGCTCTCCGGTTGCTCACAGTGATAAGTAGCTTGATAACACTCCCTTTGTTGGCTACCTTCCCTGCCCCGTCTCTCTTACTCCACTCTCCTACTGGCGTGTTCTAGAATGATCTCCCAAATAAACTACTTGCACTTGAATCCTTGCCTCTAAACTAAGACACGCAATTTGCAAATATTTCTTCCAAGCCTTGTTCATGCAGTTCTCCTGCCTGAAATGTCCCTTTTCTTCTCATGCCCAACTGCTCATCTTTCTAAACCCTCTTCAGCCCTGGGGTCTCCCCCAGCACCTCTGTACCTACCAACCTCTCCTCTTCCTGCCCATCCCAAGTGATCACAATAGGCTATTATCTATACAAATAATCAAGAGAGACAGCGTGGCATAAATGTTAAGACAGTGGATTCTGAAGCTAGACTATATGGATTCAAAACCTTCTCCACCACTTACTAACTGAGTGATGGTGAGCAGATTACTTAATCTCTACAAGCCTCAACATGGGGGTGGTAATTGAACCTACCTCCTGGGCTCGCTGTAAGAAGCAGATGCTAGCAGAGGCAGCCTTCTTAGTACAGCACTGGGCACACAGCAAACACCTAATAAGTGGTGGTTATTATTGGTCACTTTAACAAGTTAGTATCCAGTGCACTTTTAGCATTGCACGAGCCTCTTTCATATACGTATCAAATGGGTAATCAAACAATTAATTCTGAGGAGAGTTCAATAGCATTTTCTCCTCTGGAAGGCAAGCTCTTTGAAAGCAGGGACTAGTCTGTGTTTACCTCTGCTTATACACAGTGCCTGGAGTGGTGAATTGGTGTTTGACAATATAGATATATATTTTTATTATTATTTATTTTTGGCTGCATTGGGTCTTCGTTGCTGCACATGGGCTTTCTCTAGTTGCGGCGAGCGGGGGCTACTCTTCGTTGTGGTGTGCAGGCTTCTCATTGCGGTGGCTTCTCTTATTGCAGAGCACGGGATCTAGGCGCACGGGCTTCAGTAGTTGCGGCACGAGGGCTCAGTAGTTGTGGCGCATGGGATTAGTTGCTCCGTGGCATGTGGGATCTTCCCGGACCAGGGCTCAAGCCCGTGTCCCCTGCATTGGCAGGCGGATTCTTAACTACTGCGCCACCAGGGAAGCCCTGACAATATTTTTAAATGAATATTATATCTAAAGGACAGAAGGAGAAAGGAGAAGGGTCTGAAAAAGGACGAGGGAGGAAGGGACCACATGGGGAAAGACAATCAGCTTCTTTGTAGTTCTCCCTGGAGCTCATCGGATGCCTGAGAGGGCAGGCTGAGTGGGGCAAACAGCCAGGAAGCCCTGGGCAGCACTGAGAACCAGTTTTGCCTCTGGCCCTGTGATAGACAGGGATACGCCACTGCTCAGATCCCGAGGCAAGGAAGGGCTCCCTTCCCAGCTGCGAGGCGCGTGGTCAGCACACAGCCTCTAGCTGCCAGCTCCTTCAGGGAGCATCTCAGCTGCCGAGAGCTGTCTGGCCTGAGGTCATGCCTTTCCCCAGGGCGGGCCACGTCCTGCGACTGAGCAGTGGGGGAGTGTAAAGGGCCAGACATTTCTGCCCAACGTGAGACTTCCTACGGGCAATCCTTGTCCAGAGCACCCCACTGGGTTGGCTGAGTCTTAGGTGCACATGGCAGCTAGACCCTCCCTTCCCACCTGCCCCCCCACTCCTGCTTCCTTCCCCTTTTCCACAGGTGTTGATCTCAAACAAACTTCTTGACCCACAAACTCCACCTCTGCTTCCACAAAGCACAACCTGTGATCGGAACAAAGACTCAACCTCCTTCCAAGTTCAAGTTCATGCTTGAAGCTCTCTTTGGAAGTTCAGGGACCCAGAACCACCTTCTTGTTTCCTTCTCTGGCAGTTTAACTCCTCAGTGATGTTAAGTGTCCTGACTTAAGCCTGAGAATATTCTGAGCTCACTGTCCTTTGGCCCAAAGAGAGCTGTTTATCTTTCAACTTCACTTAGAATGGTAAATTAAAAAAACCTCATTAATTCAGACTGTTCTTATTTGGAATTTGTGATGATCCAGAGAGGGGCCCACCCATGGATGTTTGTTTACGTTTGCATTATCAGGGAAAAAAGAGCCTGCCAAGCCAATGGCGAATGTGAGCACGATTGTAAAGGAACCATTTCAACAACTTTAAGGAGGAGAAACACCCTTCTCTCGCTTTAAGAGCATCAGTTTACAGGCAGAAATTCATGTGATATTCTTATCAGTTTATTGATCTCAAAATACTTTTTAAAGCAACCCATTGGTGGTCTAGTTGGCATCGCTCTATGTTAAATTCAGTTTGACATTTACTGAGCTCCTATTCCCTGTGGAGCATGAGATAGGTCCTGTGGGACATACTGAGATGAAAACAATGCAATCTCTACGGATGAGGAGTTTACAATCACAGTAGATGCTATCGCCGCATTCAATTTTTTTGTTTTGCATTTCTTCTCAAATGTTAAAAGTGTTTCGTAAATATCTAGCCCCAGCCTCAAGCCTGGTATATGCTAACTATACAGTAAGTACTTGTTAAACAAGAGAACTCTGAGTCAGACTGTCCTCCCCCACTCACTGGTCACCCAGCACCTGCAGAATTTGGTCCCTAGAGCCCCAGCAGGTTGTATGTTCCCTCCTGTGACATCGAGGAATGCCTCATAGAGCTCGCTCACTCTCCCAAGGCTGTACACATCACAGAGGAAATCCTCGCCCACAACAGTCAGCTGTGATCTCAACCTTTTTGAAAAAGGCCCCTGTTTAAAACGGCAGTCGTGACCTTGGCTCTGCGGGCTTTGCGGGGACAGAGCTGGCTGGGTTTCTGGCCTGAGGCTCAGCCTGCAGGCATCCAGAACTTCCAGACAATTACCATTCCCCTGGAATTGCCCTCACTCCTGATTGCTATTGGTTAATTAAAGAAACCTAGGCTCCAGACTATATTACCCACTCATATGTCACATCCGATGTAACTAACGAGTTTTCAGCAGAACAGGGTTTTGTGTGTGTGTGTGTGCGTGTGCGGCAATGTTGTTAAATTTGATGCACAATGCTTCTCTCCACAGAGAGGGGTTCCCTTTCTCCCCTGTGACTTTTCAGCCGCTGTACAAATGCTTGAGCTCTGCCAGCTGTAATTCTGCAAATTTTCTAGTGTCACCCAAGAGGTTTTTACCTTAATCATGCCACCTTGACTTTTTTTGCACTTAGTAACTCCTCACCCAAAGGGCCTCAAACACGTCCTAAACTCTCTAACTATTACCAGTTTAGAGAGATAGTCCTCTTCCCTTCTGGCAGAGCAGACGACTAAAACACCTGGTCTAATGAGACTCATCTAGTCAGAATTGAGTTTGTTCTATTTAATTCAATTCAATAAGTGTCCAGCACCAACCTAGGTGCTTTGGGGATGGTAAACAGAGACAGGGTCCCTGCACTCAAGGTATGGTCTTGTTGGAGAAATAACAGAAGATTTCTATAACATTTGCAGAACAATATATAGTTGACCCTTGAACAACATGGGTTTGAACTGCACAGGTCCGCTTCTAGGTGGATTTTTTTTCGGTAAATGCGTACTACAGTACTGTGTGATCCGAGATTGGTTGAATCTGTGGGTGCAGAACGGCGGATACAGAGGGCTGACTTTAAAGTTCTATGCAGATTTTCGACTGCGTGGGGGTCAGAGCCCCTAAGCCCCCCACCCCCCCGTTGTTCACGGGTCAAATGTAATTCATTCATTCACGCAAAAAATATTTATTGAGCATTGTATTAGTTAAGGTAAGGGCTCAGGCGCTGTAAGAAAAAGGACCCCTAGTGCAGTGGCTTACAAAACAGAGGAATTCATCTGTCTCTCATGTAACAGTTCTAAGGTCAGTGGTCCAGATTTGCAGGGCAGCTCAGTTCTATGTGGTTCTTCAGGAACCTGAGATCTTTTGCTGTTGGGCCCTTCCACCCACTAGGGTGCTGCTCTCATCTGTAAGGTCAGTGCCTGGTCAGGGGCACATTTGTGTCCTAGGTTGGGGGAAGGTGAAAGGGGAATTTCAGGGCCAGCAGTTTTTAAAGCGAGTGAGGCAAAGTTCCACACACATCTTCCACTTTCGTTCCGTTGGGGATGACTTAATTGCATGGCCATATCTAGCTGCAAGGGAGGCTGGAAATGGCAATTCTACTTGGGTGCCTATATGTCCAAGGAGGAAAGGAAGAATGGACTTCGAAGAGCAACCAATAGTGTCCCATAAGCATATACTGTACGCCAGAGACTTCCAATCCCACAGTCACAGCAATGATCAAGAAGACATGGCACTGACCTCAGAGAACTTAGATTCCAAGGGGAAAGAGAACAATGAATCGACTACTAAAATAGTTTTGAAGTAGGATGGTACCCAGCTCTGATACCAGGGCCTGCATTCTTAAGCATTTTGCTCTACGAGCCCTGGACTTTGTCTTTTCAAACACTTTTGCTTAACATTTGCCAAAGATTTCCCACAAGCTCAGGATAAAATCCAGATTTTGTTAGCAGCACCCTGGGAGAGCTGGCCCTGCCTGCCTAGTTTAGTTTCCCTGGGCAGATTGCCCTCACACCCTTGGCTTCAGTCATGATGAACTCCTTGTAGTTTCCCAAAAGCAGACAATCCGTTCATCCTTCTATGCCTTTGCCCAGGCTCTTCTGTCTGTCTATAACACCCTTCCATGAACAGTGCCTGGTACCCTCTCCCTACCCCCACACCCCTTACCAGCCCAGATGGCCTTGAAGTCCAAGCAATTAGACTTGCTGCTTTCACTCTCTTCCCATCATATCCGGTGCATGTCTCAGTGAGTCACGGGACTTTGTGTGAGGTGATGGAAAACACCCAGCCTTGGCAATCAGACAGATGAGTCCAAATTCTAGCTTCACCACCCACTGTAACCTCGTGAAGGTACCAGATTTCTCTGCCTGGAGATAACTCTGTTAAGGGGGACGGGCTTGGTTCAAACTGGGTTTCTTTTTTTTTTTTTTTTTTTTCTTTTTGCGGTATGCGGGCCTCTCACTGTTGTGGCCTCTCCCGTTGCGGAGCACAGGCTCCGGATGCGCAGGCCCAGCGGCCATGGCTCACGGGCCCAGCCGCTCCGCGGCATATGGGATCCTCCCAGACCGGGGCACGAACCCGTATCCCCTGCATCGGCAGGCGGACTCTTAACCACTGCGCCACCAGGGAGGCCCCAAACTGGGTTTCTTTATGCAGTGCCAGGAACCGAGCAGATGCTCAGCAAAGGGCAGTTTCTGTACGGCCTTCATGTGTCTGGCTCCCTTACGATATGGTGAGCTTCTTAAAGCAAGGACTCCACTTCAGGGTCCCGGGGTCTGGAGCAAAGGAGGTACTGGATTCCTGTCTGTGAGATGAATAGATGGCTTAATAATGTTAATTCATACTAAGATGTGGGTTAATTACTTTTTTCTGTCCCTTTCAGGGGCATTTATATTTTTTAAAGGACCACAGGAGGATAGAAATGTTTCCTCCAAAAAAAAAGACTTTCCAGTGGAATTTTACACAAGCAATTTTGTAGCAAAAGAACCTGGGTTCTTGCAAATTCCAGCAATTCACCAGTTATCCTTCCCAGCTACTGCTGAGTTCCATCCTAACCAGGCGACTGGCATCCATCTCTGGCAAACCATTCTGTCTTCTTCCCCACCAGGGAAGCACCTAACTGCTTCGTGCCCTGCTCCCAGTCAGAGGGTGAAAATACATCAGGATAATTAATTTACATGGAACTTTCAAATACTGGGGCCTGGGAAAAGGACACCTTGGGGGAGGGGTTAGAAGACCTAGATGCCCTGTCCCTCGCCAGCTGTGTGACTTTCCCCAAAGCCCCTCTAGTCTCTGAGCTTCCGTTCACCCATCTGCAAACTAAAGTGGCCCATTAGGACAGGTGGTGTGTAAGGTCCAATGGGACATCCTGGGTCCCGCGACGAGGCTGTGTCGATACAAGGCAGCATCCTCAACTTGGCTCATTTCTCAAAAGGCCACAATTGGCATATTCAGACAGAAGCCATGTGTGCTCAGCAACACTAAGGATGCTGCAGAGACTGCATTTCCCCACGGCCCAGAACCACAGAGTGCCAGCTCACCGTGCCCTGCTCCACAGCCCGCCTCTCCTCCACCCTCCTCTGATGACTGCAGCCAAGGCTGAGATCTCTGGTTACAACTCTTGCTTTTCTTTCCTGTCCAGCCCCAGGCCTGCCTCCTGAGCCCAACCCCTGCCAGTGGACTCCCTCCTCCTCTCCTATAATGCTTCATTCAGGCACATGTCAGCCTTGCTAATTATTATTCAGCCCGAACACCTCCGACACATTGGCATTTTCATTGATTCAAATTAAGAGTCAGACTAATAATTAAGGCAAACTGTCCCCCCATCCTCACCCCCTGACTGATGGATTCTTAGTGTCAAGACATTAACCTTTAGGTTTGGGACCTTGATGCATTCAAACCCCATAAGCACCTGATAAGCAAGCAAACTATAGAACCTTTCCCTAAATCAGCTCTTTCTATCTCAACTGTCTTTATTTGTCTATTCAAATAGATATTTATCTTGGGAAAGAAAACAAACTTATATTCTAAAGGACACATATACAGAGAACCAACCCACCTATCACTGCAAAGGTGGAATCTGAAAGCCATTTAGCAGTTCCTTTGCCCCTTCTGAATAGGATTGAAGGCGCCCAACTGAATACCTGAAAGAAACCCTATGGGCAGTATGGAGATCCCATTAGGAATTCTGTCAGACCCAGGGTGCGGGACCAGACTCTTCTGAGCATGAATGAGGTGTGTCAGTTGTCTGTTGCTGGGTAACCAACTACCCTCATCATTAGTGGCTTAAAACAGGAGCAAATCACTCCTTTGCTCACGATTCTGCAATTTGAACAGAGCTGGGTGGGGAAGACTCATCCTCACTTCATGTGGTATCAACTGGGGGGGTCCACTAGGGAAGATCCACGTTCGAGATGGCTCGCTCATGTGGCTGGCAAGTTGGTGCTGGCTGCCAGCTGGGAGCTCAGCCGAGGCTGTGGTCCAGAGCCTCCATTCTCCTCCGCATGGCCTCTCTAGATGGTTTGGGCTTCTCCAAACATGGCAGCTAGGTTCTGAGAGGGAATGGAGAAGAAGGGAAGGCAAGCCCCAATGTGCAAGCAATTATTAAGCTTTTGCTTGCTTTATGCTTGCAGGCATCCCATTCGCCAAAGCTAGTCATATAGCCAATCCTCAAGTCAGTGTGGGAGGGGACTCCACAAAGAAGGCAATACATTGGGGGAGGAGAAGACAAATGTACAGTCTACCACAGATGGTAACTGAGGAGGAAACCCTAAAATTAACTTTTTAAAAACACACTACACACCTTATAATTCAAAAAAAATTTTTAAGCAACTGCTATCCAATCATCTCTTTCAAATCGGAAAAAAAGGCAGATCAGTTGAGTTCTTTCTGGTTTTCTCATTTATAACACGAAGGAGTCTGATGGCACTCGGATCTCGAAAGGTCCATTTGGTTTCAACGTGCCGTGACTCCTTAACCAAGTGGCTCTGTCCTGTCTCTCAAATTCCCCGTCAGCTCCTACGTGGGAGCATATTTCTCATGCTGCAGTGTCAAGATATGGAAGAGACAAAACTTGCTAGATGTTTGAGTTAAAAACAGAAGCCTCTAAATGTATGGAATGAGAGCTGGCAGGGAGCTAAGCCATCATCTGGCCACCCCGTCATCCGAGAGGGGGCAAGAAGCCGAGGACCCCTCTGTCTCCACCGTCTCTCTTCTGGGTCTCTCTGTCTTGGCTCACTCCGTGTTTCTCTATGTGCTTCCTCTGCATCTCTCTTCACCTGGTTTTTGGTATCTTTCTCTGTGCCCTCCATCTCTGTCTCTCTCTTTGATCCTTTCTGATTCGTGCAATCTCATCCCTCTCTCTATGTGACTCTGTCTCTCCCCACGTGTCTTATTGTGTGTGTGTGTGTGTGTGTGTGTGTGTGTGTGTATGTGTCTGTCTGTCTGTCTTTCTCACATCTTCTATCTTCTCAGGGTTTCACACGCCTGAGTCGCTCTCTGGCAAGATGTCTTCTCACATCCTGGCGTCTACACTTGGCTGCCCTGCACGGTTGGACTTGAATCCCTGCCCCGCCAGCTGCCAATGGGTGGCTCTGGGCCTCTGTCTGGCGGCTCCTCTGTGGGCAGGCTTGCTGTTCACAGCTGGTTTGCCATCCAGACCCTTCCAAGACTGGCATCAAAAGTGAAGCTGGAGGGCTGATGTCTCTCGTGGCAACTCAGTGCTGGAACCCAAGTGCAAATGCGAGGGCAGAGAACACACACATGCAAAACACACACTCGGACACACTCTCACACATACACAGTTTGGTGGATGCACTGACAAGCCACCCAGCTCCCCCATCATGGAAGGACCTGTTGCCCAGCTATTGGGAATGTCAACAGCGAAGTGGACACCCTCCAGCTGTGGACACCCTCCGTCCCTTCAGAGATGGCCTCAGTGGCAGAGAGCACCTCGCCCGAGGGCACACCCCTTGCTGGGCAGCCCGTATCTGGTGATGGACTGATACAGAATTTTTGGCCTTCTCAACCCATCTCTGAAGGACCACTGTAGCTCCCCAGTGCCCAGTGGACTTGACCAAGGCTGTCATCAGGTCTGCTTCACAGCAGCTTGTCAGCTCCATGTGCCCACTCTTGCTTCCTTCTCTTCCCATCCTTTCCCCAGATGTTGATCCCAAGGTCTCTCCTTAATTAACATGCTGCCTGCTAAACTCAGTGTCCAAGTTCGCTTCCCAGGAAACCCAGCTGGTGACACTCATAGTCTCTCTCTCTCTCACATACACATACACACTCTCTTTCTCTCCCTCCCCCCTTAATTTTCTTCTCTCCCTGATGCCTACAACCTACCTTTCTCCTTGGAGCTCTCCTTTGTCATTTACTGAAGCCCTGTTCCCCAGGCAACTCATCTCGCCTGTGTTTCTGGTCCCACAGTCCCGGCAGCTTGCTTTAGCCCTTGCAGTTGTCTCTCAGATGGCATGAGAGTCTTCAGTGGTTCCCTACTTTGCATTTTCCTCATCAGTACCGTAGAAAGAACACCAGCTCAGGAGGGGAGAGGCCCAGCTTCAAGACTGACTGCATCACTAACCACCCGTGGCACCTCGTGCAAATCATTCCCAAACCCTGTGCCTCAGCTTCCTTGTCTGTAGAAGGGGTTCCCCTGAAGTCTCCCACACAGGGTGAGAGATGGCCCTTGTGTTTGTGCTGTGCTGTGCTACATAATCCTTAGTTCTATTAAGTATATCAAGTGGGTTCTTGAGTTCATGTGACAATTTTTCCCTTTATTCTCTTTCTTAGCCTTTCACCTATTGGTTCTCTGATTGTTTACAGGCAATGGAACCCTCACCATAATGCCTGATTTGATTCCCGCAGCCATCCTATGAAGCTTGCTTTATTATCCTCTTCTACAGATGGGAGCATGGACATTCAAGAGGTTGAGAATCTATTTAAGGTAGCATGGCAAGTGAATGCTGGCGTAAGACCTAAACCTGGGTTTGATCGTGTCCAAAGCCCATGCCTTGCAAGAGGGAGATAAGTCCCCCCAGGGTCATGAACAACACCATGGGCTAGGATAGGACCAATCTGTGGATGTGAATCCCAGAAATCCTAGGGGAGAGATGATGACCTTGCTACTTTCTTGGAAACCTGGTTCTAGTCTATTTACTACCCAAGAGCCAGGGGTAAGCGAAAAAGGATCTCGGCTCAGGAACCCTGAGATCTAACCTAAGTTCTGCCTTTAACCACTTGGAGATCTCTTAAATGCAGTGGATTTCCATTTGGTCATGGGGTAAAGAGCTATATGCTGTCTGAGAACCCACCCTTCCAGTTCTCAAATGCAGGCCTCTCACTGCAATGCCTGCTCTCTACTCTCTGGCTTTCCAAATCCCACTCATCCCTCAGCGTGTAGCCCCAGTCTTATCATCCCAGAGTTGTTCCCATTGACTTCATTCTGCACTGACCTCCTCCATTTCTGGCTACTTGGGAGCCCTAACTCTTCCCACATTCATTTAGATGCTTATTCCTGTGCCATGGGCAGAGTACAAGGAGCTCACCTTTGGACTCTGACCTACATTTAAATCTAGACTCTGGAGTTTATCTGCTGTGTGACTTTGCGTGAGTCATCTAACCTCTCTGAACTTCAGTTTCCTCTTTGTAAAGTGATGACACTGCCTATTTCACGGGGCGATTGCGAGAAAATGAGATAATGCTGTTATGTATGGAAAACTTCAAGGTATTGTATCAATGTTGGTTTATATTATTATTGTTATGACTAATCAGTAGTTCGTGTGCAATCTGATTGAGCATTCCTGGAAGGCTGGGGCTACCTCCTTTGTAGTATCTAGAACATGCTGTAAGTGCAGTTGGCACTAAACACTCGGCCGGAATTGAGACTTATAAGCAACACATGAGGATGGCTGGGTTTTTGAGAAGCAGGCAGCACCTCTTCCATTCTGGCCTTGAATGTAAGAATATTAACCTTGAATTCTATAGAGCATAGGACCAAACAATTCTTCCAACCACCCACTGGCATAAACCAGAATATTCACTTTGCCTTAAGATCAAAGAACACAGGCTAGAAGCTTCAGTCCAGAATGGCTCTATGTGACAGGCGGCTGCCATATTGGAAACACAAATTCTGATGCTGAGGCTTTGGGCCAAAATCACATGTACGTCAGCAGAAGCACAGGTTTGGGGGAGGGTGGACTCTGCAAATGGGAGGTGAAGGATAGGCTATTGCAGGAAGAGGAAAAGGAAAACTTTCTCCTGGAAAGAAGCAAGACTTAATAATAGCCCATATGACCCCCAAAACTGTCCAAAAGAAACAGAGGCACTGGAAGGAGATCAGAAGGCCAGAAGTGGGAAGCAGCATTGCCTGCCTCTCTTGCTTTCTCCTTTCGTTTCCTTCTGCTACGAGGGGTCTCTAGGAGTAGCCATGCCCACTCCTCCATGGTCTCAGTTCCTGAGGTGGTGGTACCTCTTCCTCACCCATGGGGATTGGTAACCATTTCTCTTTGATCCTGCTAGCCTTAGGGATGCTAGCTGCTTCCTGCAGTTTCTAACCTTTGGGTTGAATTACCTTCTTCTTTCACCTCTTTCAGCCTTGCAATGCCAGGGTAACCAATGCCCTGTCTTAAATCCTCTCTGTTTGAAATACCTAGTGGGTTTCTGTTTTCCTGACTAGATATTCCAGTATGTAAAGTGGAGCTCAAAGGGCAATAGTGTATGATGAGAGCTCCTGGGGAAGTCTTCCTTGCATGAATCACGGCGGTCATTTGACATCATAATCTTATGTTGCAAAATGCATTTAATTGAGACAAATGGGTTGATAGTAGTAATAATAATATCTAACACATAAATAGTACTTACCATGGGCCGGTCATTATTCTAAGCATTATATATATATTAACTCAATCCTTCCAATAACCCTGTGAGAAAGCTACTATTATTTTTTCTTTTTTTAAATCAAAGTATAGTTAATTTACAATGTTGTGTTAGTTTCAAGTGTACAGCAAAGTGATTCATTTAGACACACACACACAAACATATATGTTCTTTTTCAGATTCTTTTCCATTATAGGTTATTACAAGATACTGAGTATAGTTCCCTGTGCTGTACAGTAGATCCTTGCTGTTTATCTATTTTATATACAGTAGTGTGTATATGTTAATCCCAAACTCCTAATTTACCTGCCCCCTTTTCCCCTTTGGTAACCATAAGTTTGTCTTCTATGTCTGTGAGTCTATTTCTGTTTTGTAAATAAGTTCGTTTGTTTCATTTTTTTAGATTCCACATATAAATGATATCACATGATATTTGTCAGAAAGGTACTATTATTGTTTGCATTTTCTAGACAAGGAGAGAGAGGCTCAAGGCACAGAGAATGAAATTCCTTAAAGACGTACAGATAGCAAGAGGCAAAACTTGTACTCAAATTCAGGAAGTCTGGCTCCAGAGTCCATGCTCTTAGCCACTGTCTTAGGGCGGCTTTCTCCAAAAGCAGACCCTGTGACAGGCATTCAGGTTCAACAGTTTTATTTGGGAGATGATTTCAGGAAGCATGGTGAGAAATGAAACACAAAAGGGAAGAAAACTGAGAAAGAATATGCTCATAAATGGGTTTCTGCTGTGGGCAACTGCGATGCTCTGAGAGACTGGATCCAGCCCAGTGTGGAGGATCATTCATGGTGTGTTCACTCCCTGGCCCTTTCAGCCAGTCCCTGGATGTGCCACACATGCCCCTATGGCCAGAGAACGGCCCCAGCCAGAGAGACACAAGAGGCCATGGGCACATACCCGAACTTTCAGCAGTGACCTCCCAGGTGGGAAGAGAGGATGTGGGCAGGGCATCAGCTTCTTGCTGTCTCATAGGCGGATCTGTCTAGTCCTATACAAGTAAGATGGCAAATTCGATCGCTGTGTGGAACCCAGGGAAACTATCAGAGCCACTCTTCCTACACCCACGGAGATGCTGTTAATGTCAGTGACCAAGGTGATCCGCCCTCCACCTCTCTTCATCTAGCCTGTCACCATGTCACAAAGGCTTTACCTCTTGCCCCTTCCTCTCTGCCTCCCTGCTGTGATTTCATTCAAGCCTTCATCATCTCTCGCCAAGACTGCTCCAAGAGCTTCCGATGGGCCTCCCAGTCCCCACTCTCTGACCCTTCCCCATCTACGTTATCGCTGGGAGAGTCTTATGAAAATGCAAATCTAATCGTGCCCCTTCCCTGCTAAAACCCCTTAGGACTTTCTATAGCTCTCGAGGAACAAGTCAAACTTAGAATGGCCAACAAGGCTACCTACCACTTATGGATCCAACCCCCACCTCTCCCGCCTCCTAAATTCCTGGCCTCATTTCCATGCACGATCTGATACATCCATGCCTTTGTACCTGTGAGCCTTGTGCCTGCCCACCTTCTCCTTCTTCTTTCTCCAGCTCTGTCTTAGAAGACTCAGCCCAGGCATCAGTGCTCCAGGAAGCACTGCCTTCTCACTCCTATGCCACACACTCTCCAAGGATGTGCCTCTCTTAATCACTCCTAAAGCTCCCTGCCTTCTCTCGGCCCAGCACAGTGCTGGACACATGGTGAGGGTGACCAAAGAATTCTGATCCCAGGTGGGACACTTCTAAGAGTGAAAAGAGATGTTGTTAATAATTACATCAAGACAACCAAGACGGTTTCAATGGAGCCAGGATGTACTGTCACCCTACATCCCTATTATATGCCTAATTCATGTCATTGAATGCATACATCAACAAACACAGAAATGACTCCTGCAAACTTAGTGAATTGGTGTCATAAATAGGGTGTACATATAACAGGAGGTGCATAAGATGAGCCATTGAGGGCCAGAGTATTTGAAATATATATATATATATATATATATATATATATATATATATACATGTACATTTATATATGTATAGATAATTTCTTCTAAATTTCTATTTTCTGAGTGTTTTATTTCTGAATCAGTCAGCTTTTGTCACAACGATGCTGAGTAACACATCACCCTCAAACTCTGTGGCTTAAAAGAACCATCATTTATTCTCATCTTCATATTTGTGGGATGGCTGATTTAGTCTAGGCTTGGCTGGACTTGGTACCAAGCTGCAGGTTGAGTCTGGGTCTGCTCTACATGTTTCTTCTCCTACTCGGACCTGCTGGCTAACTGGACCACGTTCTTCTTCTCATGGCAAGGGCAGACATGTTAGAGGGTTAGCCCAACTCAAGCCTCTGCCTGCATCACAACTACTAACATCCCATTGGCCAAAGCAAGTCACAGGTCCAAGCCCAGAGTCAAGGGGTAGGGATGTACACACTGGCTGCCATGAGGTCATAGCAAGGATGCAAGGATGTGAGTATACACTACTACTACAAAGGGCTCAAGGATTGGAACCAATAATTTAAGTTACCATATTGTGTATATATCATGTTAGTACAGTGATGTGTATTTATATAACTTATAAGTATATATATGTAATTTATAAGTGTTATACGTCTAATGGATGAAATGTTGAAATGTTTTACGGATGGGATGTGCCATCAACAAAGTTTGGAAATAACATCTTACTGTCACAGTATCATAGGTAGGATGCTGATCCCCAGCAGTCATGGATTGCATCTCTCAGGAATCATGCCTACGTTTCTGTTGACAGTGGAAAATGCCTAACCATGTCACCTTGTGTCCAGCAGCATGTCAGTGTCCCAGGGAACCTCAGAGCCATGTGATGTAGGCACCTCAGACTCTGAGATTTGGGAGAACCAGGTTTGAACCCATCTCCACCATTGACAAGCCATATGATCTTGGCTTTATTGCTGAATGTGTGGGGAGCTCAGTTTCCTCATCTGTAAAAGGGGTTGTTATATTACCTGCCTATCTATAAATACTTTGTAGGACTGTTATCAAGATGCAATAATGAGAAGGCACCTTAGAGAGTATATGTTGTCTTAGGCTGGGTTTCCCAGACCCTGCAACAGGATTGAAGTGTTAAGTCGTTTCTATGGGAGGTGATCCAGGAAGCCCTGAAAGGGGCGGCGAAGGGAGGCAGGGGAAGGAAGGCGGCAAATCAAGGGTGTGTTGACGAGCGGGTTACTGCTGTAGACAACTGGCACTCAGTCCCACTGGCTCCTGTGGGGGATGCTGGGGAGCACACCTTAGAGTTGTCGCACCCAAGGGGCGAGCGAGCTGCAGCATTTATGCACCAGCTTCCCATCTGACATTGGCTGAGGGCTGTTTCCTCTACCCACCTAAATAATATCTCCAGAGCAACAGCATCTCCCTTTGACCTCATTTGTAAGAGTACATTTGTATGGAGCTTTTGACCATTTCAAGCACTCACATTTACGTTGCACAAAGCAGTACAGTGTGGTAGTTATGAGCACTGACCCTGGTGCCAGATTGAGAGGGTTCAAATCCCACCTCTGCCACTTACCAGCTGTGTGTCCTTGGGCAAGTTATTCAACCTCTCTGTGCCTCCATTTCTTATGTGAAAATGGGGGTAATAATCGTACCTATCTTAGGGGACAGCCGTGAGTATTGAGTGAATTACAAAATTAAAGCATTGGGAACAGTGTCAGGCACTTAGCAGGTGATAGTTTATGAGGTCCTTACAAAACACATGGAAGGCCAGTGGAGAGTGGGAGTCCTCTTTGAGAGCTGGGGAAGCTGAGGCCCCGGGAAGCTTGGACACACTGACTCACTGGCTATCGGCTGCTTCCTTCAACTCTACCCTCATCTCCTTCACAGCCCTTGGTCTCGCCCTGGTCTGTGCCAGCACAGGCTGGCTTCAGGGAGCTCCTGTGTTACAGGCTCCGGCAGAGCTGTAAACACCAACGTGTGTGTGTGTGTGTGTGTGTGTGTGTGTGTGTGTGTGTATCTTCTGCATCCCACTGGTTTTGAATGGGAGGCGCTCAAGGAAAAAAAGGCGATGCTTCAGCAGGAGTGCACACAGACGGCCCAGGCAACCACGCAACCAGGAGTCCTGGGCCCATTGGGTGGTCTAGCAGCGGGAGCTTTGGGAGGGTACACTCTGTGCCCTCCCCTCCCTTTGTGGCATTTTGCAGGTGCCCAGTTCACGTGCCCTCCCTGCACACAGATGCTGCCTCTCCCACCATACAGACAACGCAAACCCGGCTGTCTCCTGTCCGTGACATCTTCTAGAGCCCCACGGACACACAGGTGTGTTAATCCTGATCCCATTTGGTAGCATCTCTCTGTCCTTGGTTCTTCGTCCCTTAAAACCCGTGATAAGGGATAAGGGGATTGTAGTCTGAGAAAGAGTGGGAGAGAGAGAGAGAGAGACAGGAAGAAACGTCCCATAAAAGAATAAGGAAAAAGGACATCGAAGTGTGGATCAAAAGGGAGGATCAAACTCCCCTGATCTAAAGTCAAGGTTGGGAAAGAGAGGAGACAGTTATAATTTCTGCTTTTAGGTAAAAAGAAGACCCAACATTGATAGTGGGTTCCTACAGCCCCGAGTAAATCTGGCAGAGACAGCGAGAGACTGGGGGCTTGTGTGTGGCTGTAATGAGTACATTCATGTCGCTAGTGCCGAGGGAAGAAGGAAGAACAAAGTGGAGCTCTCCGAGTGTGTTCTATTGAGAGATCTAAATCGAACACAGGAAATGGCCCTCGCCACGGGGATACAGTAACTCAGAAGGCAGCCATGGGACTCAGAGTGTGTGCAGGAGAGCATGCTGTTAACTCAGGACTGCAGGACATCGCACTGGGTTTTCTGCCAGAAAGCGGAGGCTATCATTGTGTACCTGTCTTTTTTTTTGGCCATGCTGCACGGCATGCAGGATCTTAGTTCTGGGACCAGACCATGGATCGAACCCAGGTCCCCTGCAGTGGAAACGCAGAGTCCTAACCACTGGATCACCAGGCAATTCCCTCTCCCTCTCTTTTTTCTTTTTTTTTTTTTTTTTTTTGCGGTACGCGGGCCTCTCACTGTTGTGGCCTCTCCCGTTGCGGAGCACAGGCTCTGGACGCGCAGGCTCAGCGGCCATGGCCCACGGGCCCAGCTGCTCCATGGCACGTGGGATCCTCCCAGACTGGGCCACGAACCCGTGTCTCCTGCATCGGCAGGCGGACTCTCAACCACTGCGCCACCAGGGAAGCCCTCCCTCTCTTTTTTAACACTGCATTTAGACCCCGGGAAAGCTTTATCCTCCCTCTTGGTGTATGCGTTCACTTGTCATTAATGCAACAGCTACTGAGGCCGCTGTGAGAGACAGGCACAAGGGAAGCACAGATAAATAAGACACCAGCCACAGGCTCCAGGAGTCCCCCGGTCAGGAGGGGAAAACAGAGACGTCTTCAGATAAACTGCCTACATGGCAGAGAGAGATGCAGAATGACGTGGATGTGCTCGTGTGCCGTACAACGTCAGGGACTCAACGCCAAAGAACCAGAAACTTGGTGACAGCACTCGGCGTCACCTAAGATGTGTGGTTAGAAGGAAGGCAAAGACTTTGACGTACTCACACACACCAACAGCCCTCTGTGAAAGATAAGGTTCCCTTCGAGAGGCCTGGAGATGGGACGGACTTGTTCAAGGAAGCGGGCTGAGGCTTGTGTGCATTTACCCAGGGCTGCACATCGGTCTGCAATGAGCTGGGGGCCACCAGAGCTTTGGAGCTGGCCGTGCTGCCTGGGAGAGTGAGGCTGAGCCAGAGGTCATATGGAGTCAGAGGTTGTCCACCTGGGCAGGGGAAGTGGTGCCTTCTGATGGGGTGATCTGAGGGCTACAGGCCAGTCCCTAGATAGCTCCTCTCCTACACGCACCTCTGTGTTGTAATATCCAAACGTCAATGAGAGAGAAATACTTCCCCTGAGCTTTTAAAAAAAATATCTTTCTTCTGCAGAGGACTTCATGTCTTGAGCCCCAAGAGCATTTACTCTGGCTGCCTCTGACATCAGCTCCCTTGATGCCCAGGGCCTCTTAGGGCACTCAGTTTGTAGTGAAGGGGACTCCTGGGGGTAGGATGCGGTGAGGATAACCCACGGAGGCGTTAGTAGTTTCTCAGACCTCCTTTCTGAAGCCTCAAGGGGATCGGAAGAGAACAGAGCGGCAGCTAAAGTGGCAGGTTCTAGAAGTGCAGAGAAGGAGCTGCCCCATTGCCTTGAGCAACACTGCCTCTGGGCTGATGTGATTTAAGAGAGGGGCTTACAAATGCTCATCAGATGGACTTCTGTGGGCTCAGGATGTGCTAGTTTTTTAGAGACAAGTTAGTTATGGTGTCAAAATGTTGAAAGGAAGTGGGGCATCAGCTCATGGTGGTTTCTTCCAGTGGAAACCCTTTTATTTTTATGTGTCAGTGGTGGGGGGTGAGCATGTGTGACAGATGCTGATAGTTGTTTAGACAAAGTCTGTCCCCTTTTTTGCCTTGCTAATAGAACCTTGGTTTGGTGGCAATGTGCTCAATCTCAGGGAATAAATCATGATTAGACCCAGACGACTAGAGCAATTCTGTTTTCTTTCACAATTGACTGGTACTTTATGACCAGGTATGGCCAATAAGAGGTAAAAGGATCTGTGATGGAGGAATACTGGGAAACACTATTCCCTAAATAAAACAGTTGGCCACAGGAGAGTAAGGGCTTTTACCTCTTCCTTGCTTCCTGAGTTGTATGCTGACATGTGAGGATGATGCATGAGGCTGCAGCAGCCATTATGAGACCATGAGGGAGCAAACCTGAGGATAAAAGTGTTGGGCTGAGGACTGTGCCATGGAGGGGCTTTAGTGGTCTTGTTAAATTGCTGAACCAACCTTGCAACTGCCCACAGCCAGACTACTTGTTAAGTAAGCCATAGGCGTACCCATGGCAAAGGCCACTGTCAGGCAGATTTTTTTCTGTTGTACTGAAATATATCCTAATTGTTACTTCATACTGATGATGGAAATTGGGCACCAGGGTGATCAATAAGTTGTAAACGTGTACTGTGAATTCTGCCAGATGGTAAAGTACAAACTGTTCTCTGTTTAGGTGGCGTGCTGAGCTTTACTGACACCAAACCTATTTGTAGATCGATTGATATCTATTGCCTTCCATTGTGACACAGCCCCGGACAGTAGAAAGTTCAATGGAATGGTGTCAAGAGAGCCAAGTTTGGGTCCCAGGTCTGTCATCTTGGGCCTCAGTTCCCTCTTTTCATAGAAGAAACAAAAGGGGTTGAATAGGGCTTCCCTGGTGGCGCAGTGGTTGAGAGTCCGCCTGCCGATGCAGGGGACACGGGTTCGTGCCCCAATCCGGGAGGATCCCACATGCCGCGGAGCGGCTGGGCCCGTGAGCCATGGCCATTGAGCCTGCGCGTCCGGAGCCTGTGCTCCACAACGGGAGAGGCCACAACAGTGAGAGGCCCACGTACTGCAAAAAAAAAAAAAAAGGGGGGGGTGTTGAATAGACTCAGGGTCTCCTGACATTCAACCTGACAGTGATCCGGGACAAATTTTCCAGACTGCAAATTTACCACTGAAAACCTTTACTTCTTCAAATCTATAAAATTCATCTTTAATGTCTTTAATGTGAATTAATGTTTTATTTCAGTGGTAAAAGAAACGAATGGGAAAGAGTTTAAATAGATTTCCACTGTTTATTGAAGAATTTAATAAATATACATTACATCTATAGAATTTTAATTGATCCATGGTGGAGAATTTAGAGAGCTTACCCCTCCTTTGTATAGTTTGTGATGGATCTTTAAGATTCCTTCCAGCACTAACATTCTGGGTCTAAATAGAAAAATGTGTTGGAGTTCTTTGCTGATACAGAGAGCCAAAATGGCAACCTCGGTGGTGTTCTAGTTTCAGAGGGCCAGGGCAAAAGCACTCAGAACAGAAACTGGCATGGCATCCCAGATTCCTGCCTCTTGTTCAAGCCCACATTGCCTTTCTAGGTCAGGGAGATTTTTGCCAATATCATGTTTTACTCATGACCCCGAGTGAAAATCTGAACACATTGTCCTGTGGAAGTAAAGCAGAAAACTCCAATTTCAGAAACTTGTCAGATCCTGGCCTGTGGAGAGCCATTTCTTAGGCCCTTCTAATTCTCATTTTAATAGGACAGGATCAATGGCTGAGGGTCAGATTGTCAAATACTGGAACACTGTTTCCTGAGCACTGTTATAGGCTCAGTGCTGTGTGAAGACATGAGCCTTCTGCTCTAGGCTGTCAGCATACGCATACTCTAAAGAAGTTGATACTACGAGAAGCCCAATCCCATCTTTTCTGGACAAGAGGAAAGAAGTTGATGGTTCCATAAATGGACAGATACTATTATTTTGCTCTGGATTGGGACTGTTCTCTGATTTGATTCAAGCAGACACGGTGAGCATATCTCAGTGACTGTTGAGGCTTCTCCCTTTCAGTGTGGCCTCAGAGAGCCTCTTGGACTGAGTTGTCTTGACTCAAAACCACTGCCGAGTTTTGGAAACAGAATCCAATGTTCCCAGTGTCTTCCCATGACAGCCCAGGGGTATCTTATTTCATTGAGTCAAGGATTCAACACATCTTGATTTTTCATCACAGGACCTTCTGCAGCCAGCCAATCTGGAGTCCTGGTAAGTTCACTGCATTCTTTATCCCAGGGCCAGCTTCGTAGAAGATATTCTATCAGTTCTGCTGTATGTTGGTCTGACCCTCAATCATAAGGTGAAGCAAGAAGACGATGCTGGTTGAATACATGTGTGTCTGTTTCGGGGTGAGGGAATGGCTTAAGAGAAAAAGGAACTGGATCAGAAATTGAGTTAGACTCAAAGAATGTTGCAGGTAGAGAAGGTCAGCACACCATCTTTCCATGTGGGGAAAGCCTGCCTGAGAGTGAAACTAAGGCCAAGGAAAGCAGTGAGATGGAAAAAGGGAGATAGATTCTGAATTGGAACTCCCATGTCCAGACAATGCCTTTTATTTCTGAGGTCTGCAAACCAATAAACTCCCTTTTCCGTTAAAAAAAAAAGAAAAAGTCAAGTGAACCAGAGATGTGGTCCCAAAAGTTTAGCTTCTTTAGCAGGAAGACAGGTAACAAGGAAGGTTTCAGAATTTTCAAGAAGGTCAATTACAGCAAGGCCTCAGACTCAGGCTCAGAGACTGAGAAAAAATAATGATGATAATAAAAGTGCTTTGCAGGTACAGAGTGCTTCATAGTTTCTAAAACATCATCAGCTCTCAAGGGCACACAATATGTACTCCAAATGTGGTCTCAACACTGCAGAGAACTGTGGAACTATTAGGGCTTTGATCTGAGTATCGTATGTTTATGAATGCAGTCTAGGGTGGTGTTCCTTTGGGCATCTCACTCGATTGCCACAATATTCCTATGGGGTTGGTAGGTCAAGTATTGTTATTTATCATTGTTCCTATTTCTATTATAAAGAAATAGTCGAAGTCACAAAGCTAGTAAGTAAGTGGCAGAATTGGGAACAAAACACAAAACATGTGATTCCAAGCTCAGTGCTCTTTCCACCACAGTATCATCCAGTTATCGCTCCACTCATTCATATCCATTCAGTCATCCATCTCTCCATCCATCCTTCTGTTATATTCATTCATCCATCTATCTATTCATCTATTCAACAAATACTCAGTGGGCTCTTATGTGACAGACATTGTTCTGGGTTCTGAAGATTAAAAGATGTAATCTTAGTACTTAGACTTCCCTAGGCTTTTAGGACAAATGAGGTCACACTAGAATTTATATCCATATTAGTCAGAGTTCTCCAGAGAAACAGAACCAACAGGATGGATATATATATATATATATATATATATATATATATATATATACACACACACAGAGAGAGAGACATAGAGACAGAGAGAAACAGAGACAGAGAGAGAGAGACAGAGAGATAAAGAGATGGAGACAGAAAGAAGTACAGAGAGAGACAGAGACAGAACAAAATGGATTTATTTTAAGAAACTGGCTCACATGATTATGGGGGCTGGCAAGTCTAAAATCTACAGGGTAGGCTGGCAGATTGGAGACCCAGGGAGGAGCTGCTGTTGCAGTTCAAGTTTCAATGCCATCAAGCTGAGGACTCAAGAGAAGAAACAATGCTGCAGTTCAGGTCCAAAGACTGTCTGCAGGCAGAATTTTCTCCTACTGGGGTAGACCAGTCTTTTGTTTTATTCAGGCCTTTGCCTGATTGGATAAGACCCATCCACATTATGGAGAGCAATCTGCTTTACTCAAAGTCCACCGATTTAAATGATAGTCTCATTCAAAAACATCTTCACAGAAACATCCAGATTAATGTTTGACCAAATACCTGGGCACCATCCTAGTTGACACATAAAATTAACCATCTCAGTATCTAAGTTGCAGCAGTGCATTATTTTCACCTACAAGGCTGCAGGACCACAAAATTTGCCCCAAATATTTCTGGGAATGCCCAGAAAGAGCCTTAAGTGTGTACGGGAACAAGTCCCTTCCTCAGGGACCCTGATTCAGGGCCTCCCAGAGGACACAACTCCTCTGGGGGCCATGGTCATACCCAAGGCTCCACCACACAGCAGTTCTTTCTTGACGGTGCCAACCCTGAACTCCTAGGATGTCAAAGTTGCATTGAGATCTGGGCTGGAGAGAGATGGGGGAAGACTGACCTCCTTTCCTAACTTGGTTGGCTCTTTAAACCTTGGGTCCTGGAGAGCTCCACTCATCCTTGTCTGGCATGTTGACCTTTACTCAAATGGACTGATTGGTTTCACTTAAAATGTATGACCACAAACCTCAAAAAGGCACTCTATCCACATGACAAGCCTCCCTAGGCAGTTTGTTATTTGCCTTCTGATAAAACTATTTTATACCCTCTTCTTTTTCTTCAAACCCTCTATATTTCCCTCACTCCTTACTCACAAGCCTATGAGCTTAAAAATAATCACCCAGGACCTCTATCTTTTTCAACATCAAACCAACAAATTTACCTGCTCTGATTTCCATGTTACCAAGTTACCAAATCCAGGAGACACACCTCTTTCGTCACCTTGCTGGTTGTCTCAGGAGCATTTGGTACAGTTGGTTCCTCCTTGCTTCTTAAAATACTTCCATCTCTCAGCTTCCATGCCACAACTTTTGCCCTTTGTCCTATACTCAACCGCTGTGAAGAGAACTCCAAGGTTTTGTCCTAGGTATTCTTCTCTTATATACACCCACACTCCTTAGGTCTTCTCATCCAGTAACATGATTTTATATTCTCAACCATCTATATGCAAGATTTACATTTCCAGCCTAGACCTCTACCCTGCGTTCCAGGCTCATGTATCTTCTACCTGCCCAGTTGTGGTAGTTTGGGTCCTCTAAGAAGCAGCCTGGCTTGGACATGCAAGACATTTACTTGGGCGTGGGAGAAGCTGTGAAGTAAAGTAGGTAGGGAGCTGGAAAAGGCAGTAGGGGGCTCCAGACAGTGATGCAGGTCTGACACCTGTGGAGGGAGAGGGGGAAGGAAGGATACTTGGGTAGGAAGAGTCTTGGACTGCAGCACAATTCCAGAAAATGTTCCGTCAGGTCAATAGGGAGTCCTTGAGCCAAAGTCACCTGTCAGAGATGTCCCCACATCCTGCCTTCATAACCGACTATATTTAGTCATTGCCTGAGAGTGGCCTGTGGGACATGTGGCCTCAGTGTGAAGTGTAGCAGCGGAGACCAGCAATCAATTTCCCTTCCTGCAACAAGAGATTTAAGAGATCTGTGGTGCATTTTTCATGGCCCCAATATTAGTTGAAGTTTCCTCTTGAATTTCTAATAAACATCTCAAACTTCACATAGAAAAAAATGGAACTCTTGATTCTTTTCACCACATATGTGTTCCCCTTAGGTGTTCATCATCTTGGTAAATGGCCTTACTTTCCTCCAGATGCTAAAGCCAAAAACCTAGGACTCATCCTTGACTTGTTTAATCCCTCGTTCTCTACATTCAATCCACAAGTAAGTCCTCCTGGACTTACCGCCCCCCCCCCCCCCCCGCCGCCCCGAATCTTGAATCCATTACTTCTCTCCATCTCCACAGCTACCACCTTAGTCCAAGCCTCTGTCCTTTCTCACCTGGTCTCCTAAATCACCTCTCCACTGTCACCCTTGCCACCTTACAGCTGATTCTTCACAACACCCAAAATGATCCTTCACAAAGTAACTTAGAACATGCCACATGCCTTTGTTTCAGTAGCCTCCCATTTGAAATAATTATACTAAAATCCAAGCACATTTCCTTGCTCTACAAGGCCCTGTGTGATATGGTCCCCACCTACTGCCCCAGGCTCATTAGGATCTAGGCACACACACCTCCTCTCTATTTCTCAGACACATTCCCACCCTCCCTAGAGCCTTTGCATACCCTACTCCTAGAGCTTCATATCACTCACTTCTCCTCATTCTTTAGAGATCACCTTGCTGTTGCCTTCTTAGCCTTACTCTGACCACCTTTTTAAAAATAGACCCCCTTGCAAGTTATGCATCAGTAGAGAATAATAATTATTAATTTCATAGCCCGTATCACACTCTGCAATTACCTTGTCTATTCATCTCGTTTATGTACTTATCTGTCACCCCCTCCATGTAAATCTAAGCTCTAAAGAACAGGAACCTTGTCTATCTTATTTAATGCTATTTCCCCAATGCCTAGCACAGATCTGGAAATAACAGTAGAAGCATGTTGACTCTTTGTTGACTGCTAAGTGAATGAACCTTTCTTTCGCAAGACCTCAAAACTGTCTTTCAGGTGCTATCGATGGCTGTTTTAGTTAGAAATAGATTTTGTTGCATTAAACAGTGGCTTAGCCAAATTGTGATTTGTTTTTCTTTTTCATGGAACAAGAGTTCAGAGGTAGTCAGTCAGTTCAGGACTGTACCATGGTTCCACAATGCCACCAGGAGCACAGGCTCTTTCATGCTTTTATTTGGCTGTTCTGAGTGTGTGGTTTTCTCCTAGTCTTCTTGCCTCATGGTCACAAGATGGCTGCTGTGCCATCTGTGTAATATCTGTGTGCCAGGTAGGAAAAAGGGGGAGGCCAAAGCTATAAGTTCAAAGAATCTTCCTCTTTAAGGAGCTATCACAGGTTGCGTTCCCCAGGATTCACACTCTTAGATGAAGATTCGCATGTAGGAGATTTATTAGGGAGAACTCTTAGGATCAACACATGGAGAAGGTGGGGAGGAAAAAAGAGTGGACAGAGGGAGAAGTTGGGCCATGATGCAGTCACAATGACGGTCTCAACCAATCCCATTGGGAGCTATGGAGCTTGATGGCCCTCTGGAGTTGACTCAAATTGGGATGAAGGGGCCAGATATTAATCCTTCATGTTGAGAAGTCACTGGTGGCTAGCCTCCTGGGAAGATGATTTCTTCAGCTGAGGCAATCTACGTAGCTGCTAGCAGCCAAGGGATATCTGCCAAAATTGTTCCCAGTGGCTGAAGCAACAAGTTGTTTATTCCTGAAGGGCAGTCTAGGGGTGAACCAGAGTCTCCCACACGAGCTTTCCTGGAAGCCCCAGATAATGACTTCTATTTATATCTCAATGGCCAGAACTATGGCGTGTAGCTACCGTTAGCTTCATGGTAGCTGGGAAAGGTAGACTTTTAGCTGGGCATATTGCCACCATGAACAAAATGAAGGTTCTGTTAATAAGAAATAGGGGAGCATATTTAAGATATTTAGGTAGATCACCAGCAGCCTCTGCCATGGTAGAACACATGCCATATCCTCTTTTCCGCTTCCCTTTCTTTTATTCACCTACTGCTTTGGCATTAAAAACAAGTAAACAAGCAAACCAAACAAATAAACAAAACAAATAGCCTTCCTCTTTCATTAGCCAAGACACAAAAGCTCCCATGCATATGAAATTTCAGGCATACAGCTCTTGCAAGGAAGATGGTCGCCACCATGTTAAAGATATCTTCATCTTCACTGGGGTTAGTTGAGCCAAGATAAAGAGATGTAGACTCTGCCCCCAGGAAACTCACAATACAATAAGGAAAGAGACAATCTGATATAAGACAATGACCTAAGTGGGAAGAGAGGAAAGTTCTAGAGACAAAGGGAACTGAAAAGAGTAACACCTTGGTCTGTGTCAAGGAGTCAGGGATCCAGAAACTGAGAGATACTGGACACATCATCTTAAGGAGACAAGAGCAGATATTCTCCAGACACCAGAGTGACAGGCAGCTGGATGACCAGCAATATACAACCCAAGCTAGGGAGACTGAGAACTGGGCATCCAGAATCTAAGCTTGGGGGAGACAGAATGTGGGATAGGCTCAGGGAACTACAGCAAAAACAGTGCTGTCCAAGGAACCAGAGTCCCTTCTCTGGCTGATCACTCTTCTGCTGCCCAGGTCCAGAGATGCTCTTCTGGGTAGGTCTCCAAGCTAAGGCAAGCGTAGCCTCTGGCAGGATTGCTGGAGTCGGGGTGGGGGTGGGGAAGGAGGCTTGTAGCCAATGGTGGGTGGGTAATGCCTACGAATTAATTAAATTTACACAAACAGCCCTTTCACAATTGTCTAGACAGGAAATAGAGAAGGGGGCTCAGTGGAAAACATCAATTGTGCCCACGCACCTAACTGTTCCAGTAACATGAAAGCAGCAGCAGTTGGAGGTACTTAAGGCAGCTGTGGTATGACAGAAAAAGCTCTGGGTTTGAATTAGAGCTGTAGCATTTCCTAAATGCATGGTCACAACTTCTTTGAGCCTTGTTTTCCTCCTCTTTCAAATGAGATGCAATGGACCCTGTTGGTTGCCTAGTCCATGACTACCTTCTTTATCCTTTCTTACCAAACCTCAAAATCATTCAGGAATCCCCCTTGTTCAAGGAGGTCATGTGTTTCAAAGGAATCAGCCCTCAGCCCTTTCCTCAGAAGGCAGAGAACTCATGATTCAACAAAGTTAAATATGGCAGTCCCAGCCCCCTTGGTAGTGATTGGTTAGGCATGAGCATGTGATTTAGTTCTGGCCAATGATCTATGAGGGGAAGTCTGTTGAAGCCTTCTGGGAAATATTTGGATAAGAAAGAGAGACATATGAACATGAAAATCTCTCTACTTCTATTAGACTTTGTGGTATCTGCAAATGACTTCCAGAGGCAATCTCATAAAGCAATCTTGCCAAGGACAAGACGCTATGCCAAGAATGCAGAGGGAAAGATGGAAGAAACATGAGACCAACTCCAGAACATTCCCACTTTGGACCTCCTTATTACATGAGGTAATACATCCTCTGTTGTTTAAATCTGTCGCATCAAGGCTTTCTGTTATTTGCAGCTGAAGGCCATCCAATTGACACAAAGGATATCTGCCACAATAAGGGTTAAACACAATGACATGCGAAAGTACCAACCCAAAGTCAATACACTAGGCCCACTATATATATATATATATATATATATATATATATATATATATATATATATATATATATTCATCTATTTCCATTCCATTTTGCTACACTCTCTCTCAAAATCCTCATTATTCATGTAAAAATGGGTTTTTTTTAATTTGAAAATTTTCTTGTCTTTGGTGCTGTCTGAGGCTCACCATCGTCCAGTCAATTCAGTATTTGACCTGCTTCTTTCCAAGTGCTTGTCCAGAAGTGGTCCCCAGAGTATGTCTCCCAGTCAAAACCCACAGCGTGGGACTCTGGGCATACTGACAGAGCCTCTGATTTGGGGCTTACGGATAATTCCTCCTGGAAAGAATCAGGACATCTTAGAAGGCAGTGTACATTTTTAGAAAATATGAGTTAGGAAAATTGGAATTAACTTTAGTTGGAAATTGGTCTCATAGAAGTTTGGAACCTCCAAAAGGATCCTTAGATTTACCATTTCAGGATTCTTGTGTTGCTTGTCCAATTTGGGAATTAGTGTATAGACTCCAGATGAAACCATTTGACAGCACAAAAGCAGTGTACAGTATAAATATTCTTATTTCCTAACTACTTGTCAGCTATTTCCAGTGAGTAAATATTTACACGTTTTCCTCTCCCCCTGCAGAAAGCAGTACTCACATATATGAACATAAATATTTTGGTGTATGTAAATATTTCCTCACACGAGGAATATATTTCTTTTTCTAGTCTCCCTTATAAGTTCTTTAATAACAGAACAATCCCTGCTTACAAATAAGTTCTGATCTTGCAACTGCCCTGGAACATTCTTCAGATGAGAGGCATTTTATGGTTGTGGTTAATTGCTGGTTAGCCAGAACAACAGGGGTCGAAACTGACCTCGGCATCCTGCTAGCTGTGTGACCTTGGGTAAGTTACTTAGCCTTTCTGAGCCCTGAGTTTCCTGATCTATAATAAGATGAGGGTGATAATAGTATCCACCTTAGAGGATTGTTGAGAGTATTAAATGATTGAATGAATATAAAGTGCTTCAAAGACTATCTTAAATATTAAACTTTATCATTGCCAGTCATTAAAAATAAATATTTCATCATTTTTAACTTATTACTATGGATATAAACATGTTTACAAACAATACTGTAATTTTGTATGTGTTACTTTTTCTCCAAAGAATTTTTAAATGTTAACAAGAGATTTTGTGTAAGTAAATTGCTCCAGACTGGCTGTTGATTATTTCCCACAATCCACTGGGTTTGTGGCCATTATTTTTTAAAGCATTTGCTGTTGGCCTGGCATTGTGCTTTGTGCTTTAAAAGGCAGTATTGCATTTAAACATCACAGCAACCTGCTGAGGGAGTTAATATTAGCATCTCCACTTTCAAACTAAGAAACAGGGGCTCAGAGAGGTTAATTAACTCGCCTTAAGTTTAACTACTGGAAAGTGGTGAGGGTGAGACCCAAACCCAGATCTTCTTGATGTGAAAGTCCTTGCTCCAAACACCCGGGCCATCTTGTCTTCAATATTTACATAGAGATGTCTCTTGCAGCAAGGGCTCAGGGGTCTTGTAATTGTTATGGAACTGAAGTAAATTCCATTCTACTTTCTGACCTCTGGGAAAATACACATCGTCAACAAACCATCATTGCCCCCACTAAGAGCTTCATCAACACCACGCTGTAAAATGTGGTTGGCTATATAGCGCTGGAGGCTCATCCAACAATACCAGACTTTTCGAATTTTAGCCTGGATTCTTCCCAATCCTTCTTGACCTGATCCAGAATCTCCCTGCCCCTGTTCCCGATATCGAGTCTGTGTTGCCCACCTCCCCCAGATGGTGTGTGGAGACTTTGGCTTTGGGGCCTGTGCTCCCTATTCCTGTGAAGCCCCCAGAGGCATCCTCTGATTGGCCCTCCTTGTTACGGGAGGGAATCATGCTTCCCAGTCACGCCTTCCCTAATTTGGAAGCTTTTCCTACTCTTGGCCACCAGGCCTCTCAGCATTCAGTAGACCAGGGCCAGTGATGTTTTCCATCACCCCAGACCCTTACATTGCCTAGGGCTTAGCCAGCCAAGCCTCTCAGCTTTTCCCCGGAGCTGTCCCACCTCTTCCTCCACAGCTTCTCATATACAGGACATTTCTCTCCTTCTTCCCACTGATTGTTCCCAATCAGCATACTTGCATCGGGAGTCAGTGCAGGAAACAGAAACCAATGTGGGTATTTCAAGTGGAAAGGGATTTAATACAGGGAATTGGGTACTTTCAAAATCATTGGAAGTAAGGAGGGAAAAATGTACTTTGGCTTTCGTGTCACAGGACAGACACCCCTATAGCTCTGACCCAGAGGTCAAGAAATGTTCACTCACTTCCTTCAAGGCCACCCACATCCATAAAAAGCTGTTGACCAGACGGTGGACCATGGAGTCCCAGTCCAGCTGCTGCCAACACTCATGAGGGCAGAGCCCACTTGGCCACCGGAACTGCCTCAGAGAGATGGCCTCCTCCTCCCTTCTACTTTCCAAATCTCTCAGGACTGTATCAAATTGATAGAACCCTAGTTTGAAAGGAGTCTGCAAAATGTAGCTGTCCAACATCTCCAAATACAAGGAGGAGTTTGAGGAAAGTGAATCCAATGATCTAGAACCATTCTCTCCCGCCGGCCAGCTCTGAATTCCCTTTATGAATTTTTGGGTGAAAGACACCCCTTCTCATTCCCTTGGGCTCCCTCCCTTAGATTCAACTCACATTTCAGTTCACGGATGAATTAAAAAACAATGATTCATATTTTTAAAGATGCATTTTTGAGTACCTATTATGTGCCACACACTGTAGTAGGCATAGGAGACTCAGAAAGGAATAAGATTTGGTCTAAGCCACGAAAAAGTGCATAGCCCTTAAAGGTAAACGGACAAGAATGGAAATGATAAGGCACAGGATGAGGAATGGTAAGAGAGGTGTGTGTACTGTAAAGGATTCTGTGGGAGTGGAGAAAAGTGTCAACAGGAAGGCTCTTAGCTCTGCTACAGGACTGTTAGAGAAGGTAGTGGGAAGAAGAGGGGAACGCGTCTAAGGAGAGGCAAAGGCTGCCATGACCCTTGAAGGACATTACCCCAGTCATCTACTGCTGCCTAACAAACAACCTCAAAACTTAGTGGCTTCAAACGGCATTTAATTTGCTCTTAGAAGAATTCTTTGACTGAGGTAATGACAGTTTTCCATTCTATGAGACCAAATTTATATAGAGGAACACTTGGAACCCACTGCAGGTTGACTCATTGACACATTCCCATCTGAAACTGGATTTTACCGTCGGTCTCTTAAAGTATCTTTGACAACCTGTATCCTTGGAAACGCTCCATATTTAACCTACTGACAGGTGAGCAATATACCTTTTTGGACAAGTTAATTAAAGGAACAAGATTTCATATAAACATAAAGGTAACTTCTATGTGATTCTCTGCTTTAATTTGATTGCCACAACAACCCCGCAAATTTGGATGGGACAATTATACTCCAATAAAGATATTTTTTTAAAAAGTTGGATGGGCAAAATCTATTATCTTTTTTTCTGAGTTGGGAAATTGAGGCTGAGGGCGAGCTGACTAAGATCTCATAGTTAAATGGAAGAGGGATCCATGTCTTCTGGCTCCAGACCAATTGTAAGCAAATTGTAGACCATGTGGATGCCCCACCCGCACCGTCTAGACCCACCTGAGTTCACTGTAGCTGAGGTGTACTGTTCTGGATCACAGGATATCTCCCCCGCCCCCAGACCTGCGTCTCTCATCTGCTCTGTCTGAGGGCTTGCTCCAGCACCATGGGAGCGTGCTTCGCTTAGCACAGGTGCAACTGGGAAATGTGAGGGAGTTAAGGGCCCAGGGGGCAGCCTTCAAAGCACTGGGGGCCAGGCGGTGGAGGATCCATGCCTCCTCCCCATTCCCTGAGGCCTGCTTCACGGGGTTTCTCAGTGGATCCCTACCAGGTGCCCACAGCTCATCAGCACACGATAAACTCGATTTCCTCCCTTCCCTGTCTCACCCTCCCTGCTCTCTACCCCCCATTCTGTGGGATCAGATCTCAAATCAGTCACCTGCACCCACGTCTTGACTTAGCGCCGGCTTTTGGGTGAACCCGGACTAAGGCAGCACACGTGCACCAGGGGAAGTCGGAAGCGCTCAGAAGCATTTCTGTCATCTTCTCTGAACTGGACTCAGATAACCTCCCGTGGCAGTGAGCAAGGATGAAGGCCACGTGATCCCCTTATCGGACACCTCCTGTCAGAGTCTCGTCCCTGTCATAGGGGGTTGGTGGCACCTGCCAGTCTGGACTCTTTTGTATTGGTGACTCTGTGCTGCTGCCCGGCTGGCACGAGGCACTAGATAAGCAGCGTTGGGCCCAGAGGGCAGCACTTGCTGTCAGCTCACCAGCTCGTGCCGGGGAATCCAGGGTAAGGACTGAACAGGAGCAAGAGACCAAGGTTGCCCCGGGGGGGGAGAGGACAGTTCGAGCACTGGCTGTGGTTGCCACGGTTCCCGGTCTCTTTCCTGTGTCTTCCAGTCATGACGGAGCCCTGGGTGATGGATATGTCAGCTCAGTAGCGACTGATCTGTCAAGACAAGCTTAGCCTGGTGTGGCGCCATGCGGAGTGGAAGAGGGGCTGCAACCAGGTGCCGAAGGACCTACAGGCCCAGGCCTGACACGCTGATCCGTGTCGGGCTGGGTGTGCAAAGATGTCCTTTGTGGGTTATCTCCCGGAACAGGTGTGTGCATTCATTCACTCCTTCATTCCTATAATACTTATTGATGCTGCTTATTGTGCCTGGCATTGTGGTATGAACCAGGCCTACAACTGGGAACAAGTTGAACTGATAATATAGAATGGAGGCAGGTATTGATCAAGTATCAACTATGCATCCTTCTATGGCAGCCTGGGGTTTTCTTTCCCCCATTTCTCATACCCACCCTCTATCTGGAGCCCTAGCCCTTATCAAGACAGGGCGTTTTAAAAGTGGAGAAAAGAGAGGTCTTTGGCATGACAGAATCTCCTCCGGAGTGGTGCCACGAGACAGGCAGCCATAGCAGTCATTGGGAAGAAAAGATAATACACAGAAATTCTGTTAACACTTGGCAGTCTAACGATGAATGACACTTTTTCTCTGCAGGCCAAGGCGAGACAGGTCGGTCAGTGGCAAGTCCCAGAAAGGGTGGCAGGAGGCTTTATTTACAGGGAGGTGTAAATGGGTGACATAAGCTTCCAGTGTGGCACCTCTCCTTCTCCATGTCCACCCCCATCAAGTTCCTGCATCTCAGGGGTCATTGGCATAAAGGGGCCGAGCTCTAAAGGTGGGATTTTGATCTTGGCGGGGAGAGAGCTGGGGTGTGGGGCAGTTTATCTTTCTGGATCTTCCTTGTGCTTCTCGTAGAGGCTGGCCTGGGTCTGAGGACGCTGAGATGGGGGCTTGGGCTTCCTGCTTGTCTAGAAAAGGGCCAAATCCCAGCTCCAGTCATGATGGTCTCCAGGGCTAGTGAAGCCCTGGCTCTTGTAGATGCTATTTGGAACAGCTCCCAAGCTATTACACCCTCTGTCCTGG
The DNA here is from genome assembly GCF_025265405.1 of Mesoplodon densirostris. Lineage (NCBI taxonomy): Eukaryota > Metazoa > Chordata > Mammalia > Artiodactyla > Ziphiidae > Mesoplodon > Mesoplodon densirostris. The sequence continues at coordinate 102,790,484 of NC_082681.1, forward strand.
GGAACTCCACAGCTGTCAGAAGGGGATAGGGGTGGAACAGCCAGTTCAGATTCACTTCAAACCAGAAGTGGAACAATCCCCGTTACATTATTAATCCCGGGAGCCATGTAAAGTTTCATCTGTTTTCTCTCAACGATTTTTTACAAGCTACATTTCCCAAAAGCTGCAAGACCTACGACTAAGCAGTATCTTTGCCAGGCACGTGAAAATCCTAGGGTATCTGCTGCAAGCCTGAGAACAGGGGACACAGGTTCTAGACTTGCCTTGAACACAAGCCAGCTGCGTGATAATGGGGAGTCCCTTTTCCTCCCTGGCCTCCAGCATCTGTATTGCTTAGCAATCACCATGGAAAAATACCGATGGTCTCAGGGTCATACAACGACAAGCAATTAGTACCACAGACCTGGGGGGCAGCTGGGTTTGTTTAGCTGATCTAGGCTGGGCTTAGCTTGGCAGCAGTACTGTAGGCTGCAGTGGCTCGGCTTCGTGTCACAGGACTGAGGGTTGGCTGAGCCAACTCTGTTCCACGTGTCTCTCCGCCTCCTGGCCCAGTGGGCTAGGTGCACATGTTCTTTTCATACAATAGCAGAGGCCCCAGGAGGATGTGGACGTACGTGGGGCCTCTTGAGGTCTAGGCTCCTACTATCTTAAGGCCCATTTCATTGGCCAGAGCAAGTCACTTGGCTATGCCTCAAATCAACGGACAGGGAAGTACACTCCACCTACGGCAATGCCGGGACAATGCCATGAAGCAAGGCAGAGTGAAGCATGGGGACCATGTGTTCAATCTACCACACTCTCCTCACCCATAACATGAGTGGATCAGCAGGTCATATGGTCCCTTGGATCCCTTACAGCCTAAACATTCTGTAAGTCTAAATAATGTTGTGGAAACAGTCTCAAAGGATATTACCCAGTGAAAGTGAGCAAGAAATAAATCTGGTCTTACGAAAATTTCTCTGAACATGTGAGTAAATTACAACCAGGTACACAGACATGCTTCTCAGAAGCTGCCCACTTCACCCAAATCAGACAATGGCATTTCACGAGCTCAGCGTATCTGAACATCTGTATAAAAACGCAAGAGGACCCCACTCCAAATTCCTACACCTGTCCTCACCTCCCTAATGCCAATAAGGTGAGCTACCCTGTAGCAGAGGTCAGAGCTGAGCTCCTCCCAATGTGTACATGTTTTCTGCTTTGGAAGCAAAAGAAGCAGCTTCCTGCCAGAGAATACACAATTAAAAAAACAAATTATATCAGCAGGACTTTCTTTGCTGGAAGTGTGAACTTGATAGAAATCAGAAATGCAAATGGTATTGAAGTGCGGTTAAAACTTCCGCTTTCCAAAAGGGGGAAAAATTAATTGCTTTTATACTTACTGTAGTGATAAGCCGGAGGCACATACTATACACAAGGAGCAGCATCCAGAAACGTTCCAAAAGGGGGAGGGAAAGGAGGCAATAAACCTCCCCTAGAAAGCCTCACGTTTCTCGCTGCAGATGTGCACAGCGTATAATTTTTTTGGCTGTGTGGTTCAGGGACCTGCCAAGAGTTTCAGCTTCAACCAACTTCTATGAAGGCTGGAGGAGATGTTGGGAGAATGCTCATAAACGATAAAGGAAGAGCTTAGCCAGAGGGTATGTGTCCAGAACCCATTATTTGCTGAGCGGAAGGTGTTAGTTTATGGATTTTTATCGCAAGGACATCTGCAGCTTCTCAGCTTTATGAAACACACACAGTTGCAAGAATGCCCCCTCAAGCCTCAAGCCACATCCATCTTATTCCGAGGTGCACCCTGCCAAGAAGGCCCAGGGTGTGTGGATTGGGAGGTGACTGATCCAGTTTGCCCAGGACAGTCCCAGTTTATTCCTCTGGTTCTGGTACCTTAACCAGTTAGCAACCCATTCACTTCCAAAAGTGTCTCCGTGATCTAGTAGCTTTGGAAAACTGCTTGCAAGTATCTACTAAAGCTGAAGAAACACATAGCTCTCGTCCAGCAATTCCACTCCTAGGTGTCTACCAACAGAAATGCATGCATATGAAAAGCCACCTTCAAGAATATTCCTAATAGTCAAAGACTGGAAACAACTCAAATGTCTATCAACAGGAGAACAGATAAATAAAGCATGGTATATTCACACAATGGAACACTATACAGCAGTGAGAATGAACAAAGGCAACTAAGTACAACACTATGGATGAATCTCACAAACATAATCTTCAGTGAAAGAAGTCAGACACAAAATGGTACCTATTCACATGATTCCGTTTATACAGAGGTCAGAAACAAGCAAAATTCATCTATGCTGTTGGAAGTCAGGATAGCCTTCACTGGCATAGGTTGTGAAAGGAAGGGAATACAAGGGGCCTTCTAGGATGTTGGTCATGTTGTTTCTTGATCTGGGAGCTGGTTGTACAGATGCGTTGAATTTGTAAAAAAATCATTAAGCTTTACATCTGTGATTTGTGCACTTTTCCGCATGTCTATCTCAATTAGGTAAGAAGAAAAAATAATATGGCCTCTTACCCACGACTCACACACCATTCCTCGACTTCACCCGTTTTCCACCCGCATTCTTGGTTCTGCTCAGGCTTGAGGCCCGTAGCACCTCCTGGGCAGAAAGGGGTCTCAGTTTCCTTCTCTGGTGTGCGTCTGTTTACCTGTCCTAGAATAGCCTTGTTAGCATCTTCCAGTGATGCTTCCCCACCTCTCCTGGTCTGAGCTTGTGGATACACCGCATTCAGGCATTTATAGATGTTCGTCTCTTTCCTTAGCTGGCTGCTATGGACTGAATGTTTATGTTGCCCCCATATTCATATGTTGAAGTCCCAAACCCCAATGTGATGGTATCTGGAAGTGGAGCCTTTGGGAGGTGATTAGGTGTAGATGAGGTCATGAGGGGGTGCCCCATGATGGGGTTAGAGCTCTTTATAAGGAGATGAAGGGACCAGAGCTCTCTATCCCTGCCGTCTGTGTACCAGGAGGAGAGTGGTTACCAAGAACTGGACCATGCTGCCATCCTGATCTCACACTTCCAGCCTCCAGAACCATGAGAAATCAATGTTTGTTGTTTAAACCACCCAGTCTGTGGTAACTTGTTATAGCAGCTTGAACTGACTAAAATACTTGCCAAATTAAAGATGCCCCGCGTTTCAAGCTAGTCTTCATGGTGTGTCCCGGATACTCTTTTCTGGATCACTCCTAGTTCATTAACCTGCTTTGAGGTGCATAAACCAAAGGGCAACAAATATGGTCCGGTCAGCACATGACTTTGGCTCAGTCTTTGGGTGGAGAAGGCTTTCTGAATGTCTTCAATTCCCAAGCACAGATATCTTGCCAAGTTGAGTCTTCCAGAACCTAAACAGTGGTTTACTTAACCACCTCAGGCAAGCCAGCATTGGCAGAGAGATGTTCTGTCCCCCCGCCCTGCCTTGGCCCACACGCTCTCTTGTCTGGTTCATACCAGACATGGCCTGAAAGACTAGGCTGTGCGTTAGACCCAGCCATCCATCCAATTAGCATTTTACTACAAGGAGCCGGGCACACACACCTTGCTCTCTCCCTGGAGCCTGTGGACTCCTCGATGCAGGGGCTGTGTCTCACCCATTTTGGAAACCCTTCACCTCCCCCTCTTTCCTTACGGTTGTTTCTTTTGCCCCTGGGCTCTGCTCTGCCTTGCACAGTCTTGCCCCTCACATCGTGTTCTAGGGGACTCTTTTCTCCCCACTCCCCAACACGCCCTCCACAAACATCCATTAGTTCTATGGTTACACCCCTGGCTCAGCTCAAGGGTGAATGAACATTGCACCATTTACCGTCTCCCAGTCAGACTATCTCAGTAGAGGGCTGTGCCACTAACTCCCTTGGGAATTTCTAAAACTTTTAACTCTCTTAGGCTCCATATCCTTTTTGTCATATAAAACAAGTAAACAAAAAGAACTGACATGTTTTCTCTAAGCTTAAGATCATATTTCAGAGATAGCCATATGGGTGGGCAGAAACCAGGGGGATGATCCTTAACCCACTCGCTTTGTTCTTGGGCACTCAGCTGGACTACATTTCCCAGCTGTCCTTGGGGTGAAATGTGGCCATGTGACTGACTTCTGGCCAATGAGATGTAGACAGAGTGATGTATCTTACTTCCAGCCCTGGCACATAAATACTTCCCACATAGTCTTTTGATCTATTTCTTCCATTTCCCATATTTGGTGGTTGGATGTTGATTCCCAAGGCGATGTTGGAAGATAGGAGCTTCTCAGCCCTGGACGCCCATAGAGTCACCAGGGGAACATAAAAACATTCATTAAAAAATGGATGCCCACATCTCACCCTGAACCAGTGGAATTAGGATATCTACTGTCAGAGAGGCAGAGCTCACCATTGGTTTAAATCCCTCAATGACTGTGTGAAGCAGAGTCCCAACCTCTGCCACCAACTGAACTTTCCCTGAAAAAGAAATAAACTGCCATTGTGTTAAGCTCATGCTAGTGCTGTCTTAACTGACACATGGGGCAACTGCATTTCCATAAATGGATTCGCCAGTCAGGTCCTGACCAATTCCTGGCTGAAAGGAGGCTATTGGTAGGAGATGAATAAAGAGGTTCACCTCAGGGATGGGGAATGGGCGTCCCACCTGGGTATCTAGGAAATGCTTGAGAAGCCAGTGCAGTTAAAGGAGGAGAGTGGTGTGGTGAGGGATGGAAAGATGGAGAAGGGAAACGGAGGCCTGCGGGTCATCAAGGTCCTATCCTTGTATGGCTCGAGAGAGCAGACTGGAGTGTGTGTGATGGAGAAATATGTCTTTGTGGGTTGACACACACACCAATTTCAGGCTAAATGTGGAGTATTCCTCACTTTGGGAAAGCTTTACCTGGATTGCAAAACTTTGGACTTATGTAGCCATGCTCTTCCATGTGGAGACATGCCTCCTCCCTGGGTAATATAATTTGGCTTGGTACAAGGACTTTGCACTCTTACTGGTTCAGTGGGAGTCTCTGGCTTAAGGTTAATCCCCGAGGACTGAGCATAAGTCATGTGCTGAACAGAACATACTTGTTGCCCTTGGGTTTTTGCACCTCAAAGCAGGTTAATGAACTAGGAGTGATCCAGAAAAGAGTATCCGGGACACACCATGAAGACTAGCTTGAAACGCGGGGCATCTTTAATTTGGCAAGTATTTTAGTCAGTTCAAGCTGCTATAACAAGTTACCACAGATTGGGTGGTTTAAACAACATACATTGATTTCTCATGGTTCTGGAGGCTGCAAGTGTGAGATCAGGATGGCAGCATGGTCCAGTTCTTGGTAACCACTCTCCTCCTGGTACACAGACGGCAGGGATAGAGAGCTCTGGTCCCTTCATCTCCTTATAAAGAGCTCTAGTCCCATCATGGGGCCCCCATCATGACCTCAACTACACCTAATCACCTCCCAAAGGCTCCACTTCCAGATACCATCACACTGGGGTTTGGGACTTCAACATATGAATTTAATTTAACCTCTTTTCTTCCTTTCCCCCTCCCTTCCTCTCCCTATGCCCTTCCCTTGCCTCCTGCCCTTCCCCCTCCCCCTTCCTGTCCCCTTCTTTCCTCCTCCTCTCCTCCCTCCCTCCCTCCTCCCCTCTAAATTCCCTCCCCTTCTTAAGGTTAATCCTTAAGAGTTATCAGCTTCTTCGTTTCTAGCAGAGGAGACTGAAAATCCCCAGGGAGCAGACCTTTTTGTTCATGAGGGACCCATCACCGATGTTTCAGTTTTGTATCCGTAAAGCAAGTAGACACCACTGTTATGGAGAAGGGTTGAAAAAGGCTGTCCCCCACAACTAAAGCTCAGGGAAGAGGAACCTGATATTCTCTAGGGAAGGTGCAGGTAAATTTACATAGGGAGCAAGAGCTCACTTAGGAGAAAGGGGGTTAAAACCTTGACCCCATCTCTGATGGACTGAGGGGGCGTGGCTAAAGTCAGCTGCCAAGCAAGGAGCCTGGTGTTTAGGAGGGGTGTGTGGGTGAGGAGGAAAGCAGAGGCTGCACGGCTGACCTGCACTCCACACCTTCAAAACAACAGGTGTGCCCTCGGAAGGCTGTGCATCTCTATGAAGTGGATGATTTTTTAAAAACTGAGCCAAGGAGACCAGGTCTACTGGGATTTGGAACCACCACTGCCAAGCACAACCCTTGAGATCATGTGCGTGGATCCCGGTAGCATGAGATAGCAAAGTGGATCTCCAACTAGGCAACACGGGCTATGTAAATTTTCCTTTTTCCTGGGTAATGGCATTATGGACTCCAAGCTTTTTTATTAGAAAAATAAAAAACACACATGCAGAAAAGCACACAGTCCATGAGTATCCAGCCCAGTGAATTACCACAAAGCAGGTGTTACTTAACTGTGACTCAGGTCAAAACATAGAGCCTTCCCAGCACCCAGGAAGCCTCCTTCATTCCTCCTCCAGCCGTATCCCTTCCCTCCACTCTATCCATCCTAATTCCTAACATCACACTTTCCTTTTGCCTACCTTTGAATTGTATTCATAAATGGACTTATACAGTCTGGAATCTTCACCGTGACTTCTTTTGCTCAATATTGTGCTTGTGAGATTCATCTGTGTTGCTCCAAGTAACTGTTCATTTTCCTCCGTGCATGAATATACCCTGATTTATCTATCCACTCCCCTGCTGATGGACATGGGGCCGCTGCTTCCGGTTTGGCTGTTTCAAACCATTTTACTGAGAATATTCTGGAACAAGATCCACATGAGGACCATTTGGTGAGTGATGGTAATGAGACTGTGGCCAAAAAAGATTTCCTAATTATTTTCCAGACGCCATAGACAATTGACATCAGGTGGTGTCTGGACATAGTATGGGATGCAGAGAGAGAAAGAGGGTACCTGCACGCGCTAGAGAAGAGACGTGGGAAGATGGGGGTCAGCAATCAGAGTGAGTTGAACATGAAAAGAGACATACCTCAGACTGAGGAAGGTTTGTCAAATCATCAATTTTTTTCTTCACCGTGCCGGAGTGTGAATGAGAAAAGCCCCCCAAGAATAGGACCAAGAATAATCACCAGCTCTGGCCCGCTCAGTGAAATTTCCAGAATTCTGGCTTGAATTCTAGATTTCTTGAAATTTCTAGAATTCCCTCTGGCTACTCCTGGCTGGCCTAGGGTGAGCCTGCCCCAGCCCCACCCCGTGGTTTCTGTTCAGAGGCAACCATCCTTCATCCACTCACCCAGTTGGGCATGGTTGCCCCCTCTCAGCTCAGTCCCCACTCCCACAAAATCAGAGCCCCTTCTCCATCAGGGACCCCACGTCTTTCCTCCTGAGATCAGTTACCAGCTATTATAGGGTGACACACTTGCTCTCCTGTGCTCCTAGCTGCCTTCTGCTCTCATTCAGCATTCATCCATTAATTCACTCATTTAACAAATGTTTATTGGATACTTAGGCACAAGACAGGGGCCTATCTTCCATGGCAGAGCCACTGCTTGAAAGCCTAAGAGGAAACTCTGCCCTGGCCCATCATCATCTTTCCCGTGATGCAATATGTTCTTATACAAATAGCTCTTCTGCCAGGCCTCCCAGCCATGCCCTCACTCCACTCTAGGGCCCCTCCCTGCAAACCATGATGGTAGGATACAGTTCGGAGACATTCAACCAACCTGGACCACTGACGGACCCTCCCCTTGTGGTTGTCAGTGGCCCAGGAGTGGCAGAGCCTCTTACCTTCACCCTTCATCATTCAGTGGAAGAGAGCATCTCTTCCAGTAGCTCCTGAAGAAGGAAGAGGGACCTTCTCCCCTTCTCACCCCTCTGCCACCCACAGGCCCCAGCATTGACCCAGAGGCTCAAATGTGGCCAAGGAGAGGGGGGTCTTCACTGGTTTAAGCCAAGGGGAGCCCCCTCTAGGACCTGAGATGTGGTCTCATGGCTGTGGCAGAGGCGTGGCGCTCTGAGGGCAAGTCAGAGATCCATTTTACCCAAAGAAGACAGATCAGCAAGAATGTCCACCCTGACACCATTTCCTTGCTTTTCCAGCTTCTAGAGGCCACCTACATTCCTTGGCTCGTGGCCCCTTCCTACACCTTCAAAGCTAGCCGTGTAGCATCTTCTCTCCTCTCTAACCTCTGTTTCCATCTCCATGTCTTCTTTCTGACTCTGAGCCTCCTGCCTCTCTCTAATAAGGCCCCTTGCGATTATACTGGGCCCATCCAGATAATCCAGGCTAATCTCCCCATCTCAGGATAGTTAAATTTAACCACACCTGCAAAGTCCCTTTTGTCAGATAAGGTAACATTTATAGGTTCTGGGGATTAGGACGTGGACATATTTGGAGGCCATTATCCTGTCTACCACACTCACATGGATCAAACAAGGAAAGGCCTGTAAAGCATCTCACACAGAGCCTGGCACATAATAGGGGTTCCGCTCATGCCATCCATGATTATTTTTTTTACGACGCCCTTCTGAGAACAGAAATGGCTGGCAGAAAGCTTTGTACAGAGCAGGCCCTCGAGCTTAAAGTTTCACTGACAGATTATAGTGGGGGCAGGGCAAAAGACAGCAGCTCTAACATCTGCTGAGTTGCAAGAGTGAATGACATCCAATCTGACTTGGACCACAATCTGGCCTTGCCCATGTCACAGCTGAACCCCTGAATTCAGCCTTGCCCTCCTTGCTGGGCTACAGATGTTGACTGGGGCTCCGCTCAGCACAGGCAACCCTCCAGTGGGCTCCTGCTGGGGGAGGGGCCAGGGTAATGGCATGTGGCCTCAGCCCATCCAGTCAGGAACCAGGTTTGGGTCACGGTTGGGTCACTCTCCTCCCATCACTGCCTCCCCACCTCCCACCAGTGAGCCATCCAACTTTACAGAAAAGAGTGACATGCACTGAGAATTTCCAGCCACCAAGCAGAGGTGGGTACCCCTGGGCTACTGTACTTGGCCTCAAGCACGCAGGGTCTGTTCCCTGCTACCAAGATCGTGGGATGCAGAACAGTTCTGGGCTCACCAGGAGAGCAGGTTTCAAATCAACCTCCTGCTCCCCTCACACACGTGAGGAATGGCATATGTGAAATCCCAGGAACATGCATTTGAAGCCATTTTCTGGATCATTCTGATATAGAAGGTCCTTAGACCATACTTGGGTCTCGAACTTGCCCTGGCTCTGCCATCTGAGTGACCTTAGACAATGAACTTCACCTACTGGAGTCTAATTTCTTCAGGAACAATCAGAGGGGTTAGAGGGGACCTCCAGGGCCCATCCAGGCTGACAACTTATTTCTGTACCTTCAGTTCTTTTAGCAAACTCAACTTTTGGTTATTGTCCCAGAACTTCTGACTTTTCGTCTTCTGTCTAAAATGTTTCTGGAATTTTCTGTCAGCTCCTTTGGGGAAGGAAGGGTGTGGGGGGAGGAAATGTTGAGATCTAGTATTTCTGTACATTAGGAGGGACATGGTGAAGGTTATAGACTAGAGCAGGAGAGGAATATATGAGCGTGTGCATGTGTGTGTATGTTTTGAGTGCCTATGTACTCATGAGGAGAGTATACAGGTGTCTTGCCTGCTGCTAGGTCACAGAGTTGCAGAATATTAGGACTAATGGGATATATAGATTACAAAGTCTAGCTCCATTGTTTGGCTGGTGGGCAAGTTGAGGCCCAGAGAGGGAATGTGAGTTGCTACTTGGAGTCACTTAAGTGGCTAGAGTAGTAGTTTCCCAACCTTGGTTGTTACAAGTACCTGGAAGAGCTTTTAAGAAATATACATCTTTGGGCATGCTTAAGAGATTCTAATTCCATTGTTTCAGGGTGGGAACTGGGCCCAGAATTTTTTTTTTTTTTTTTAGCTTCCTGCTGACTCAGATGGGCAACCAGGGCTGAGAATCACTGACAAAGAGGATGGAGCCCACGCCGCTTACACTGAAGGGCCATGATGGCTCCTCCTGGGCCTGGTGGTGGAGGCATCCTAAACTCTTGAGCTGCATGTAGAGGCTTCCAATCCCCCCACCTCCACCCGGAAGAGCCTGGCTCCCAGGAGTCCAGTGGGAATGTCAGGCTGCTCCAAGATGCCTGGAGAAAGGTTATTAAAATGCCTCACTGGCCAGTTTCTGTTCACCTGGAAGGGGGTTTCAAAGGCCGATACCCATCTGGGAATGTGAACATAAAAGGCTCTGCCCTAATCAGAAGTGAGCTCCCGAGGGCCTGGGGGATGGAGGGAGGTGGGAACAAGGGGCCCATGAGCAGAGATGGGAGAGTATTTGAAGGAGCCTTCCTCCCATTCTGGTGCCCCCAGGAGAGGTGCAGGCGTGGGGCGAGGGGACAATAACCTGTCTGCTAAGTCTCTATCCCAGGAATATTCATCCATCTTCTCTTCTTCCTTCTTTGGGACAAACACATGGCCTGTGGCCTGTGCTTTTTCATTTATGTTAAACTTTTCAGTGGCAGAAAGAACTCCCAAAGCAACAGACCTTCCATTCTCTTGGGCTGTGCGTGAAATCAAACCTGGAACAGCCATCCCCTGTGTCCCTCTCTGCTGCCCTGCCCGTTGCCTTTCTCTTCTCTAATTTGTTTTGTTTCTTCTCACATCCCCACTCCTGGGCTCGTCTGGACAGCTGTACATGTTGTGCACGGCACAATTCCCCCCCGCACCGCAACCCCTTCTGTATTTTCTCTACCATCCCTTTTCAGTCCCTCTCACTCCAAAGATCCCTTCTTCTTCCTTCATTTCCTGCAAGTTCCTCTTTCCCAACTGCCTCAGAGGGAAGCCTGGCCTTTCTGGGGCCTGACCCACATCCATCACACTTGGCAGAGTGGGGCAGGGCCAAGGCCAGGTGTCTACTGCTTAAGAGAGTCAAGGGGCCTCCTTTCCCAGGGGGGCTGCCCCCAACAGCTGACAAAACCTAGACTCTCTTGCTCATCCCAGATTTGCTTTGCCAGATGTAAATTGTTCTTGAGGTTCACCAAAAGGCCATCGAAGCTGTTTCATAAATAAGCATCGCGCCTACCTTTGTGTTTTCCCTTTAACCTGGCAGCCTCCCCCCTCCCTAAGCATGATTTTCCTGGAACTACATAAATACATCCTCCCAGCACCCTGCACACTTCACCACCTCAAGCACTTTTTAAAAAGTTAACTTGTTTCATTTCCATAACAACCCCCTGATATAGGTATTGACCAATGTTACAAACCAAACCAAACCAAACCAACCCCGCAGGTTTGGGTCACGTGCCTGTGGCAGAGCTGGATTTGAACCAAGGGCTGCTGGTCCCAAAGCCTGTGTCCTTAGTCACTACACCCTAAGGTCCTGACTCCCCCTGAGCTGCCTCAGCCCTTCCTCACACCTTCCCTGTGCCCCTTAATGCTTCATGGCTCGTTTTTCTGGCCTCAGCCCTCAGATCTGAGTGGTCAACTGGGATGCTTTGCTGCCTTCTTCACCCCATCTGACATTTGTCCTCCTAGACAAAAATATTGCTTCAAGTCACTCTCAATATAATACTCTGCCCGACCCAGCCCAGCCGGGGGATGCGGCACTAAGAAATATGCCCACGGCGCTGGCAATCCTGCTGGGTGTGCCCCACATCTCACAGGCAGGCCCCAAACACATAACATTGCCCCCTGTACCCCAGCCCCTGACCATCACCTTCATTGAATTCTCCAGCACAAACTGGCCAGAGGCCCACAACGTCCCCTCTGGCTTGAGCCCTGCCCTAATGAAACAGGACAACAAAGGCATCATCATTAAAAACCATCGCGCAAGGCCCCAGTGGCTACCTGCGTCCTCTCCATCCACAGCCTCATCCCTCCTCCCTCGCTTCCGCCAGCCCTCAGGGACCAAGATGGGGAAATTGTCCCATAATCGCATTTTGCATGCACGTGCACACGATCATGAGGCATTTCTCTCATCTGGTTATCTTTGGAAACACTGGGAGGGAAGGGGATATTAAAGAAATCCTCCTCTGCTTCCATCTTGAAAAAAAAGAAGGCTGAACATTTTGATTCACTACCTTATCTTTAAAGAAACCGGACATGGAAAAGGCAAGGGAGATAAGATCTATGACTTCATCAGCTTGTTCTCTGAAGTTGTTTCAAGCCTTACCGTCCCCCCGACTGGCCCCTTCATTTCCTGTTTTCAATATATAATGGCAAGGAATACACAGCAGGCCCAGAGCTCTGTGAGCCTGGGGGTCAGCGCAGGAAGCTGGCCAGGGAGGAAGCTTTTAAGATCCAACCTGGAATCTGGCCTTGACTCAGGAGAACATCTCCTTAATTCGGATTTCATTTTTACTGAACTTTGCGGTCAGCAGCTCTGGATGGCTTGTGGTCTCAGAACAGCTGCTGGTTTGAAATAGCATAAATGCAATTTGAAAACTCACAAGGTTTCACATGAAAATGAAAAGAAAAACTTTTGCATTTCATAACAGGAATGCTTGACAACCTCTTTCTTTCAAGATGCTCCAAATGCCTCCCAGACGTTTTTGCGTCAGCTCTTACCGCCTCCCACGGTGGAGGCCAAGGAACCGGTACCATCTGAATCACTGGATGGAGGGGAAAACAGAGACACCCACTAGTTTCTGCTTACACAGCAAGTCGGCACAACATTGTGACAGGTGTTTTCCTGGGCCCCAGCCAGCTTAGGGCGGAGTGTGTGTGTGTGTGTGTGTGTGTGTGTGTGTGTGTGTAACATGGGTCACAATTACAACGTCAAGAGCAAGGAAAACCAACTATCTTTGGCTCTGGCCACCTGCCATAGAGGTGCACTCCCTGGAATCCTGGTCTCCACTTCCTCTCTTCCATCGCTAGAGCATCCTTGGGTGGGCTTTTGTTGGTTGCCATAGTAATACCGCCAGCCACTCTCTTGCCAGTCAGGGCAGGCGTCCCCCGAAGGGGACAGCATACAGAGATGCTTCCATCTGCCAGGCTCCTCCACTGTCTGAGGGGCTGAGCACACGGTGTTTCCACGGCACACTGAACTTCCTGGAGCGCTAAGCTCAGTCTCTCTCAGCTGGGCTTTCCCTTCCTGATTCCTGTCCCTGCTACTTCCCAAAGGCCAGAGGCCTGACCACACGCGTGTGGACCTCGGGCTAGGGAGCAGACCTGCCACCTGCTGCTGAGAGGCGGCCCCTCTGGTGTGGGTCTGGAGCCCCAGCTCAGGGCCCCCTGCCTGCAGGCCAATCTGGGCAGGTGCTGCCTGTTTTGGGGGCCGTCAGAGTCTCGCCCATATTGACTTTTGTGAATGCCACCCAACTTTCAAGCACCAACTCCTTCATTCCTTTATCTCAGGGCTTTCTGAAGCCTAGAAGTGTACTTTGCCTGCTGCAGCTGGCAGTCAGCGGTTCCAGAGAATTAACACCCCTCCCAATACCCCAGAGCAACCCTCAAGCATTGAACAACAGGACTGGGTGTATAAATGCCCCAGCTCCCTGCCCTCGGTGGGACAACTCTGGGGCACGTGTTCTACATGGACTCACAGTGTCCCCACAGTGGCAACTGGCTGAATGATGTGCTATCTCACTTCCCCACTCTCCCTACTAGTGTGTTTGGGGCTCATCTCCGAAATTAACTGCTTGCACTTGAATCCGTACCTCAGTTCTGCTTCTGGGGACCCAAACTGAGTCAGGGGAAGAACTCCTCTCTTACCCCAGCCACTGATGGGGCTGTCACTTCTAAAGTGAACACAAAGGTTTCTGAAAACTCTCCATGCCCAGGGGCTAAGGCTGGGGGCTCCTCTGATGTCTTTCTAGGCCTTTTCCCTCTCCCTTTTCATGATTCCATGATTTTCAAAGACTTGTCCCCCTTCCTCCATCCTTAGCTGTAAGACACCATAGGCCTGATACAATGGACTTGTTTTATATTTTACAGATGACCAAACTATAGACCAGAAGGGTGAGAGGTTTACCCAAATTCACTTGATTTGTAAGTGACAAAGCAGGAACCCAAATCCAAGCATTTGGATTTACAGTCCAAGGCACTTTTCAAGTACACCTGTGCATGGAAACTTGGCTCATGGGCCTTTGTTCTGAACTCTCCTTCTTCCTCATTACAACAAAGAGTCGGGTCCCAGAAGTAGTGTCCTCAAAGGGGACTGGCAGGATGTGTCATTTAATCAGTGCATGGTGACTGCACTCTCTCACAGAGCCAGACACGTTTGTAGATTAACACCTCCGGGGACTGGAGCCCCAGTAGGGCGATCACAAAGATCTAAGAACCTGCCTTTGTCAAGGCAGGGAGAAGTGGCTACATGGATAGGGCTTAGCTGGTAGTATGACAGAGGATCTAGGGGCAGAGGGGACAGCCCCTGACCAGGCGGCACTGCTCCCTTGGCCTAGAACGCTGTTCCTCCAGACATCCACGTGGCTCAGCCCCTCAAAGATTCCCACATTGCTTCAGGAATTTGTTCAAATACCACCCTCAGAGAGAGCTTCCCTGACCACTGTCTGAAATAGACCCTCCTGCCCATAACACCTTTACCTTGCTTTCTTTTCCTGATGTCGTGTAATATGTTTGTTTCTTGCTGCCCCCTTTAGCCCCACCACTAGAATGTGAGTTCCATGGGCACAGAGATTTTTTTTTCCTGTTTTGTCCACCCCTCCATTCCCAGGACCTAGAACAGTGCCAGTGTATTCTCGAGGCCCAATAAATCCTTGTTGAGATGAATTAATGAGTCACTGAAAGGAGACAGGACAGGTTAGTTACCTTGGCCTGGGGAACACATAAAGCCAAGTGAGGCACAGGCAAGATGGGTCCCAGGCCAGTGCAACTCCATGGCCTCTGGCCCGTTTCTCTACCCCGCACTGGGCTCATTCAATCTCCAAGTAACACGGGACTCCTAAAGCAGAAAACAAGGAGAAGAGAGATGGCTTCTCAGTGGAGATAGGACACCCTGCCCTCGCTCCCTCCCTCCCTGGCTGCTTCTTCCCTCTGTCTTATCCCAAGGAGCTCCTTAGGAAGAAAGCCCTCCCCAGTCTCTCCCCAGAAACTGCGCTCTGAACACTCGGATGCACAATCAACCAATTGTTAAGTCCTCGACAATACCTCATCAGCGAGCACAGCACTATAATTAAAAGTAAATCCAGCTCAAGCTCTTTAAAATAGGATCTAATTTAATTGGTGCATTTAATCTATCACTGTCACTCCACGACAGCCTGGGGAGAATGTCATCATAGCGGTAGGTGGTGAGAGACTTAAGCGGCCCCTTGGCGGGGTCTCCCTGCTGCCCCAGGCCTCACGGACAGCTGGGAAGGGACAGGCTGTGGCAAGTCTGAAAAAGGGAGAGTCCACAAAAGCCGAGGACCACGTGGCCGCCAACTGGAACTTGGGCGTGGCTGCCATGGGCCTCTGTCCTGCCACACGCCCCGATAGGCCTCGGTAGGGGGTCCAGGTGCGCGAGGGAGACTCTCCTTCCAGCACCTCTCCTCAGAAACAAGTCTTAGGGAGTTTGGTGAAGAAACCCGGGAGAATTAAGCTCATATTCAAAAGCCTGGCAATTGGGGTGTGAGCTGTCTGCTGGCGGTCACTCTGTCTGTAATTTGTGACAGCTTTAGTTCCCGACCTAATTCAGAAAGAAAAAAAAGTCTCATCTTTTTGGAATAACATGACACAAAACGCATATTGCTCCAACAGTCATAAAGCTCTGTGGTTAAGAGTATTGGCTTAAAAGTCATATAGAAATGAGTTCCTGTCCTGTATAAACCACTTACTTACTAGTGAATTTTGGAATGTTTTGGAATCCCCTGAGCCTTAGTTTCCGCATCTGCAGAGTGGGCGTAATAGTATCTACTTCCTATTTCTGTGCTGAGGTTAAGGGCCAGGCCTGGGGCCAGCAGAAGCTCCACCCACATGCCTGGGGCCCACCCCAGGAGGTGAACTGCAGTCAGCTCCTATCAGCTTGTGGCTTCCTGCATCTTTCTGCCTGAGCTTGTTCTTTGGCCCTGAAGGACCTCCACCAGTGAAAGATGGGAGTTGATGGATAAAAAACCCCAGCTTTGGCACCCAGGCATGCGCTACACAATCTCTCAGAGGCCTCCAGAGGCACTGAGCCCGGTCACCTGCCCACAGTAACACACTCATTCACCCACCCCGCCCCCACTGGCTTTCCTCCCTTGCCTCTCTCACTGCTCCACCCTTCACCATGCCTCCTAGGTCACCTCCCAAATGAATGATTGCACCCAAATCCTTGTCTCGGGGTCTGCTTGGGGGCAAATCCAAGCCCAGACATTGGCATGACTCAAACACTTAATAAATGGTACCATGTTCCTCTCGTGGTTTCTGGAAATTTGAAATTCAATTGTGGATCTCTATGCCTACATTTTGTGTATGCTTAATTTTTAAAGAATTCCTTTGAGGCCCTCCAGGAAGGACTTCTATCCCTGTGGGCTCATGTCAGCCCTATCCTCTGTAGTCCTAGGGAGGATTGCGGAGTTGATGGTCTCAACATCCCCAAGACTCCTTGGGCCCCATACGAAGATTGACTTGGGGAGAGGTGGTCACACCAATGCCATGTAAGCATGGTGGGGGGGGCGGGTTATGAATTGAACTGTGTCCCCTCTAAAAGATATGTCCTAACCCCCAGTACCTCAGAATGTGGCCTTATTTGGAAATGGGGTCTTTGCAGACAATGAAGTTAAGATGAGATCACTGAGGTGAGGCCCAATCCGGGGTGACTGGTGTCCTTATAAAAAAGGAGAATTTGGACCCAGTGATAGACACACCCAGGGAGAACACCATGTAAAGATTGGAATTATGCTGCCATCACCAAGGCACCATCAAGAACTAGGAGAGAGGCCTGGAGCAGATACTTCCTTTGTGGCTTCAAAA
This sequence comes from Mesoplodon densirostris, assembly GCF_025265405.1. NCBI lineage: Eukaryota > Metazoa > Chordata > Mammalia > Artiodactyla > Ziphiidae > Mesoplodon > Mesoplodon densirostris. The sequence goes on from NC_082681.1 coordinate 102,807,293, forward strand.
GGAGCATGGCCCTGCCACACCTTGAGTTTGGACTTCTCACCTCCAGAGCTGTGAGACAATACCTTTGTGGTGTTGAAGGCACTCAGTCTGTGGTGCTTTGTTACAGCAGCCCTACAAGACTAATACGGGGGGATGAACTTTGTGTACTGCCTGTGTGTGTGGCAGCAGGCATTGTGTGTGTACAGCAGCTGGGTTTCCACGAAGCTGGCCTCTTTCTGTGGGATCCTACGGACTCCTAGATAAGATCAGCCCTTGGCACTTGTAGCCTGGGCGAAGCTTTTCTCCAGGGCTCTCCCGTCCTCTTTCTCCTTTGTCCCCAGAGTTATGTTGCCTCCTTTCCCTTCCTGTTACCCAATGGTTAACAGGACTCCAACCTGGCTCCATGGAGATCTATGGTGGCTCCTGTTGGCAAGGTTCTTTCTCTCAAAGATTCACTGAGGTTTTGCCCTCAACACTCCACTGAACACTAAAGTTAGGCAGATAACAGACAAAGCCTTAAACCCGTCTCAGATGTCTATGCTCATTAGAAAGAGATCGGCTCTCAAGAAACGATCCTTTAGTGGCAGGGATTTCAGCCCAGTGTCTTCAGATCGCTCCCCACCTCCACCAGAGTGCCACGGCGTCCTCAAACTCCATGGTCTCAATGCTGACACCACGTGCTGTCATCTCTGGCCTGGCCGATTGCAGGGACCTCCTGGGCTGGATGTCCTGTTTGCTTCTCCAGATCCACCCTTCGTGCTTCTCCATCCTGCTCTGAGCCCCGAAAGGCTGACCTTTGTGGGATGCATTAACTGGGCGCCCTGCCACCTGGCTTCTGGTTGGATTCGACCAACGAGCGTCTCCGGCAGGAGTTAAGAGAGTGGGCGGGCAGAGAGGCTGGAGGATTTGTTCCCCTGGCTCCCTCATCCTTCCTGCCACGGTGAGGTTGGCCGGGGCTGCTTTCCTCTACCTAAGCCCCCAGCCCCTGTTGAGCGGCACTCTTCTGAGCCATAGGACTCTCCAGTGTCTGGGAACTCTTCCCCTCCTTTTGAGAATGCCATCTGTTTCCTGCCCAGAGCCTGACACACCTCCTAATCATGAGCCTTGGGCTCCAGTTTCACCTGTCACCATCCAACCCACCCTCCAAGCCGCTCTCTGGGTGAGCTTTCTTTTTTTTTCTTTACATCTTTATTGGAGTATAATTGCTTTACAATGGTGTGTTAGTTTCTGCTTTATAACAAAGTGAATCAGTTATACATATACATATGTTCCCATATCTTTTCCCTCTTGCGTCTCCCTCCCTCCCACCCTCCCTATCCCACCCCCTAGGTGGTCACAAAGCACCGAGCTGATCTCCCTGTGCTATGCGGCTGCTTCCCACTAGCTATCTACCATAAGTTTGGTAGTATATATATGTCCGTGCCTCTCTCTCACTTTGTCACAGCTTACCCTTCCCCCTCCCAATATCCTCAAGTCCATTCTCTAGTAGGTCTGTGTCTTTATTCCCGTCTTATCCCTAGGTTCTTCATGACATTTTTTTCCCTTAGATTCCATATATATGTGTTAGCATACGGTATTTGTTTTCCTCTTTCTGACTTACTTCACTCTGTATGACAGACTCTAGGTCCATCCACCTCACTACAAATAACTCAATTTCGTTTCTTTTTATGGCTGAATAATATTCCATTGTATATATGGGCCACATCTTCTCAGAACCTGTCACTATTTAAACACTGATGGGCCCCCACTGCCTCCTGGGGGCTGCAATGCAAATGTCTCCATCTGGCATATTCAAGCTCCTGCATGATCTGGGGCCAGCCTGCAGTCTGGCCAGATTGCATCCTGCTCCCTGTAAAGCAGCCAAAGCTTTGGCCACGCCAGGCACTCTGAGCGTCACTGCACATCGCCTTGCACGCTTGGGGCTTTGCCCCCTGTGCTTCCTGAAGTTCATTGCTCCTCCTTCTGTGCCTGAGGAACAAGCATCCTTCAAGTCTCGGCCCAGAGATCACGAGCTCCTGGAAGATGTCACTCCTCTTCTTCGTGTCCCAGCCCAGGGCAAATCACGTGCCCCCCTTGCGGTTTGTGTAGAGCTCTGAGCCAGCTAATGGTTGGATTGTTGGCCTGTTTGCCTTTCCCATAAGGCGACGAGTTCTTTGAAGGCAGAGGTGCCGTGCCTAATGCATCTCTCCATCCGTAGCAGACGCCGTTGATGCCCCGTCCTGTATCGCCTTGACCCACCTGAGTTACCTGCAGCCGTGATGGGCAACTTCCAAGCACACTGACAATTTCCTACCTCAAGAGCCTGCCTCTCTCGGCTTCTGGGCCGCAGGGATTCCCCAGCGCCTTAGAAGCTTGCTCTGCTGCAAGTAGGCACAAGCCGGAAGTGCAGGGGCGCTAATGCCCCTGGGGCCAACGGAGTTAACAGGCCCGGGGATGACAGTTGGTGGATTGATGCCCCAGGCTTCCCGGCCTCCAGAGAGAGGATTCCCAGCAGGCTCTACATGGTGCCTCAGAGAGTCTTCAGGGAGGTTGTGCCCCAGTTGCCCACAGCAGCAACTTGCTCATTAAAGCACCCGTCATTGGCTCGTCTTCCTTTCCCGTCTCACTTTTCTCATTGCCTCACTTGTGCCTCCTAGGTATTCTCCTGAAAAAACTATCTACATCTTAAACCTTGTCTTAGGGTCTGCTCTGGGGGGAACCCCAACTAAGCAGGGACCTCAACAGCCACTCAGTGCCCTGCACATAGTAAGTGCCCAATAAATGTCACAGGAATGAGTGATTAAGGACGCAGGACCCACTGGTCCAATTTGGCTGCATGGAGACCAGGCTGGGATTCAAGAACTGTGTTGTTCTGAGCTGTCAGGTGCCCTCCTAGCTGGCAAGATGCCACCCACATCTTTGGGGGCAGCCTGAGCCTTCTCCCAAGCGAGTTGCCTGCCAGGGAGACTAGTGCAGACAGGCAGTTCTGATTATGTATGCAAATGCAGGTCTGGCCCCGCAGCTTATGTGAGAGCCACATAGCTCAGCTAAGTCACCCTGGAGAAACAATCTTACAAAGAATACTAAAGAGCATCCAAGTGTGAAGAATGAAACACACGTGAGTTTTCTTTTTTAAAAAATGGAAATCAAATTGTACTTTCATCTTGGCTTCCTCACAAGTCAGCAGCCCCCACGTAAGCCTAAAAAGCAAAAGACTTTATCCAAGATTTCTGACCTGGGTTCAGACCAACCGTCACCTTCATTAGAGCAAGCCTCACAGAATATTATAAGCCCCAAGGGCATGAGATGGAGGCAGGCTGGTGGAGTCTGGGTCTCGTCTTTACCTTCACAGAGCTCACATGAAACCCAGGCATGGTATAGCCAAGGAGACCGCCAAGGCAACCAGAGGCTTGGAAATGAGGACCACAGGGGCACGAGATGGTATTACAGGCAGTAAGAACAGCAGGTGCAAAATCACAGTGTAGTTGAAGGAACTGCAATTCACCTGGCTACTGTGGGTGGCGTAAGTGATGGAGGGAAAAGAAATAAGAGGGGGGCAGTAAACGGGCCGATCATAAAAGGTCCTGTGTGTCTTGCCAGGGAACGTCCCCAAGGGATCCATGAAGGTGGGAAAAGGAGGTCAGTTTGAAGATTTCTGCAGCAGTCCACCTGAGTGCTGAAACCAAGGAGGCTGCACGGGGATAAAATGGGCAGAGAAGGATTTAAGAGGTTTGAAGGAGGTGTGATGGAAAGGACTGAATGGGAGCAGTTGGAAAAGTCAGGGGGCTCTGACTCCGAGGTTTTTACTTTGTGTGACTAGATAGGAAATGAAGCCTTCCCCTGAGGCGGTACCTCCAAGAGACAGAAATGTCAGAGGCTATTTTGGTGGTGGTGGGAAGATGGGCTCGTGGGCTCATTTGAGATTCAGTGGATTCAAAACACAGGTGGGGACCTCCAGATGGAGATATCCTGTGGGCAGTTGGATGGATGATCTCAAAGAAGACATGGATTTTGCAATCATCAGCTGGTAGATGGTAATTGAAGCCACGTGAGCAGGTGAATTCATCCAAGGCAAGTGAGCTGAGGGTGAAACAAAGGAGGTTGAAGACAAATTCCAGGAAAAAGAAGCATCAAAGGAGTGAGCCACATAAGAGGAGTCTGCAGAGGAGATGGTGGAATAGTCAAAGATGCCAGAGGAGAACCGGAAATGATAGAAGGGAAGTCAAGGTTGGTTCCATAAGTTGGCCAATGGTATCAGATTCTGCAGAGAAGTTGAGAAAAGTGAAGACTGAATACTAGTCTCCTCACCTTCCTACCATCTCAGCGAGTTCTTGACTTGGTGCTTGGAGCTCCATGTGTACCTGTCAATTGTTGGGGAGAGGAGGGTTTATTGACCAGTTTACAGGCTACCCAGGCCCTTTGTCTGCTCTCCTTTGAGTCATTTCACAGTTTATCAGCCCTTCAACCAAAGGCTGGACAAGGGAAATAAACTTTCCCCAGTCAATTTTATGACATAATCTATCAGATCTTTGGAAAGATTTAGCAGAGGAATAATTTGAAATGATTAGTTGGTTTCTGTTTGTTGTTGTTTGTTGGATTATCTATGAATTTCATCGTTCAAGCTAGGGTTGGTGGTCTTTCTTCGAGCTAGCCATCCCCTTTCACTAAATACACAAAAGAATATCACATGGGAAAAAGAAAGACTTTTTTTAATCTAGTAGAAAAAAGCAGAAGGAAATAGAAGTGTATATTTAGCCAGCCTCTAGGGGAAGGAGAACTTTCTACATGTTGAAATGATAGAACAAACCAGAAAGGAAAAAGATCGACCAGCTTAACTTCAGAGTTAAAAATATTTGTTTATATATAAATCACAAACATGCATACAAGGTTTATAAAATACTTGTAGCAAGGTTCTTTCTTGTGGAGAGATCACAAAATGTTGGACAAGGAGGATGCCCAGTTGCTAATATGTCAGTGGGCAAAGAGCATGAGCAGATAATTCACCAAAGAAAACACGACTAGTTCACCAACGTTTAGAAGAATGCCATGCCTCATTAGGAAGGAAATAATTGCAAATTAAAATAATGAGGTGCCATTTTCCTGCAATAAAATTACCTAAAATCTTACCTAGTGCTGTGGAGTGTGTAGGACAATTGTTGCTGATGACAATGTTGATTAATGCAACTGTGTTGGAAATATATTTGGTAAATATGAATTAAGAGCCATAAAAATGTCCATATGCCTAGACCCAGCAATTCCACTCCTACCCACAGGAATCTAGTCTAAGGAAATGATCATAAACACCATGTGTATGGGAAAAACACTGTATGCCCAGGAATGCTAGAGCAGCAGAATCGCAAATACCAGTATCTAAACCTTCAGCTACAAGGGACTGATAGAATAAATCGTGGTGCATTTACCAGATGAAACATTATGGATCCATTAAAAATGATGGCTGGGAAGACTGGCTAGCTCCATGGGCAAAGGAACGTCGCATAATGTTAACTGGAAAGAGGAGGAAATTTTGCTTAAAGCAGTTTATGATAATTACATAGATTCCTACTCACACACACACACACACACATAAATTAAAACATGTAAAAACGCAAGATGAAAATCCACCCAAACACTGTGTCACAGTGTTGCTTTGCGGATGATTTTTCTTCTTTTCCAAGTTGTCCATATACCGTAATGATTATAAGCGTGCATTTGGGGCATCAGGTAATCTTGGGTTCAAATCCTAGTTTTTTTTGCTTACCGTGTCATCTTGGGAAAGTTATTGAAGCTTTAAGTTTCCTCCTCTGCAAGTTGAGAATTTTAATATCTACCTCAGAGGAATGTTATGAGAATTAAACAGAATATAAGAAAAGTGCTTGTCATTGTGCCCAGCACATAGAAAGCTATCAATAAGTGGCAGATTTTCTGATTGTAGTTACTATAATTTAATAAAGCAGAGAAACTTGCTTTAGAAACTTGCTGAACGCCCTAGACTGGGAAGTATACCATGAATCCAAACAATGTTTTTTTCTTTCCTGCCTTCCTTTCTTCACAGACAATCACCAAGAGAGATTGTCAAAGAGTTAATTTTAGAAGGAAAAAAAAAGTTTGCTTTGCTTAATGAATGTGAACTTCCTCATTTTTCTGGTTTGTTTTTCTTTCAAGTTGTTTTTATATCAACACCACCCGGGCAGGATGTGCCAGGTGACGAGACTGTGGGAAATTTCACATGGAGATAACTCTCCCCATTTCACACACTGAGATGCCAGATCTCAGGGGTGCTGAGGGGCTGGCTCACCCCCACATGCTCAGGATTTCTGGGTGCCCCAGGCCCCGGGGGACCTCTTTACTCTCCTTCCCACTCTTGAAGGACAGGGAGACTTTCTCCCCCTGCTGATTACTAGCAACCATTAGAGATTTTTGGAGGATGCTCTAACCAGAAACCCCAGTTAACACAGGGCTCAGAGAACCTGAGTGTGTGTGTTTGTGTGTGTGTGTGTGTGTGTGTGTGTGTGTGTGTGTGTGTGTGTTTGGGAGGGTGGGACTTCATGAGAAAGGTCAGTTAGGAAGTAGGTGAAGGAAGAACCCTACAGGGTAGTCAAGAGCTGTAGCAAATTATATTAAGTGGTCATCTTTTCTCTGACCAAGACCTGATGTACATGGAAAGCCGTGAGCTCAGGAATCACCTTCCCTGACCACTGTTTCCTAGCCTCTCACTCTTTCATTCCCTTTATCTAATTCTCCTGGGTCCACCAGGCCTCCGGGCTACCCCCCTCCACGCCCCACCCCCTCGCATTCCTCAGTAAACACCCTCCCCTCCTTCCTCTCAGACTGGCCTGAGCTCCACCAGTGATCATTAGCTTGGGGGCCTTAGCAGCAGTCTGAGGACCCTCCCCGCTGATCTTCCCACTGGACCGGAGCACCTGGGTCAATCCAAACGACCACATCCCCCTCTCTGATACCAGTTGGGGAAAATCTCACCACAGTGTCCCAGAAGGAGATTACGCAGTGATCTTATCCCACCTCAGTGGAACTATTGACAAGGGCGGCCCTCTCTTACCCAGCCTAGGATCCCCCATATCCCCCGCCCCACAGTCCTTCCCCCCACCCACTTCCATCCATTCAGTCCGCTGCTTCCTTTTCTACTCTTCCTAAGCTCACGACCCCACCTTCTGCTCTCCCAGTCTAGTTAGGTGCCCTGATATACTAACTCAGTTAGGTGCCCTGATGTCCTAACTCAAAGAAAAAACAGAGGCAAGTTGAGGCATAAGTTCTCTAGGTTCCATCCTCCTTGTCTTCAGATTTTACCTTTTCCTGTTTTTCACTGGTCTCTGAAGAAAAGTATCCCCTTTCCCCACCAAGAATAACCCCTTTTTCCTTGTGCAGGATAGCACCGCCCCGTCCTGATTCTTAGCTTTCTGGAGTTAATGAGTAGTGAGCAATTCACCCTGTGCCAGCCGCAGTTGCAATATTTTATCTTCTATTAATATTTATAACAACTCCGAAAGGTTTGCTCTATTATTACCTTCCTCTTAAAGGTGAGGAGACTGAGGTGCAAAGGGGATAAGTAATTTTCTCCAGGTCACCCAGGAATGAGCAGCTGAGTAAGGATTTGAACCCAGGCTCGCTGGCTCCAAGGCATTGTCTCAGCAACTGCACGGTGCCCTCTTTCTTGGTTTTCTCAGGGAACTTATTCCATCATCCAACTTATTCCTCTAATCTCTTCACTCTCTCCCTCTCTACACATTCAAGCTATCTCTCTGCCTAAAAGAAACATTTTCTTCCTCCTCTTCCTCCTCTAGGCTCTCTGCATCCTTCCAGTACAAAATTACCTACAAAATATGCAACACGCTCTCCCCACTTCCCGATTGCTACGTACTCTGTACCCTCTCAGTCTCCTTCTTCCCCCACCACTCCCGGAAACCTAAAGACCCCGTGGCAGGTTATCTTTCCAAGATGGCCGCCACAAGATCTCCATCCCGCGTGCTCTTCTTCTCATGTCACATTGACGCTCCTTTCATCAAGAGATGGGCTTCATGTTCCCTCCCCTGGAATCTGAGTAGGTCTGTGACTATGGTAGACTGACTTTATGTGACTTTGGAAGCTAGGTTATAAAAGGGGATACAGCTTCCACCTAGTCCTCTTGAGATGTTCACTCTTGGAATCCAGCCACCATGCTGTGGGGAAGACCAGCAGGCACATGGAGAGGCCATGTGGAGGTGCTCTGGCTGATAGCGCCCCTAAGGTCCCAGCCAACCGCCAGCATCAACCACCAGACAGGTGAGTGGAGACGCATCCAGATGCTTAAAGCCCCCAGCCTTAGAGTCTTCCTGGTGAGACCCAGACACTGTGGAGCAGAGACAAGCCACCTCCTCTGAGCCTTGTTCTAAACAATGAGGGACAATGAAGTAATGGTTGTTTTAAGGCACTGTTTGGGGCTCATTTGTTATGCAGCCGTAGTAACTGGGATAGAGCCCCAACCACTAGCAAGACGAATGGTATCTGCATGGTAGTCGTCCCTCCAGATTTGTCTTTAGCACGTGACCTGGGCCTTTCCTTTCTCCTCACATGCCCCTCTTCAATGCCTAGCAGAGACTAAGAAGACACAACTAGATGCAGAGTGGGATCATAGACTGGATCCTGGGACAAAAACAAAAAAAAATGACATGAGTGGAAAAACTGGTGAGCTTTGAATGAAGTCTGTAATTTAGTTAATAGTATTGTACCAATGTTAATTTTCTGATTTTTCTAAGTGTGCTATGGTTATGTAAGTCATTACAATTATGGAAAGCTCGGTGAAGGGAATACGAGCATGGTGCAATTTTTTGCAACTTTTCAGTAAGTCTAAAATTATTTCAAAATAGAAAGTTAAATAATAACAAGGTTAGCACACAACATAATGACCGTGTTTATGAAAAACTCGCCCCACTTGGCACCTGGGACTCCAGTTTCCTTGTTTTCCCCTTTCTCTGATTACTCTTTTTCATTCTCCATTGGCAAGTTTTCACTGTTGCCCACGCTAGGAGCTGATGCTACCCAGCATTCTACTTTGTCCTCCTGCTCTTTCTACGCAGCCCTAATGCTCACAACCACACCCACGACCCGAAAGGCACCTCTCCTCTGCTCTGAACTGAACACTCACTGCCTCTGGTATCCCAGATCCACCTGGGCACCACTCAGGCAAGATACATTCGATTACTTCTCTCCTCCTCTGGCTGTACCATCCGGTCCCTCCTGCTCACGTCCCCATCTCAGCAAGTGACCTCACCATCAACTCTGTGGCTCCTGGTGGAAACCTCAGCTCCATTAATGCAAATGACCCAACCACCTAAACTGTTTTCAAATTTTGTCATCTCCTCTCTACTCCCACAGCCTGATCCCTGTCATCTCTTATCTAGAATAATGCAATCATCTTCTAACTGGTTTTCCTGCCTCTTGTCTCTTCCCTCTGTCTCAGCTTAATGACTGTCACCAGAGATTATTCTGTAGCACAAATCATGGTCCTGGCACTTTGATGACTCTGGCTTTGGGGAATGAAGTTTGACCTCCATAACATGAGATGCAAAGTCTCTTCTCAACACTGGTCCCAGGGAGCCTCTCTAACCTCATCTACCAGCCTTTTCCCCATCCTCACCCTCTTAAGTCCCAGATGCTTACAACCACTCCCCAAGCTTGAGACCGTTCTCCACTCCCTGCAAGCCTTTGATCAGATTATTTCCTCCATCTGGAATGCCTTGTGAAATCCAAGCTGTCTTCTAGACCCAATTCAAATGCCCTCTCTTCTGAGAATCCTTCTCTGATGCTACCGGGCAGCTTTAATCACGAAAATTCTTCCTGCTCTTTTTCTCTAGTAAAGCGTTTATCAAATGCTATTATTTTTGTATCTGAAAATGTGAAGGTCCAGAGGACATAAACTGGAACTGCCATGTGCTTTGATCCCAAGAGCACAACCTCATAGCCTTCCTGCGTGTTAATCTTCACGTCACAGTCAGCGCCCTGGGAAACTGAACTTTCGACATCCCACATTTACAAATCAAGAAACTGAAGTTCAGAGAGGTTATGCAATTGTCTGAAGGCCACAGCATTAGCAGGTGCTAAAACTGAGGCATGAGCCCAGGCAGTCTGGCTCCAGAATCCATACTTTTAACTACATAATCCTGTGTGGTGGATAGCTGAGTGCCAGCCCTTTCTAGGATGGAATGTGACCTCGAGAAGGTTGCAACCTGGACTCTCCCCTCCTGCCTCCCTGCAAGGCTGTTAGAGGGAGGGTGAGCAAAATGGATTTCCTCAGGGGTCCACCAGGGCTCTGTTTTCCTGAAAGGCAGCCTGCGGGACCACCTATGGATGCTCCCCCAACACCTGCAGCCCCAGTGGCTGTTTACAGGCCAGCAGTTATGAAGACAGCTTCCCTTCCTCTCAGCTGGCCCTCCCTGCTGCTGCCCAGATCACGGAGAAACACGGTGTAATTGCTCGCCTTGCAGAAGCGACTTGAATCAGCGCCCCTCTGCTGACAGCGTTAGTGACAAGTGATCGCATCAGGACACTGGAACAGCAGCCAGGACCTGGGCGCCCATGTTATTTACTGGTCCATCATGTATAATTTCAGAGTTTAATTTTATCTTCACAAACTTACAGGTGCAAAATGCAGGATAAAGTTCTTTAAGGGGCCCCCATGAGAAACCAGGCTACATTGGTCCTCCCTACCCACCCCCCCCAAGAGCTCTCAGGGTGGCTCATTCAAATTAAATCATTATTGAGGAGGAATAATCCTGGTAGGTTCAGAAAACCAGTTTTAAATTCAGCCTGCTAGCAAAATTCTGAATGTATTTACTTTCTAGATTTCATTTCTCCATCCATATTAAAGCTCCGTGGCATTATCAATTATGGGTTTATTGCAAAGCACAATAGGATTCAATCTGGAGGAATGCCTCAGGGTATGTCTTAGGAGGACGATAAAGCTAATAGTAATGGGTCTACAACTTCTAAGGCTCATTTCCACAGTTACAAATTTCATAAATAAATAGAAGCCATGTCAGTTTCCAGTCACCCAGCTTGAGGTCTCTCAGGCTGATAAAACAGGACCTTCCATTGCTTCCTTTGAGGGGCTCCCCTTTGAGTCTTGGTGGGCTGGCCTGAAGATTCCCTGATTCTCTGAGGAAGGGAAATGATGGAGCCCTTCGGGACCTCCCTCTTCTAACCAGGTCAGGAGCTGGTTTGGATGAAAATCGGCACAAAAGCACAGCCAACCCTGGAATCTGGGAGAATGACCATATGGCTTCAGCCCAGAATCCAGCCAAACTCCATGACCGGGTGGGATGGGCTGTCATGCATTAGTGCTGTGGTGCTTGAGCCAGGCTTCAGGGCTCCAGGCAGGATGGAGCTGTGCCTGATACAGTCTGGGGCCTCTGTTGTCTTTCCGGAAAGAGCGGGCAGCAGAGAGAAGGAGCTGGTGGTGTCACGGGGCTATTCTCAGCCAAGTGCTTCCAATACACGGAGGGTAGGCCCTACTCACCGCCTCCGTGATGCCTGCGCTCACACGCCTCTCACCTGGTATCGGACACTCTCGTCCCCAGAGTCACATCCCCCAGCTAGCCGAAGCTACTGGCAGTCAGTTTCCTGTGAGCTCAAACTCACTTCCAGCTGGTAGCATCCCGCCTCAGGTATGGACCTCTCATCTTTCTACTTTCTGTCCTAGGGTTTCTCTGACACTGCAGCAGCCCCCTTGCCCAGTGCACAAGTATGATCCAGAAGTGCAAGGTTAACACCCGAAGAGGCGGTCTTCAACCAACTGGGGGACGAGAGCCAGGGCTAAATGCTCCTGCCTCCCTTCTTTCAGGTGGACAAGTCCAGAAGCATTCCACATACTCCTCAGGGTGTCCCAGCAGGGCCAAACCCTGGTCGCCTATGATAGCAACCTGACCACACACTTACCCTGGCTTTTCCCCCTTTCCAGTCTCCCTCCCCTTTCTCCCTCTTTCCTGATTCTTAGGATCACCTCTGAAATGAGTGCCCTATACCCAAGTCTTAGTCTCAGGTTCTGTTTCCAGAAAAACCAAACTAAGACAGATGTGCATCACTGGATTCGCTCCTTTGAGTAGGATAAAGGCAAGGCATCTTCCAATAGCTCTTGTAAAAGTGCCCATGTATAACTTAGTGAGGGAGAAAAAGCCCTTTCCCTCTCTCGTATTCATGTGGAAGTTTCATCAGGGGAGTTATTTATCACCTGGGAAGGCAGGGAGAGAGGAAAACCAAGAGATGGAGATTATTGATGGGGGAGGGGGTGGCAGGGAACAGGGCAAAAGAGGCCCTGGGGAAGCAGGACTCAACAGGAGTGACACCAGCAAGGGCGGGCAGCCACGAGTGTGCCCCAGGTTGTGTGTGTGTGTGCGGATGTGTGCATGCCTGTGTGGAGGGGGCTGCACAGCTTCCAGGCAGCATGAAAGGGTACCTGTAGGTGAGGAAGGGCCTGAGTCCTAGGCCAGTATGAGACCCAGTGGCAAATACCTCGTCTGGGACTCAGTTCCGACTGGACACAGCTTCTGTCCCCAACAGTGACCTCCAAATGCCAGGAGGGCCCATGAGGTGGTGCAGGTACAGCTGTCCCAGATGTGGTAGATAAACAGCAAAGCCAACATGGAAATCAGTCAATAGATGTCTCAGGAGCCTTTAAAAACCCAACCCAGTCGGAAAACAACACCGATTAATAAGTGGCTGGCATTTCTTAAGAGCTTACTATGTGGCAGGAACTGTTGTAAATTATTTACCACGTGCTGGCTATTCAATCCTCGTTACAACCTTAAGAGGTAGGTACCATTATTACCCCCATCTACAGATGAGGAAACTGAGGTACGGAGTGGCAAAGTAACTTGTCCAAAGTCATGCAACTAGTAAGGGGATAGCCTGGGATTGGGATGTGAGCAAGGCAAGGTGTTTGGTGCTTCAGAGACTTAGATGTCATACGAGACATCTTTCTGGCACTCAAGGACTCAAAATTTTTTAGGGGAGACAGACATTTACACAAATAACAGAATATGAAGCAAAATGAAATAATCCCCACAATAGCCTCTAGGGTACCATCCTCTGTTAAATAGGCTCTGATTCTATTCTATTGCAATAGTCTCTCATTGCAACTTTTACAGGAGCAGGTGCTCAGAAGTTTTGAGGTAGAAGTGCTTAGGGTCCCAGGAGTGGATGAGTTTATGTTGATATGGCTCATTCGGATGAAGTCATGCCTCCTTGACACTGCTAGGAACAGGGTTGTGATCTGCCTTCAAGGCTCCCTACTGAATGACCCTCATCGTTTCAGGTTTCTCTCATATGTGCCTTCTTTCACTCAATCATTCTGTAAATCCGTGTTGAGCCCCTCCAGATCCTATGTGCATCCCGCCCCCTCCTTGTTTGGTCAAGCCCATTAGACCAGCCTCCCTGTGTCTATACCCTGCTGAAAATGCAAGGGGATGTGGATTCAGGGCTGGGTGGCTCTGATAGGCTATGTGCAAAGTAAGTGAAGGAAGCCCTTTGAAGGGAGAGGGAGCCTGGGTGAGGCTCACAAAGAGAGTCCAGGATGAAAGAGACCACGTGACCCCTGAGAGAGTGAGATTTTCATTCACTCTGAATTTCCATTCCCAAATCTCAGTTTATAGCACATTTGCTGTTCTCCATTTCCTGCTCTTGGGATTTTGTAAGATCTGTGTATTCACAAGTAAACCTTCTTCCGGGAGATAGCTTGAGTGGGTTTCTTTTTCTTACAGTCAGAAGAATCTTTTTTATTATTTATTCTTTAGACTAAATAGAACTGTCACGTTATGGTATACTAACAAATAATAAGAAAACATATTAAAGAAGAAGGCAGTGGGATGTGCATTATAAATACGTGGATGAAATGCTTTCTTCTAAACATAGAAAGAATGGACGGAAACATAGAAAGTCAACATCCAGACTCCATGATACAATGGGTCAAAGGGGATTAATGAAAAATGTTCACACAAGGACATACTAACTGTAAGTCAACGCCTAGGAAAACACTAACTTCACAATTACAAAAAACTTTATGCATTCAGACATTAAAAAATTATTCATAATGCACCCATTATCTGCCAGGAACTTTGTTAGATTTGAGGAATTTGGAGTTGAATCTGTTATAGATGATGCCCACAAAGTGCTTACAGTCTAGTTATAGAGAGAATAAACTAGGCAGACAATAACAATAGCACATAAATATTTGGAAAAGTGTAGGAACAAAATATTACAAAATTAGTTCCAGCTGGAAATGAAACTCCCAAGGTGCCAGGATCAAACACAAAGTTAAGCCAGCACAATAAATGCATAGATTGATCCCGTGGCATCCAGGGAATCTATCAGAAAGAATATAGACTTTAGGAGCTAGGAGTCAGAGTTTGAACATGGACATGGAGTCAGAAAATATGGTTGTGGGCCCTCATAAAATGGGAGAGCTAGGGCTTCCCTGGTGGCGCAGTGGTTGAGAGTCCGCCTGTTGATGCAGGGGACACGCGTTCAAGCCCCGGTCTGGGAAGATCCCACATGCCACGGAGCGGCTGGGCCCGTGAGCCATGGACGCTGAGCCTGCGCGTCCGGAGCCTGTGCTCCACAATGGGAGAAGCCACAACAGTGAAAGACCTGCGTACCGCAAAAAAAAAAAAAAAAAAAAAAAATGGGAGAGCTAAAGGTCTTTGCATAAAGCTGATACCTTATGGGGATGAAGAAGGGAAGTAGACAACTTGGCCATGAGTCCAGGATAGTGGCAAATATCCTCTTCTCTTTTCCCAGAGCTCTAGGTAGTAAATGCAAAAATCCTCTGTGGCAATGCTGCCACATTCCAGAGTGACATAGAGTCCCATCCAACCTCCTAAAAAAGCCCGTTGAAGATGACTTCACAATAAAACACATTACAAACCATTTGAGGACATAATTCACCATGAGGCAGAGGCAGCAGGAAAAACAAATAAGTGAATGAAAATCCCTAGAAGCATCCCAAGAACTTGAGGTAATAGAACAACTGAGTGAGACTGTAAATATCTTTAAAATAATTAAATCAATAAAAGATGTAAAGGTCATAATGAAAAGATGTGACACTATGCTAACATAAAAAGCAGGCATATTCAAAAAAGAAGCAAATAAAATCTCTGGAAATAAAAAAGGTGAAATTAAAAGTTCAACGGATGAGTTAAACAGAATAAGAGATGCAGCTAAAGAGAGAATTTGTGAACTTCAACATGGAATGGAAGAAATCACCTACAATGTATAGTGAGATAAAGTGATGGGAACCATACAAGAGAGTTAGAGAACATGGAGGATATAATGAGAAGGTGCGACATGTATCTAATTAAGTCTATAGGAATAGAGACTAGAGGGATGTGGCTAAATTAGAAACATTCACGACAAAGAACTTTTCAGAACTAATGAAATCCTCAGATTCAAAAGTACAGTGAGTCCTGAGGGTAAGTGAAAATTAATCCACAATTAGACGCATCATAATAAATAACAAAGGCAAAGAGGAAATCTCAAAAATAGTCCATGAGAAAGGAAAATGATTTACAAGGAGCAACAATTGAATGACAGCAGCAGATTTTGCAGCAGCATCAATTAAGGAGAGAAGAAACAATGGCCAAAAAATAGGGAGAAATAACTGTCATTTCAAAAATTCTATACCCATCTCAACTACCATTCAAAAGTGAGGATGACAGTGATCAAACAGCATTACTAATAGTGGGTCCACATGTTCCTCCTGATATGATGCAATATGAAATAGGCAACATTGCCTATGAAGTTGGTAATGGATTTTGGATTTAAAGGGATTTAAGAGACACAACAACTAAATGCAGTAAGTGGTGCTCAGTTTGAGTTCTAAATTAAACAAATCAGCTATAAAAGACAATGTTTGGAACAACTGGAGGAATTTGAATATGGACTAGATATTAGGTGATATTAGGGAAGTACTATTAATTTTGTTTAGTTTGTACGTTTGTGGTATTATGTTTTAAAAGTCTCTTTTTTTTAGAGATGCATATTGAAGGACTTAGGAGTGCTTATTAGAATCAAGTGGGATAATAGAAGAAAGGAACTATTCACAAAGGTATGGCCAGGATATAGGGAAACCAACAAAGCATGTTAAAATACCCTGGAGCGGGGCCTCCCTGGTGGCGCAAGTGGTTGAGAGTCCGCCTGCCGATGCAGGGGATACGGGTTCGAGCCCCGGTCTGGGAGGATCCCATATGCCGCGGAGCGGCTGGGCCCGTGAGCCATGGCCGCTGAGCCTGCGCGTCCGGAGCCTGTGCTCCGCAACGGGGGAGGCCACAACAGTGAGAGGCCCGCATACCGCAAAAAAAAAAAAAAAAAAAAAAATACCCTGGAGCTACACGAGTTCTCAATCATGGGTCTAAAGGGAAAGAGGAGGGAGCAGTTACTCAGACCTGGAGAAAGGATTGTGGTTGTAGCTCTAGAAGGTCCCCTGACAGAAGCTGTGGACTTTAGTGGAGAAACACAACCACTGCCAACTCTTGGCCCATCTTCTCATCTTCTCCTGAATCCTCCTATTAATCAAACCCAACCAAGAGCCAGCGGGCAAGAGGGTCTGGGGATCCAGTCCCTAGAAGTAATTTTATCTAGGACAGAGAAGGATAGAGAAAAGAATAGGGCAAATAAAAATATTCTGCACAGGGTAAAAGTGAGGATGCCTGTTATCTACTCAAAAATAAGAAAAAATTAGATGAAGCAAATCTGGCATATGCTAACAATTGTTAAATCCAGATGAAGAATATGTGTGTTTACTATTTTTCATACTTTTCTGTATATTTGAAATTTTCCATAACAAAAAGTAAAAAGAAGTGAGGGTAAAATCGACATAGAAATTTAAAAACAAAGTGGGAGAATTTATACCTATGATTTTAGCTGGAAAAAGTTACTAAGGATTTACTTCAGAAAAAGAACTGAGAAATTAAACCCAGAAGGAAGTGATAGGATGCAAAAAGCAATGACAAGAAGTGACCCTGGTAAACAGACAAGTCAATCTACATAAGCATTAGCTAGAAAAAGACAGCTGGAAATTACAGATCAATGTGTAAGGTAATATTAAAGGTATAGGAACAGAGAAGAGGACATCAAAGTAGACAGGAGAGAAGGAGAGTTGACGAAAACATCCCGGGAAAGGGAGGAGTGACGAATTGACCTGAGTTTTAAACGTCCAATAGGATTGACCAAAGAGGATCAGAGGGAAGGACAAATCCAGGCAGAGGGAACATCATGAGAAAGAGCAGAGATGGTTCCAAGGGTACACTGCATCTGATAAACTTGGATGGAAGGATACCTTTCAGGATAGTAGGAAAAGTAAGCAGGTAAGAACCACAGCCCAAAGGGTCTGTTAAAAGGTACACCTCAAGGGGCCTAAGCTAAAGCTCGGGGCGGTAATGGAAGAATTTTATGCAGAGAAACGACCTGATCAGATTTGCATTTTAGAAATGAAACTCACTTTTGGAGGTCTGATTGGAGAGTTCAGAGGGAAGGAAGAGAGCAATTAACAGACCACGGCAGAGATCAAGGTGAGGCGGGATGAAGGTCTGAACTAAGGCAGTGGCAGTGGTGATGGAGAGGAAACTGATTCAAGAGACAGTCAAGAGGTCAAATGAATAAGACTTGGTGACTGATAGGATGGGGGTTGGCAGGGAGTGGTAGCGAGGGAGAGCCAGGAAGAAAACCTGGCCCTTGGCTTTTGCCTGGGTGACTGATACATGCTGGTGAAATCAGGAACTGTGAACCTTCAGGATGAGCAGGCTGGAAGGCAAATTGACGGCTCAGTTTTGCTCAAGTCCAAATACCTAAGTCAGAAACTACGAACTGGGGTAGTGGGGGGAACCATAGGCATCAAGCCTAAATTTAAGACAAGGAGACAGTGGGGGGTAGGGCCATGCAACCTTGTCTATTCCTTTTTTCAGGAAGACAACCTTTCCCAGAGTATATCCCCCGACCACTGCATGCCCACACCCAGACACACACTCACACACAGAGTCTTACTGACCAGATGAATTGGGTCATGTGATATCCCTGGCTTCCCCGGAGTCTGGGGAAATAGAGAAGAAAATTGTCATAATTACCTTAGACAAATCATGATCCAGTGCCTGGGGATGACGTATTGCTCCCAAACAAAATTGAATTTCTGTTAGCAAGGAAGAAAGGGGGATGGGTGTTAAGCAGACCACTAAGAGTGTTGGCCCCATACAATCTTACAAACTGGGCTGGGGTTTGGGAGCTCAGAAAGATGGACTGAAGAGAGAGGGAGGCAAGCTTCCACCAGATGCCCAACTAGAGATGGAGACCAGGAGAGTCCCTGTTTCCTGGTCAGCATGTTGTGGGGGGGAGATGGGCTCCAGGTCAGGGCCTGCCTAATGGAGGTATAGAAGCGAAGGGTGATCGAAAACATCCTGCCTCAATAGATTGTTCTAGGACCCAGGACAGTGCTGAATACACAGTTGGGAAGTTTGATGAGCCCAGCTGTAGGGATTCAGGGAGGCAGAGGGGATAAACAAAAGAAAACCAAGTCAATGTGAGATTTTCTCTTAGCTGCCACTAAACAATCACTCCTAGCTGATGCAGTGCATTACAGCTTTAGTCTCGATCTGAATTCTAACGTCAATAACTCATCCTATCCCGGGTTCTCACCCTTATCCCCTCAAGGCTTTGGGTCTTCCTTGTTTTTGCTCATATACAACGGGAATCCTGTCCCCAACCTGAGCCAGATGTCTGCAGCCTCTCTTTCTGGGAACCACTTTCATGGATGTTACTTGTCTGCCTTGACTGCCCTGAGTTGCTCTTCCCAAACCCCTCATAGTGTGTGCCTGGCTGGCCTTCATTATAGTAGAAATTCCTTGAGGAAGAGTAAACATGGTATCTCTCATCCATCTTTCCAGCTTCCTTAGTGCTTCATACAAAATTCCCCCTAAAGTGTTTGTTAGATCCAATTCTATTAAGTTGAGGAGGAATATTATTTAGTGGTTAAGGGACCTGCCTCCATAGCTAGTCTTCCTGGGTTCAAATCCCAGCTTACTGGCTACACGATCTTGGGCAATTGGTGGTGTTCCTTTGAAGAGATAATAATGGTACTTACCCCCCCCCACAAAGATTGTTTTTAGGACATAAAGCACTTAGAGCAATGCCTGCCACATAGAAAACATTAGGTATTTGTTCTTTTTGTTAAAATTGCAATTGGAGGTGGGTTGATGCAGTTAAGGCTGCTCTTGGGCAAGCAGGCCTAGTTGGGCTTCACTCTTTCCCACAGTTCCTTCCTTTCTTCCTGTCTCCTTCCTTGGAAACCTCTTCCTCACGTTCTTGTGTCCTTACTGTAGTAGCCCACCTGGTCCCACCTTCCAGGTCAGTGACTTCTGCTCCAAAATGACTCTCCTTCCTCGGCACCTTCTAAACCCCCAGCTGCTTGTCACAGAGGGAAAGATCTGAGCCACCATTTCATTCTACAATGTTACTGCATAACATTAGCTTATTGCTTCACTTCCCAGCCCCGCAAGGCTGTTTCCATATTCATAGAGCAGACCTCAAGAGGATAGGCCAGGCAAGACATTTTTAGAAAGAGAATAGTGGGGTCCCTTCTGGGTGTCCTTAAATCACCACGTAGGCCACTGGCTCCATCAATTATGAGTTGCTGCTGCAGGTGACAGGGCAGGGCGGGCACTGCCAAGTGCCACTTCCCCTCGGCAAGAATGGTTTCTGCTCTCGACCAGGCCTGGATCCCCAGAAATGTCCCCATTGGCAGACACCTCCAGTGCCAGAGGACCGGAGGATGCCAGTGACTGAAAGTTCAGGTCAGAAGACTGGGGAAGGGAAACTCTGAGACCCCTGCCAGACTGTCTTGGGGGGTGGATAGTACCCCTCTTCCCCATCCCACATTCTTGCCTTCCTCCCAAGGGGGATGCATCTGCCTCTCAAGGAGGTACAATACAAGGGCACCCAGAACTCCAAATAATGCCATAGCACTACCAATAGTAAGAGTAAGGACCACGGGTAAGGTTTGAAGGCTTGGAGAAAATGATATCATCCTTGACAGAACTTCACATTTTTTAGAGTGCTTTCAGGCTTTTAAAGCACTTTCACTTGCGTTTTCATATTTATTTTCATAATAACTCTGTAAGGTAGGTAGAGGAGGGGAAAGCTGAGGGAAGACATAGGCTGTCTTAGGTTAGTTGCCTTAACAAACAATCCCACGATTTCAGCGCCTTACAAAAATAAAGTGTGTTTCTCACGCATGGAGCAGTCCAGTGTGAGTGTTCCTGGCCAGGTAGCTCTCCCACGAGCAGTGACTCAAGGACCCAGGGTCCTTCCATCTTGTAGCTTTGCCACCTCTGAGGGCCTCAGACCCTTCACTTCATCCCTTCAAGTGGTCAAGAAACAAGGGAAGAAAGAGCATGGATGAGTGCATGGGAGGTCTTCTGAGCCAGGCCCAAAGGTTGTGTACTTATACTCCCATCCCCTTGACTTAAACTCAGTACCATAGTCACACCAAACTGGAAGAGAAGTAAAACAATCTGGTCAACAACCAATCAATCTCCACCACACAGGCTATATTCATTATGACTATTTCTGATAATAATAACTACCTATGACTGTAACTCCATTCTGCTTCCAGTACAATATTGAGAGTTACATAGATTAGCTCTATTTTTCCCAACAGCACTAGTGGGTAGGAATGGGCATCTGCATTTCATAAAAGATTAATCTGAGCTGGGAGAAGTTAAGGAACTTGTCCAGGAAATCCACAGCCAGATACTGGTAGAGCCGGAAACCAAGCCAAGTCTGTTTGATGCCGAAATGTGCTTTCCCCACTCGCCAGCATTCCACTGCCGGCAGGACCAGAGAATTAGAATCCAGGCTGAGACCACGTGGTGTTCCCTTTTGGGTGGAGTCAGAGTGCTTTCTTATTTCACTAGTCTTGCTTCTGCACTCCGGGTTGAGAACCCAAACTCCCTGGAAGCTGAAGTGCTTCCTGGGAAAGATTTCTGCTCCCCGTTGTGAGGGGACATCTGTGTCCCTGTGGGGCACCATGACTGACATTTTCTGCTGAAGTCGGTGGTGGTAAAACTCTTGTTTGGTCTTCTGGCATATGGCCAGGGTGTGCGGTCCCCTGGCCTGGCTCTCTTGACCTCACTGTTTTGTCACTGCTGCTACAGACCCCCTCAGCCCTCAGCTACACCCTTCATCTGCCTCTGGTTTTTTTCTTCCTCCACTCCTGAGCCACTACTGTGAGGGTCACCTTGTCACCCATGGAGGCCCAACATATGGCTACTGCCCTCAACCCTGCTACACTCTGTGACCACATTGGATGAATTGGGAACATCCGAATCCCTGCCACACCACACAGGAACTGAGATGGCTCCAAAGCCATCTTTCTGCCTACTCACGTGACAGATTTGCCTTCTGCTGTGACATCCCCATGATGGTGCAGGGCCCCCAGTGAGGTGGCCTCCTCCCAGAGGCCCAATAAGAAGTGAAGCAAAAGTCCTCTGTTTTTGGCTTCCTTATTCCACTCTATTTGGGGTCTCACTCTCTCCCTGCCCACTGGGAAGCCAGGCCCTGGCATCTCACTGCTTTGTCCAGCTCTTCCTGACTCCCTTCTCTCTACCTTGCCACGTGCTCTCAGCAGAGGATGTGGAATTATTTGTTCTAGGTGGAGCTCATCTTGACATCAACAACGAACAGGGTGTAGTCAAAGGGACTGACTCACAAGGAAGGGAGGTCTGCTAGGAAGCACTTCTAAAATATCACCCTGTGATGTGTGACATGTCTGTCCACCATCTGGAGGCCCGTTCTGAAGGGCCCTGCCACTGTACAATGCCAACCAGGTACAAGACATTCCCAAGCTGAAGACGCCACAGTCAATTGAACATCAGGCCTACTCCCTTCTCTCCAAATCGCACAGTCAGCCGAGTCTTACAGGTTTGTCAAACTGGGATCCAAAGCAACAAAAGGAGATTTACATGTATAGCATGCCTATCAACTGGCCTTCTGCTCTAGGATCCATTCCTCACCGTTCCGTTCCCCAGTTGTGTTTTGTATCACAGGGAACTACATTTCCCAGACTCCCTTGCCCTCTGGCTTCCAGCTCAGTTTGGCCATTGAGAGTCACTAGGGGCAGGAGGAAGGGAGAAGCCAGGGTATTTTACCGCCTCACTCTCTGCTTCCTGTAGCACCTCTGGCAGCAGAGATAACCCAGCTCCTCCCTCTGTGGCTACAGCTCCCTGGGATGCTTCCACCATGGTTCAAGGTTCCCTGGATGGCCTCTGCTCCTGGTCTCCATAAAACCCCCTCTTCCTTGTGTCCCCTGAGCCCTCGAAGTGGTAGCCACTTCCTGCTGTTGCTAACCCCTGGGCTGACTGATCATTCTGTTTGGCTTTTTCACTCTTCCATTTCCTATAACCAGCTCCCTGAATGCATTTGAAAGACGTGCTGAAGTTTCTGTTTTCTTGTCCTAACCCTGATAGATATACACATATTATACCCATCAAACATATATATATACTTTCAGAAAAAATATGGACATGACGTGGCTGCATATCTTTTTTTAAAATTCGGAATGTTACACGTGAAACTTGTTTGTGGTTTTGGGCGTTTGTTTCCCTCTGTGGCTTCCGGGAAAAGAACCACCGCCTCCAGTGTTGCAGCTTGCCACTGGAGGTGACGCTCGGGTCACCCTCTGATCCCACAAGTGAGAACAGTGCCCTGTATAAAAGACCACAATTAATTTTTATTGCACATACATGTGGGGAGATACCTGCTTGGCCTCCGTGTGAGAGCCATAACTCTCGTAAATTGATGTGTCAGCGAACTAAAACTCAATATTTTTTTTCACACGGTATATTTTACAGTCAGAGGCCCTTCCCTAATCGGACTAAAGCAATTCGGCTCCCTGTCATCGCTCACTGAAAACGCATGAGCTGGTTGGCATTTCTAGCAGCCCAGATTTATCAGGGTCTCTGATCGACTGCACAGGAGGTTCAGGGCTGTGGCATGGACAAAAGTGGATTTTTTATGACAGCGTCATGCTGCGTCTCTGTACAGCTAGATTTATCCCTTTATTTCAGACATATGTGTACTGTCTTTAGTCCCAAATCTACTTCAGACTGAAGAGATGCCACATAGTTTGCATGAGGGCTTGGGGTCATTCTTTCTGTACCTTATAAACTCTTATTTCTAGTCTATAAAAAAAAAAAAAAGTCCCCGGGCTGCCCTCTTCAGCATCATGGGATTCTGGAAGTTCAAGCTCTGAAATGCTAAGTCTCCTGCATGGCGGCTATCTGCAGCATTAGAGTAGGCCAAGGAGAGGACTTTTGGAGCCCTGGGGCCAAAGCTTTGCCCACCAGACCTTGTAAATCTGTAGCAAAACAGAGAAAACCCACACACGAGTATGACTGCCATCCTCGTAGTAACTGTAGCAGACAGTGACAGTGTCCCGTTGGATTCCTCGTATTGTTGTCTCTGGACACCCCTCTGGCTTCATTGTGCCTTTGCTCCTGGCTGCCTACACCTGCTCTCCTCAGACGACTGTCCTCAGGCAACTGGAGCCACTCTGCCCATATACATGGAGAGCCAAATATGCCTAGAACTTTACGTCCTACTGGGACGGCCCTTAGCTAATGACTGAGGGGTGAGGGAATATGAAAACCCAGCTCCCTTGCCCGGAGTCCCACAGAATCTGAGGTGTAGCACATACTGCAGAGCTCCCCCGCGGGATCAGGCTGAGGTTGAGACCTTCCCCAACATGGAACCCTTGCTTGGCTTCCCTCCCCTCTCATCCTGCTTCTCCCACACCCTTCCTGCCCTCCCCAGGGAGCATTTCCTTAAGGAATCACTCACACCTGAATCCTCATCGCAGGGTCTGTTTCCCAGGAACTCAGCCTTAGACAGGAAGTGTGTTAAAAGTTCCTCATTCCAATCACATATCTGACGCTACAACATTCTCTCCAAGTGCTTATCAAGTGTCTGCTTGGTTACTTCTAGAGATGGGCAACTCCCCATCACCTAGGGTAGAAAACCCATGGTGCAGGCAACTCCATACATCAGAGAATCATTGAACATAATAGCTGGGAGGGGCTTTGGAGGTCATCTAGACTAACTAGTCTCAGTCCTGATATGAGCATGGTGTTGATGCCCCAGCCCATGTTCCCAAAGTCTTGGACAATCTTGGGCACACTAACAGCTTCCCACCTCAGGAGTACGGAGCAAACTCATATCATGGGCACAACCAACCCAGAAGGGCAGGTAGGTTGATGTTCAAGGGGAGAACCCTCGATAGTAGGCGATGGGGGTTGGTGCATCAGTGCCCCAGCCTTCCCGTCCTCCAGGGAGGAGATTCCAAGATGTGAACTACGTGTCGTCTTGCGTGGCCCACCACAGGATCGAACCCTAGTTGCCCTGAGTGGTAATCTGCTCATGAAGTCACATCTATTAACTTCCCACCCTTGCCTTTATCACTCTCCGCATCCCCTCACTAGTGCTTCTTGACACCACCTCACAAATAAACGACCTACACCCAAGTCCTCCACTCAGCATCTGTTTGGAGGGAATTCAGACTAAGACAGGGGCCCAGAGAAGCTAAAGGATTTCTGCTTCTTTCCCCTGGAACGTCCTTCTTCCCACTAAGTGAACTTCCCATCCCTGAAGATCCACTGAATTGGCAGATCCGGTTCAGTAAATGATCATGAGTCCCAGCCCTTTGAGCTCCAGGCCATGGACTGGATTCCATGACACATGCATTCATTTTGATTACAGTATACACACACACACACACACACACACACACACACACATAGGGTTCTATTTTGCTAGGTAATACATTACTTGCAACCTTACTCAATATATACTTTTTATAACTCACTTGCATAAACACACAGTATTATATTTATGTTTATGTCATATATTGTTTTTCTCTGGGCACATTTTCTACACTGTGAGTTGAATTGCTGTGTTGGTTCGGGTTACTTGTGTTACTAATGAAGGGGTGAGTCAGGTCCCCTGGTTGTCAAGTCCACAAACATTAGCCCACTGTGGCCACAGACAGCCCTACTAGGCTTCCCTAAGAGCTCAGTGGAGAGACTTCCAGGCAAAGTCTCTCTGCTTGATGCCATATGGCTTTGACCCTCAACCCCCATTCAGCCCTGTGTCGAACCCCTGGATGTGGAGAGCGGGGCTGGGTCGTGGTAAGTCATAGGACTCCATTGCTTCCCTAGGTTACAGCCCAGACTAACACATGTCCATGTGTCATCCTTTCCTCTGCTCCGTCCATTTCCTGCCGTGGTTCCTTGGGTGTGGAAAGGGCCCCTTTTATGATGTCAGCCACATGGGAGAATTTTCAAAAGGTTGCATCCCGAGGGAAGGTCAAAAGACCCTCATTATGCACATACAATGCCCCCTAACCTCCAGGCAAGGCACAGTCAAAGGCTACCTGCCCACACTTGGGCCCAGTAATGTCCTTGCCTTCACCCATCTCACCCACTCACGCATCTCTTCAGTCCTCATCCTTCCCAGAGGACAGAGGGAAGAGAGAGAGAAGTCTTGAGCTCCCCCTAGAGGCTACATGCTTTGACTTAATGTTTCTTCATCAAGTATTGGGGGATCCTGAAGAATAAAGATATTTATCTATCGGAGAACAGAATTATGTAGGGGCTACAGATTGGTAATACATATAATATATACCTCAGAATTACAAACCTGAAACTAACATGATTAAAAACAAAGTATGAACTATAGTATCTGTGCGATGCTTAGAATAACTTATCAAGAGTTGCTCAGTAAATACTACCATAGTTTCATTCTTGAATAGCAAAAACAAACAGGATTATAAATTGGAAATCAAATAACCTGGATGACTACTTAGTAAAGAACTAAAGAACAACACAACACTGCATACCTTACCTCCTACTGCTTGGGATACGTGTAAATGCGGTGTGGCCATCTTTACTCAGGCACTATTTTGAGTTCCAGAAGAAGGAAAACAGGTAAGTGTGGACTTTACTACTCCCTGTGGTCAGCACAAGGCCAACAAGTACTTCTGTGCAGGTAATACAGCTACAGAAACAAACCTTAGATACGCCTATTATGTTTTACGAGGTACTGGGAAAGTAAGAATCTTTATGGCCTATAAGACCTGTAAAACCATCCAATTTGAATTTAGAATCCTGGTCTTCAACTATCAGCTCAACGACTGAGGTCCTGACTAACCTCAGGAAACTTGCTTAACGTCTCTGAGCCAGAAATTCTTTAATGATGATGTGGAGCTAATTGTAATGGCCCTATAGCTCACAAGGTGGCTATTGTTGTAGATGCAAGAATGCACAGAACCGGAAATCATGACCCACTTGAGCTCATGAACAAATGGGCTGTTTCTACTGAGGGAGTACAATAGACAAGCAAGTGTGAAAGCTGGCTTGGGGTCTGAAGGGAGGGCACCTGATCGTAGAACATGTTTTCCTTCCCTTAGCTTGTACTGCTCTTTTTGAGAAAATTATATTATTGGCTCTGATAGATAGATAAGATATATGATTGCTAGAGAGACAGATGATAGGTAGATAAACATTTGATGCAATATCCATATGGATGAGAATTCGCTTGTTTTACTCACTGCTGTGAACATGCGCCTAACATGGAGGGGTTGATTAACAAAAATTTATTATATCTGTTGCTTTGCTATTTCTTATGTACTTGTCTCTCCACTTCCCATGCCTGGGAAGACCCGCAAAGGAGAGCTCGCATGTTTTCTAAAAGAGAAGTGAAGGTGGGCCGTGTAAAAGCGTGCGCTAGGTCCAGGCAGAACAGATGTTCATTTTTGGCCATGGGGTGGTGGGTAGGTCCTGGAACTGTGAACACAGAGGGGCCCTCAGAGGGACCCATTTTTCTTTATTGCTGGAGTGAAGGGTGGGGTGTGAAAACTGTGAGCACAGGAATGTCCAGGGTAAGATGGGGACTCAGAATGGCTTCTCCATGTGAGTCTAAGTGGTGTTCCATCAAGTTCATACATCTATACACACCTAGGGTGCCCTACCAAAGGGTCCTGCGAGGAGACGAGCCTGGGTCAACCCAGCCCCAGACCAAGCAGGTGCTAGAATCTGGCGGTTCCCTACCCAGGAGGAGCCTCCTGAGGACGGGATGACCTGCTGCAAGAAGAATATCAGAGGCAGGAAAGTAGGCTGACACTGTGAAATGTTTGCTGCAGATCAAACAGTGGGGCTGGAAAAATGGTTCTCATTTCCTTGACACCAGACTAGAGGGGGCTCAAGAGTCATGGGAGGGGCTTCCCTGGTGGCGCAGTGGTTGAGAGTCCGCCTGCCGATGCAGGGGACACGGGTTCATGCCCCGGTCCGGGAAGATCCCACATGCTGAGGAGCGGCTGGGCCCGTGAGCCACGGCAGTTGAGCCTGCGCGTCCGGAGCCTGTGCTCCACAACGGGAGAGGCCACAACAGTGAGAGGCCCGCGTACCGCAAAAAAAAAAAAAAAAAAAAAAAAAAAAGAGTCATGGGAGGAGAGGAAGCGAAGAGGGCAAGTATAGACAACTTTGTAAAGGAGTTGCACTATAAAGGGGAGGGGAGAAACGAGTGGTAGTTGGAAAGGTGTGTGCATCAGGGAGGTCTTTCTTATTTATTTATTTATTTATTTATTTTTGATAGCAGGTATTACAGCATGTTTTTACACTGGTGGAAATGATTCAGGAGGGAGAGAAATATGGAAGAAGCAGGAGAGAGAGACGACATAATTGCAGGAGCAAAGCCTTGACTGAGCAATGTGGATGGGATCCAGTTCACACGTGGAGGTGTTGGCCTTGGGTAGATGAACACAGTTTGTCCGTGTATCAGGGGAAAAAGTCAGAATCGTGAGTACAAATGCAGGAAGGTAGACAGATATGGTGGCGGGCAGTAGGAAAGTTCTCTCCTGATTGCTTCTCTCTCAGGGTACTAAGAAACAAGGTCATCAGCTGAGAAGGAGGATGGGGGGTGGAATTTCTGGGGTTTTGAGGAAAGATGAGACAGTATGAAATAGTCATCTCAGGGAGAGGGGAGAGCAAATTGATTGGGGAAATGGGGTACGATGGCCTGGCTGCACTGAAGCCGCACTTGAGGTCTGCCGTGGTAAATTTCAAGTCAGACCAGTCAGCAATGCTTGAGTGTTTTTCGCCAGCCACCTTCAGCTCTTTAGGGGCTGGGCTGGAAGATGGCAGCTGGAATTAAACAAGGCTGAGCTGGCTTAGCAAAGGCAAGCCAAATGATGGCGTTGAGAGAATGTACAAGGAGTGGTACGTACGGTGAAGACTGTGGACTCTAACAAAAAAGGTGGAGATGGAGGAAATGAAGGGGGTAATGGGTGGTGAAAACTTGGCACAGTAACAGGACTGGGGGACCTAAGGGGGCCCAAGGTTGGTTGAAGTCACAACGCTAGAGAGAGTGAGAGGGGATGATAGGAGGTAGGAATGTGGGAGGCTTGAAATGAACGTTAGGGAACGGAGCAATCCTTGGTCATGAGACCTTGGCAGTGGCTCATTGATGAAGGTGGTGAAGACCACAGGAAGTGAGGGTGTCAAGGAAATGAGAGGCCAGAATGTTGGAAGGACTCCCCATGTGTATGTTGAAATGACCAAGAATTAAGAAAGTCGTAGCGGTGGAAAGTAAGACACTGATCTTGGTGGTAAAGTCTTCAGTGAAAGTGTGGGGTGAAGGTGGGGTGTGTCTGGTCAGAGGACAGAAGGTGACTACAACGAGGAGACTGCAGCGGCCATGAGAATGCCCCTCTCAGACCTCTGACTGTGGCCAGTGCCACTGACCTATGGCCCCAGCTGCTGTGCTCTGAAATCCATCACCCTGCTGAAGCCCCGCCTCTCACTGGCTGCTCCCAGCCAGAGAGTGAGCACTGCAGGGATATGAAAGCAGAAACACTCCCGGGAGACGCAGCTTTGGCTCCAGAGTTACCCCATCAGCTTCACCAAAACTTTTTCAGGCATGCAGTAAAATCGAAGGCTTTTCCTACCCAACCTTCCTTTCTTTTGCAGGGTTAGACCCGCATGCTCTGGCTCCTCCAGCCCTCTCTCCATTTCTTCCCTCAAAGTTGGTTTCTCCAATAAATCTCTCGTACATCTAATCTTGTCTTGGTGTTAGCTTCTCAGAGGACCTGAACTAGCACAGAGAAGCAATGGGGAATGTGGTCTACGATTGCCTCCAAGAGTCGGGGTGCTTTAGGGAAGAGGGAGGGACAAAATAACCTAGAAGTAGCAGTAAGGAGTAGGAAAATATTTATCCCTTCCCCAGCCCCAAGGATCCATGAAGGTTCGGTGCGGCAGGATGGTGAGGAAATGCCACCCGCTCTAAGGGCTCGGGATTCAGACAGAATTCAGGTAGGCAAAAAATGAGGGGAACCTTCTAATAATCCCTGACCTGGCCACCTAGCCTGATGACACCAATGCTGTCCCGTCTAGGTGCCAGGATCCTAACTCGGGCCTGTGGTCTACATGGCAGAGGGCAGACCTGGGGCCCAGATTAGCCCCAGACCTTGTGAAACCTCTGGGTCATCGTGCTGACTCTTCCTTCCTCTTCCAGTCACTTGAATTAGCCAGCAGGATTCGAATCCTACCCAGGACCCCAACCTTATTTTTGGTTAGTTATTTTCCTGTTTCTTCTCCCTTCACCCAGAACAAAGCCCTATCCTAAAGCCAAAGTTATCAGTTTGGGACCTGACCATCCTGTCTGCCTTTTGCTATTCCCTGTTCTTCTCCAGGGATGGAGTCTGTCTCTGTGCCTTCAAATGGTTGGGGTCTTCACCAGTGACAGATGTTCAGGAAACACCTTCCCAAACCCTAAGGATTTGGTCAACTTCTGAAGTCCTTGCTGAGACCCACCTAAAAAGTTCTTGAAGTAAGACAAGGCTGCAGGACCTAATGGACACCACCTGAGCCTTTGGATGGCTTTTCCAGGGAAGCTGGGCAGTTCCTCAAATAAACATTCCAGCACTTCCTGGGGGCCTAGTGCTGCTCAGGGACTCATAGGGATGGCATGCTTGAGTCTGCACAAGTCCTGCTGCTGTGCTAGGATCTTAGTCTCTTGCTGCTCTCTCCAGCCCTGCCCAGTCTTCCCACATCGTCTGCATCCATTCACACCAACCGACCTGGCAGTCACCTCATCTGGGGTCTTTGTTTTGTTTGGCCTTGTAGCGGTCACCTCTGATGCCTCACATCCCCCTGCTTCACTTCTCAGGTCCCCTGCAACTGGGCTTGTCGGTTCCCATGTGTTCTTGTTGCTTCCCACCTCAAGCACCTGCCTCTCTCTGCTTCTCTGTCTTGGGAATTTCAGTAGCATCAAAGGAGTTTGCTCAGCCCTAAGCAAAGACAGCCCAGAAGGGCAGGAGATTTGGTGCCCTTATAGGCGCTTTTTTTTTTTTTTTTTTTTTTTTGCCACACCATGCGGCATGTGGGACTTTCGTTCCCCGACCAGGGATCGAACCCACACCCCCTGCATTGGAAGCACAGAGTCTTAAACTTTTTTTGGTTTCTTTCTTTTTTTTCCATAGGGGCAATATTTAACCAATAGGAGATCAGAGTCAGTGGACTACATATTCCAGCTTCCTCAGTGGGATAATTCTAAGGGACCCTGTAATAAGGTGAATGGTGGCCACCCCCCAAAAGAGATGTCCAAGTGGAACCTGTGAGTGTGTCCTTAGTTGGAAAAAGGGTCTTTGCAGACATGGCTAAGGATTTCGAGATGAAATCATCCTGGATTAGGGTGGGTCTTAAATCTAATGACAAGTACCTTACAAAAGAAGAAACGAGAAGACAGAGAAGGTGACATGAAGACAGAGGCAGAAGTTGGAGTGATGCATCTACAAGCCAAGGAGTGCTGGCAAACCACCAGGAGCTAGGAGGGACTCAGGGAACAGATTCTTCCTCAGAGACTCCAGAAGGAACCGATCCTGCTGACACCTTGATTTCAGACTTGTGGTCTCCAGAACTATGAGAGGATAAGTCTCGTTGTTTTAACCCACAAAGTTTGTGATTATTTATTACAGCAGCCTTAGGAAACTAACATAGGCTTCTACACAGTTTCTCAGAGAGTTCCTAGGGATTTGAGCTCCAGTTGCCCACAAGGATAACCCACACCTTAATGTATCTTTCATTGGCCTCTTTTTCCTGTCTCACTTTTCCCACTCCCTCATTTGAGCTTCGTGGGATCTGCATCCAAGTCCTCATCTCAAGGTCTGCTTTTGGGACGACCCAAAATAAGACATGCATATTGAAGAGAATGCTTCTGCCAATAACTCCAGATCTGACCAGTAATATTATTACTAGGGTTTGCTGCCCTCTCTTTTTCCTTCTTCTTTCATGTCTGTTTGGTTTCTTTCAGTCAGTGGTGTTTGATTCATTCACTCTCTCTATACAGCTGGAGGCAGGATTTGGCTGTCCCTTAGAAAACCAAAAAACTGAGACAGGATAGGTTTGGCTTCTAGGAATGCTCTGAGAAATACCATTTCCTCAGGAAACAAACAACCTTGCCTCTTTGC
The DNA here is from genome assembly GCF_025265405.1 of Mesoplodon densirostris. Lineage (NCBI taxonomy): Eukaryota > Metazoa > Chordata > Mammalia > Artiodactyla > Ziphiidae > Mesoplodon > Mesoplodon densirostris. Next base: position 102,838,797 of record NC_082681.1, read on the forward strand.
TATGGTACAACCAGTGCCTTTACCACCAAAGCATCTCAAAGCTATAATGGTTCAAAAGCAATCCATGATCTCAGGCTTTTCAGCCTGAACTGCTTATTCTATCTATTTCATCAAGGTCACACTGGGACCTCCCCAAATTGTGTGTCCTTCCCTCTGGGTCTATTTGACCTTTGGATTCCAGCCATGTCCACCACTGGACAAGCCTGCTACTGACAGTGTCATGGGTGGGACAAATGTGTTTGTTCCTCTTCATGTATTTGATGCTGTCTTTGAGCACATTCTAAAGCAGTGGGATTTGGGCATTAGTTTCTGACCTTCATTATCTGAGCTGCCTGCTCTTCTCTGTTAGAACTCATAGATATTTAAAGTGAACTGTTAGTTTCACATAAAAGTTTAGGAAAGTTTACAGTCAGAGAGTAGTCCAAAGTCTATTCATTTATCACCTGCCATCTATTTTCTAGTTCAGGTGAGAAAGATGTATTTTTCCTGCTTTGATTTTACTTCCATTCTAATTCAAAAGTTTTGACTCATTCATCTACTCTGATGCCATTTTGCTTTCCCACATGTAGAATTCTTGACTCGTGGATAGATTGAGAAAAAAACCTGGGTATCAGGGCTTCCCTGGTGGCGCAGTGGTTGAGAGTCCGCCTGCCGAGGCAGGGGACACGGGTTCGTACCCCAGTCCGGGAAGATCCCACATGCCGCGGAGCGGCTGGGCCCGTGAGCCACGGCAGTTGAGCCTGCGCGTCCGGAGCCTGTGCTCCGCAACGGGAGAGGCCACAACAGTGAGAGGCCCGTGTACCGCAAGAAACAAGAACAAAAACAAAACAAAACAAAACAAAACAAAAAACCTGGGTATGAAAGTAGAGAAAGATTCTTGGTTACTTAAAAGTTAAAACTGGAAGGGATCTAAAAGATAACACAATCCAGCCGCTTTGCTTTATAGGTGGGGAAACTGATGCTCAGAGAGGTGAAATGACTTCCCCAAGCTCAAATGACTAACCGCAAAATCAGCTGCAGAACTTGGCAGAGGAATGCAACCCTACAGGCCACAGTGCTTCGATGACTAAGTGGGTTGGAAATTGAAAACCAATGCTTTCCCAGTATCTCCAACTGCCCAGGCTGAGGCTGCTGTCTGTTGTCTAAGTCAGGTTTATTACTTCCTTCTTTCAACTGTGCTTTAAACATCTCTTCTTGTAGTCTCATCTCTTAACGGAGACATTATTCAATTCAATAGGGAGCTCACTTTCTGTTGTCTGCAAGTTCCTTTTGTAAAACACGAAGCAGTCAATATTTTTTAAAAATCCAGTATTACATAAACCTACCATTAACTGAACATATTCCCTTAGAATTTCCCCAGAATGTTTAACTATTTTTGCCCAGCGTGGGGACAATGGCTCACACTGGATATTCCATCACCAATGCTCCTCATCACACTGAGGCCAGAACAGAGGTTTTCTTCCAGCCTAAAACAGGCAGGTGCCATCCATTTGTTAAAATGAAATAAACGTTCTCTGCAGCTTGAGCTCCCGGGCAGTAGACAAGCCAAATAAATGCAGAATCGCTCTTTTTTGACTCCAATTCTATGGTTTCAGACAGAATACAATATCTATCCATTGTCTAACACAGCCCGTTAGCCACCTGGCTGACAAAAAGTAATCTTAAATGGACACTTTGAAGATGGGTCAGCCCATGGCTTTTTTCTCATAGGTTTCAATCTTAATAGAAAACTATACTTAGCATTTATGGAACCTTGTCAGTCAAAAATCAGGGCCATACTGAGTCACAATCCCTTTTTGCTAAGAGCAAAAGTAGCACTTGGATGCTGTTATTTTTACTATCATTATTAATATTATTTTTGAGAACACAGTATGATGAGCAACCTAATTTTTTTCTAGCATTGACTCATTTTTTTATCAAAAGCCTATGAAAATTACCAGCTGTGCAGGCTTTGAGCCTCACTTCTCTCATCTATAAAAAGTGGACAATAATACCCACCTGGCAGAGTTATGAGGGTTAAACAAGAGAGCATTTGTAAAATGATTACTTGATACAGAATCAGTGTTTCTCAAAGATAAGGAGATCTTTCTTTCCTCTTAAGCATATAATCATTCTGGTAGTCAGTTTTTCCTTCCTCCCACAAAAATTCAAGCATGGTCCCTAGACAACCACAGCAAGCAACCCAAGGTTTTTCTCATAACAGGAGGACAATGAATTTTGTTGAATAAATTGAAATGAAGCTTGATGTAACATCTTTCCCTAGATTGGGCTATAGAACTCTCTCATTATTGAAGGTCATTGACCCCCAAAAATCAATCAAAGGCTCTGAACTACAATGTAAGTTAGCATTCTTTTAGAGAAAGACACAGGAAAGGCTGAACTCATATCATTTCAAAAATCAAGAAAAGGTGTCTCTGCTCCCAGTATGGTTGAGTAAGCTCCTACTGGACTAACTTTCCCATAGCTAACAGCTATAAACTCTGGGGAAAAAAACCACACAAAGAAACCCCAGCTACCTGAAGGCTCTGGAGAGTGAGCAAAAATAAGAAAATTCCACTGGGGAATCAACCTTGGGAAGCAGGGAAAACATGGAATGAGCTTCTGCTGTTTATAGCTCTTAGCCTGAGATTAGGCTGTAGTCAACACTGCAGAGGGCTGTTAAAGCTCCCACAGAAAATCCATTTTGGGAATTCCCTGGTAGTCCAGTGGTTAGGACTTGGCGCTTTCACTGCCATGGCCCAGGTTCGATCCCTGGTCAGGGAACTAAAATCCTGCAAGCTGTGTGGTGCAGCACAGCCAAAAAAAGAAAGAAAGAAAGAAAGAAAGAAAGAAAAAGAAAATCCAGTTTTTCTAGCCTGAAATGTTCAGGGCAACTCATACCCACAGTCAGTAGAGTGTGAGAGAAAAATCCTAGAATGAAGTTATCCAAGAAGAGAAAGTCTAAATTCTATGTGTATCCTTTGCCCAAACCTCCAGCTGACCCCTGAACCATGGACACAGGGAAGACACAAAGTATCCCAGCTAAGGACAAAATAATTATATTGAGATTTGAGATACTACCTAAGAGATAGAGTTTGCAGTTTAAGTCCAACCAATTTAATTGCCTGCTTAAAAAGAGAAACAATCTTTGGAGGAATATAACAGAATTCAGAGTCCCCATAACATTCAGAATGTCCAGGATATAATACAAAATTACTTGAGTTATGAAGAATTAAAAACGTCACCCATTTTCAAGAGGAAAGACAATCAATGAAGACTAACCTCAAGGCAACCCAGATATTAGAATTAGCAAACAGGAAGTTTAAACTCGCCATTACAACTATGCTCAATGACTTAAAGGAAAATATACTTGCAATAAATAGATAGAAAATCTTAGCATAGAATCTATGAAAAAAACAAATAAAAATTCTAGAACTAAAAGATACAATATCTAAAACAAAAGTTAAGAAAAAAATAAAAAAGTTAATTAAAAAACAAAAGTTAATAAAAAACAACTATTTCTAAACACATATGCTTCATACTATGTTATTTAAGGCAAAGGTAGAATGAGCAGAAGAAAGCAAAAAGAGGAAGAGGGAGGAAAAGCTAGAAGGATAGTTGGAGAAGAAAGTAATAAAAGAGTTATAACCAGGGCAGCCTCCAGAAGAAAGAAAATATGCATAAAGCATGGAGAGAGGGGATAGATTAAAGCTGAGTGAGGGAACTATAGGAAGAGAGACTAGAGAAGAATCATAAAATCCTAAGGCTTATAAACTGTTTTTAAGTTCTCTTCATTTGGCATGAGATGAAGAGGTTTATGAAAGGCCTGAATATATGGCTTTTAATTACCTTTAAAATGACCTTTAAAATACCAATTATTATTTAATAAATTGCTACTCAAACTTACAGATATGCCATTCTTAATCATTTCCTTGGCTTCAGTGGTGGACCCTTAAGACACAGTCACCCAAGTGGAGGTTAGATTCTTTAGCTTCACTTTATACAAACCACAGAGCACTCAGGTCACATCTATCACCCGTCTAACTGAGGAAATTCCAGCAAGATGGGTCCTCAGAAATAACTCCCTCTGACCATTGTGGGTGGGACTGGAAAAGGGCTGCATATCTAAGGGCTGTCAGGGTAGCTTGGGAGTCTGAGAAGAAGCCCTGTCTAATGCAAAATCAACTGGGTCTTGTATATTTTCTGAGCTCCAATTCTCTTGGCACAGACTGCCAACTGAGGCCATGATAGGGCAATTTTTAGTTTAATAGGGGGCTCTACTAAGTAGAAAAACCCTTAGAGACTTAAAGATACTAACTTTTAATGGTAGAATTCCAGAAAAGATAATTTTGATTGAGAGAGGAAAGACTTCTTGAGAAGAGCGCCCCTGTCTCCTGAGGCTGGAGATCAAGTTGGAAAATGACCAAGTGATCCAAAGCCATTGATAAACCACTGTCTGGCTGTGGGCTGTAGTTTGGTTTTATAAGTCCACTAAGGCCACGTGTAATGAAAACCAACTGAACAATTTCTAACTCTTCTATCCTAGTATCATTTTTCAGATTCAGAAGCAGACATTAAACTGACATTGCTATATCTTTTCTTTTCCATTGTATATTAAGCCTTTAACCTCCCCCCCAAATATGAATGTTTTCATGCTTCCATCCATATATGGCAATATTGTTCTTTTTTCTGAATTGGTTGTGTAATTTGTATAAAATGTTTTTGATCACAAGCCATTTCTTATTTGCTTTAGAGAAGTGATAGGAATTAGTCTGTAATATCACGGATGGGAGAAAGAGTTAATGGGAATTTCAGTATCATACAAGATCAACAAAAATAAAGGGAGTTGCTGGTCTACATTTATGCACTAAACTGCGTTTGCTCAGAGCCATGAATTCAGGAAAGGTTCCATGATAAAGAAAGAAAACAATAATAGTTGGCCTTGGTATAAAAGCTCTTTGTGTATGAAACAGATGCAGATCTGTAAACAATGCAAGCCTCTTTCAATGGATGTCCTAAATAAATTTAGACCATGCTTTGCTTTGTTTTTCAACAAAACAATTTTAGCATTTTGAGGGAATTCATCATTTTCATCCATAAGAATAGACTGAGTTATGGGGTACATGAAATTGTGCTGGATACTCAAGGTATTGAATATTTTTGATGGAAAATAAAGAAAATTAGATATGTATACATATAGCTGATTCACTTCGTTGTACAGCAGAAACTAACACAACATTGTAAAGCAATTATACTCCAGTAACTATGTTAAAAAAAAAAGAATGAGTTGTTAGAGAAACCCCTTAAAAAAAAAAAAAGAAAATTAGGAATTTCTCTTATCAGATCAATAAATCAAAAACTTTTCAGTATAATTCACTGTGTTCCAAGCTGTGTGGGGATATAAATAAATACAGTGTGACTTATTGTTAGACAAGTCGTTCCAGTGCTGCACACTGTTGTCAAAGGATAACACTGTAGGTATGGTAGCATGTTCTGAATGTGGAGCCAACTCTTTTTTCTGGGACCAATCTGAGCACTCCCCACCCCAACTTCTTTAACAGCTTCATTGAGATATAATTTACGTATCTTTACATATATCATCATATATTTACATTTGTGTAACTACCATCACTATCTAATTTTAGAATGTTTTTATCACTCAAGAAGAAGCCCCATACCCACTAGCAGTCACTGCCCATGACCCCCTCTCTTCAGCATCTGGCAATCACTATTCTTTCCGTCTCTCTACACTTGACTATTTTGGACATTTCGTATAAATGGAATCATATAATACGTAGCCTTTTGTGACTGGTTTCTATCACTTAGCATAATGTTTTTGCAGTTCATCCACATTGTAGCATTCCTTTTTGCTGCTGAATAATACTCCAGTGTATGGATATACCACATTTTGTTTATCCATTCAGCATTTGATGAATATTTGGGTTGTTTCTATTTTTGGCTCTTATGAATAATGGTGCTATGAGTGTTTGTGTGCAAGTTTTTGTGTGAACATGTGTTTTTATGTCTCTTGAGTATATACCTAGGAGTGGAATGACTGGGTCATATGGTAACTCTGTGTTTAAATTTTTGAGGAATTTTTAAACTACTCTCCAAAATGACTACATAGCAACAATGTATGAGAGTTCCAATTTCTCCACACCCTTGACAACTTTTGCTATTATCTGTGTTGTTTGTTAGAGCCATCCTAGTGGATGTGACATGGTATCTCATTGTGGTCTCCCTCCACTTTTAAGTGTTGTTGTTAGAGAACAACACTTAACCTCTACTATGAAGATTCCTGGGCCATCAGCCCCCTAAAGGCTTTTACCTTCACTGTGCCCCTGAGTTCACCTCTTCTCTTGTATCTGATAGCAAATCTGAGGAACAAACCATTGATTTATTCATTCACCTAATGTTTACCGAACATCAACCGTGCCAGACACTGGAGACAAAATGAGGAAAACACAGTTCCAGTCTTCATAAAGCTCACAGTCAGCAGGGCATACGGCTGTCTGCACAAGGGGTACAAGGTAGTGTGAAGAGTATGGTAGAGGAAAAATCCAGAGTCCCTACTGTGGACCAATAGAGGATGGTGGGAATGAGAATAGAGGAATGGAGGGGGTAGGAAGGTCATACAAGGCCCCATGAGCCAGGTTAAGAAGTTTGGACTTTATCTAAGAACATGTATAAAAATACAGGTTCTTCTAAAAAGGCAAGAGGCTTGATCATATTTGAGTTTTAGGTTATCACTCTAATCGAAGCAGAAATCTAGAGGAGAGAGAACCCCATGATGGTAAGGGTGACTAGCCCCTATGAAAACCCAATTCCTAGAGTGGTAGGGATCCTTCCCGTCTCTGGGAGGACCTCTGGGGAGCTCACCCTGTGTTCTTGGCCTCATGGCTGAGACTCCTAATTCCCACACAAATCCCTTCTACAACCTCTTCCCCTTTACTTAAAGCAGTGGCTCTCAAAGTATGGTCTTTGGACCAGAATCACCTGTGAACTTGTTGGAAATTCAAATTCTTGTGCCTTATTCCAAATCTATTCAGTCAGAAATTATGGGAGTGGGCCCAGCAATCTGTGTTTCACCAAACCCTCCAAGGGATTCAGATAAACATTCAAGTTTGAGAACCAGAGGTAACTCAAGTGGGTTTCCATTGCTTGCAACTAATCCACTAACAAAAGGCAGAGTATCTCAATATAAGGAGATGTTACAAGGCAGTATATGTTTAATTGCCTAATGGTTTAGACTAGGAGTCAGCAAACTGTGGCCCACAGGCCAAATCCTACCAGCCCCCTGTTTTTGTAAATGAAGTTTTATTGGAACACAACTGTGTCCATTTGTTTAAGTATTGTCTATGGCTGCTTTTGCGCTGTAGTAGCACAGTTGAGTAGTTGTGACAGAGACTATATAGCCCACAATGTGGAAAATATTTACAATATGACCCTTTACAGAAAAAGTTTGTCAATCCCTGATCTAGACTAATTGCATGATACGGGACATTCTGAAGAAGGAGATGTTATAAGGGAATGCCAGAGTCCAGGTGATAAAATAAAACACAAATCTAGGTGATAATAAAAGCTAGCAACTCCAAGTATGATATTGGAAGACCCATTTCTTGGTGCGCAGGAGTAGTTGCACCATATTAAATCAAGGCTTAAATCTTCACAAAAGACCCCACTGACCACAAGATTTCAAACTTAAGGGGCTTACCAAAATGCAAATTATATGTACGGTATAACTGAATCACTTTGCTGTACACCTGAAACTAACATTGTAAATCAACTATACTTCACTAAATAAAAAAAGAAGAAGACTATGCTTCAATAAAAAAAATTTTTTAATGCAAATTCTATCTCCCTTTCCATTCTGATTCAGAGGCTTGGATCTGAGGAGGAGTCCAGGAATCTGCACGCTGACCCAGTGTCCCAGGGGAACCTAATGCAGGTGCTTCCTGACCAGCCTTGGATGGGCACTGGGCTGGAGGCTGGTCCAGGGGCTTTAATACCATGAAGCTGCACAATCTGGCCTGCAGCGCACATGCTGCTTTCTGAGGCTCGCTTGTCTTTTCCCATCCATCGGGGATCCAGGAAGAAGAAATCTTCCTTGGATCGCTCTTCTTTTGGGTTTCTTGCTTTTTTGTGACTTCTAAATCCCTCTTCCTAGCATCATACCTCAGACGTCTAGATGCTTCCAAGCATAAGGCAAGGGAGAGGCTGAGCTTTTTCCCATCTGTCTGAGGCTCCTCCTGAAGTTCTGGGTCCCTGTCCAAGGATTCACCCTTCTCGGCTCTAGGAATGACCTCAGGTTTCAGAAGAGAACATTTCTCTTGCCCATGGGGATGCCTTACTTTGCAGATCTCAAGAGATGAGGCTTAACAGAATACAACATAATTACTGAAATGGCCATGCAAGGGAAATTGACATATGGCATGAGGGTCATCTGCTTATGAGGTCATGACATCTGGACAATGTTATCAGAGGATTGATGGGATTACAGCCAAGTCAGTCATACCACAGGAAGACCAGACAATTTAGCATGGCCTCCTTTGTCATTGATCTGTACAAGCTCCTCAGATCTGGTGTCATAATTCTCTTTACTTGTCTGTATTCCTCACTAGACAGTAAGTTTCTTGTAGGCAACAGTGTCTCATTCACCCTCATATCCCCAGCATCGTGCTTATATTATAGGAGCCTTTCAAAAAATGTCTAATGAATGAGAACAAATGACTATATGGATGGTTCATTGAGTCATGCTGATCCGTTAAACCCAATAGTGAATATGATAGCGTCCTTATTCTCCTATTCAAAAATCCCATTGCATTGGCTGCAGCATTCCAGCTGTATGAATGAATTTGTCAATGTGATTGCTATATCAGGATTTTCTTAGAGTTTCTTTTCTAGTAAGCAAGTTTTGGGAAAACCATAAGTCATGTAGACTTCTAAATCTAAATGCAAGCCCAGCCTACTGAAAGCGACTACCTGAAGTTCTAAATCTGGATGACCCCAAAATGATATTCTAATATCTTCAACCAAAGAGAAATAAAGGGTGAAATATTTCAATTGACAACTTACCTACATTCTAGCTGGCCTCACCAGCTCAGAATTCAGTTCACCTATCAAGTTTTCCCATTTGAGATTTACTGTGTAATTTCCCTTTTCTGAATGAATCTTACTTGGCAACCAAGACACTTCACTGTCAATCTTAGTTTGAATTTAGTGACGTTGAAATCACTGGCACGTAGACCAGCCGTGAATTCTAATAAGAACAAATGCTATTAAAGGGAGCTAATTTAAAATACCTTTCTCTTAAGCACCATTCTGCCACTGGTCTGGGTCCTATATCAGATGCCTAAGCAGGAGGCAGGGAGAAGGAAGGAAGCAGAAAAGAGAAGACCATCTGTCTCAATTGCAAGCACAATAGGTGAGTAAGAAGACACCCATGCATGGGAACACTCCTACCACACAAACTTCCATAGCAGATGACACAGTTTAGTGTGAAAATGGCCTCTGTAGACTGTAGGAGAACTGGGGTCTCCTCCTACCATCACCACTTCTCGGTTATCTGCGTAATCTTAGGTAAGTCTCATCAGCTCTTGGGTTACCAATTTTCCCATATGATGAACTAGAGTCCAAAGTTTCCTTTCAGGTGAGTACCATATATTCCAGTTACGGTGGTTGCCTGTGCCTTTGGCCGATTCAGAGAGAGAAAGGATCCATTTGCAAAGGGAGCTAAAGCTGAATGATCATTATGCTGAGAGAAGTCACAGAGGACAAGATGGGCCCCATGCAAGTCAACATAATGAAGGAGAAGGAAATGTGAGCAAACGGAAGATGGAAGGTAAGGATTAGTGGATGACAAGAAGGTCTGTAAAAAGAGGGAAATGGAACTGAGATGGGAGTTTGTTGGGCTCACAAACCCCTGTTCCTAGGGGTTATATTCTCACTGGCTTTGGAGCCTTCTGTCAACTCTCAGTACTTCTCAGGGCCTAGCCATACAGCATTTCCTGGTCACAAGTATCCTTATCCCATTGAGGTAATCGTGAAGTAAACTTATTCAATTGCTGCTTCTTGAAACTCAAAAGAACCTAACTAGAACAGGAGCTTGAAATCTATGATTCTATGAAGTTTTACAAAGCCATATGGTACAAGCAGTGTGATAGGCACAGCAAGAATAAGATATATTCATTTCAATCATGAGTTTCCAAACACCAACACCAATAGCTAGTTAAAACCCAGACCAGAACAGATGCTGACTGTTCGGATGTTTGCTCCTGTGGACGTGGACAAGATCCCAGCGCTCCAGGCCTCTTGAATCAGATAGGGCATGGTTGCTTCACACACCAGAAGGACAGAACATGCAGACCTGAATCAGCCACCAGAGGGAGTATAAACAAATGTGCAAACAGGCGAGGGGGAGCCTCCCTTCTCACCTTGCTCCTGGGTGCTAGAATTTCCACCAAGGATGTCCTTTCATCTGTTGTTCATCTCAAACTGCAGCTAGCTGGAGACCAGCGTGGGTCCCAAACAGGGAAGCACTTGTTCAGACCGCAAAGCATCCAATGTCGAGTGTATAGTCGTTTCGCAATTTCACACCATGTACTGTTTAGGTAGGCGATGGTCTCTTTCTGCACAACACAGGCAGTATGCATCCAAAGAACTCTGTGTCCTAAAGATTGTTTCCAAGTTGTTTAGAACATAGAATACCTTGTCCCACAGAAATGACATAAGGAGTCCTTGAGTTTGCAGGCTAGTCCCCCATTGTTAAGGACCCCTTGATCAGACTGAACCACAGAGCCACTACTATGCTTCTGGAAGATTGAACAACCATTTAAAATGTTGCTGACATAATGCTTTTCAGCTCAAAGACCAAGCGCCACCTTTTCCAGGCAGTGGTTCTTGATAGCCCACACCCTGGATGAGGTTAACTGCTTCCCCCTCTGTGTCCCCTCACATCCTCACCACCACCTGGTTTTACACATCTTTCTTTCAGAGCATCTACAATACTTCATGAAAACCAGGTTCACAGAGGTCTCACTGTACTCTTCCCTGAACCCAAGATCTCATTGCAAGGAGAATGGGCGCCTGTTCTTTATCACCTGGGTGCTGGGCACAGAACGCGCACTTGTGATGTGTTTGGTCAAAGGGCATAGAGGTGGGGTCCCGCCACCTCCTCTGTCATCCCTGCTTTCAGGTCTCTTCCGACCATCACTCCACTGCTCACCCTTCCTCCTATAAGGAGAGCCTGGGTCTGGGAGGTTGAGCTTAAGGCAGGGAGTAAGAAGACTCCAGAGATTTCTCCCTTAAAATACAGGAGGGTCTTTTCTAGTCGGTAGGAATGGCAGGGGGTGGGAGGGAGAGGACTGGACGCAAAGAGGACCCAGGAGCTTTCCTGCTGATCCCCCCATTCGGTCTTATTGGGGGTGGGGCAGTGGGCAGTGGTCTTGACTCCCACAGACGTACAATTCTGGGTCCCCACCTTGGCTCCACTGGAAGGGAAGGCCAATATTCTGAAAAAAAAAAAAGAATAGCCTTTTCCATGTTCAGGGAGAGCCGAATCTCCGAATCTTTGAACTATCTGTGCTCACTGGGGAGAATCTTAATTCGGGAAATAGAAAAATCTCACGTGTTTGGCCATGAAATTCATGAAATAACCACGGGAGTCTCGGGTGCTAGGCTTGGGTCTGCCATTCATCAGTTCTGAGGCCACACACCATCCTGTCCAGGAAATGGGCCTTTTGGCCTATCGATTTCAATATTGTATCTTTGCAGCAAACTTATCTTCCCATTTGTTTTGACGACTTTGCTACCTCATTTTACAGTTGAAAAACCTAGGAGGTCCCAGGAGGTAAAGACGTGTACTCAAGGTCACGCAGCTAATCAGGAGCTGTGTCAAGAGCAAAAGCAGGGTCATCAGGCCCTCGGCTGGGCATGCTTCCACCTCATCTCCCCGCATCCCCGAGCCGGCACCCGCAGAGGGGGCCAAGGGTGTGCTGCAAGTTCGAAGGAAGTAAGTTTGAGTTTTCAGATTAGCTGTGGATAAGTCACACATGGATAATCAAGAGCTGACTGCAGCCGGGGCTCTAACTGAGCTTTAAGTCAATATTATAAGCTTGAATATTTATGAGTATTTTGGTTTGTTTCCAAAAGCCGATGGAAAACACCAGAAAGGCAGGATTTACAATGCTTTCCCAGCATTTGTGCATTTTGATGTTGATGTGAGTGGACTGAAATCTGAAGGGAAACACAGAAAGAAGAGGGCACCACTGGCTTCCCAGTTTTAGGGGAGTGAGGGGTGATTAGGGGACTCTGAGGTTGCAGAGCAAAAGGTGCCATTGGGCTGAGTCATGAACTCTCAACTTCGAAAAGCATTATGGGACATTTTCCAGGAATGCCTTTGAGCTCTTTGGAGGAGAGTCATAACTTCAGGTCTCCCCTCGCACATGGCAGCCACCTTCCCGCCCTGGCTCTGACATTCCTTGGTTATTGGAAATCTGACCTCCTTCCTTTCTCCTCATTTCTAGGGCACTCTTCAAATTAATTAAATTCTAATTAAATTGTATTTTTCCTTTGATAACTTAGCAGTGCCCTTGAGATTATCAGAGAAGATAAGAGCAAGGGCTTTAGACAGGAACTCTGGGATGGTGGCCTTGCTCTGTAATTTACTAGCTATGTGACCTTGAGTAAGTCACATCTTGATAAGCCTCATCTGTAAAATGGGAGTCCTGGGTGCCCCACAGACCTGTCTGGAGGATTAAATGAAGGATGAATATGGAAGGGCTTTGTAAACTGTAAAGTGCTATCCCCTAATGCACAGCGTCTGTAGTTCTTGTTACTGCTAGTGAGTTCTGGGTTGTTATACAGCCTGGTATGGGAACTGCATGATTAACCTCCTCACTAAGATGAGCCTAAAAAAAGGTGTCATAGGTGAAGCTTGTCCTGAGCAATCGCCTCCTTGGGTCTCAGTTAAAGGTGACATTGTGCACTTACAGTGTGCCAGGCATTCTGCTAACACCATGCATGGCTCACTTTGTTAAATTCTTACAACAACCCTATGATGACAGGATCATTATTCCAGTTTCACTCACATGGAAGCTGAGGCACAGAGTGGTTAAGATACTTGCCTGAAGCTCGTATGTGTCAGAGGCAGGAAATGAAACCAGGTGGGTCTTACTCCAGAGTCCTAGCTGCTATCTACAGTGGAAGATGGTATTTTCCAAAGCAGGCTGCAACAAAAGTTCCCATCCCCACAAGTAGTTCTACACGAGGACTCATGGAGGTGGAATCGAATTCCCCTCCCCTTGAACGTGGGCCAGCCTTAGTGATTCACAGGTAACCAGTAGAATGCGTTGGAAATGACGCCATGTGACTTCTGAGCTAGGTCAGAAAGAGAGAAAGAGCCTGCAGCTTCCGCCTGGGCCTCTTGGGACTCTTGCTCTCTAGATACTCTCTTTGGGGATGTTCGTTCTCGAAACTCAGCCTCTGTGCTATGAAAAGCCCAGACCACATGGAAAAGCTGCGTGTAGACCCCCTGTCTACAGTCCCAGGCTACACAGCATCCTCGCCCAGGTGCCAGACATGTAGTGAAGAAGCTTCCAGATAATCAAGCCTTCCGCCAGCAAGTCTTCCCAGCTGAGGCAGAGACAAGCGCCCCTGCTGTGCCCTGTCTGAATTTCTGACCCACAGCCTCCCTAAACACATAAAATGGTTGTTGTTTCACTTCACTAAGTTTGGAGAGGTTTGTGATGCAGCGATAGATAACTGGAACAGCTACTCTGCTATCCCCTGTCAGTTCCTTCCAGGCAATGCCCGCCTCCCTCCTCGATTGGTCAGAACTCCCCACTGTGATGTCCTGAATGGTCCTGGCAAAATCGACCTCTTCTGTTTCCCATTCTCTTAAGACCCTGAACTCTCTGGATGAGAGAGGGAAATTCTGAGAGGGTTAACTACACCCATCCCTGCTAAGCTATTTCCTGGTTAATCGGCAGCCTTACAAGGTATCAGAGGGCCTTCTTTTGCTAATATGCCTGTCTTCGTAAGAGATCTCAGGAGCCAGGCTGGCCAAGGATGAGAAATCCTGGCCCTTCACTGGACACATTTCCGGATGGGGGCTTGCTCAGACCCACAGAAAGGCTGCCCTGCTCTGCTTCATGCTGGCTCTGGTGTGAAGCAGCCAAGAATGGCTTTCCTTTCGAAAAAGGCAAAGCAGTCTTAAGGGGAGCCACACAGACACCAGGGACAAGACCATTGTCGTAATGATCCAGACATTTCCCAATCATGCCTGATCTTGTCACATCTCCCAACCTTGCTCCCTGAGCTTCTCTTGTCCGAGGACTAGCACCCAGCTGGGAAACCTGAGGGTGGGACTCAGAGTCAGGAAGCTGATTACCTAGTGGTGGATGGTAGTGACTGGAGGGGAGCACGGGCAGGAGGGGGGCTTCTGAGGGCCGGTCATGTTCCCTTTCTCTCGATCTGGGTGCTGCTTGCACAGTGTGTTCACTCCGTGATGACTCATTGAGCTGTGCACTTATGCCTTGTGCACGTCTTCTGCGTGTATGTTACGTATCAGTATCAAGAAAAAAAAAAGCAGACCAGCAATTCAGCTGCCGGGTTGAAACCTAAAATAAATGCTCGAGGAGCAATAATAGAGGAAACGTGCCTAGCAGTTGGAGCAGTGCCCCTCAGCAGTGAAATCCTTCAGAGAACAGGCCATAGCTTTCATGTTTGTGTCACCAGTACCAACACGAAATCTGGCATACAGAAGGCGTCCAAAGAGTGTTCACTGACCCCCCCAACCCTTAGCCTCCCTTTCCTCCTTCCTACTCCTTACCTCGACTGACAGGAAAAGCCTTTCCAGAAGGTTCTTAGCTTATAATACCCACCCCCATAGCAAGATCTATATTTTCTCAGACCTGCTCCCTGTCATTGTTGATACCTGAGATGATGCAGGACAGGTAAGGCGAAAACAAATGAAGATCCTAAAATTCCCCAGGGGAACTTTAATCAAGATCTTTGCCTTCTTCTCCCAGCAAACCCTCCACAGAGTTGTGAAGAAACAGCACTGTATAGCGGATTGATGCTGTGCTGGGTGATTTACATGTACGAACTCTTTTCACCTTCATGACAACCCTGTGAGGTGGGGACTGCTATTAATCCCATTTATAGGCAGCTAAGCCGAGGCACAGAGCAGTTAAGCAACTTGTCCAAAGTCACACAGCTCGTAAGTGACAGAGCCTGGATTAAAGCCAGCAATCTGGTTCCAGAGTCTGTACTCTCAAGCCCTATGGAATCCTGTCCTTATGGAGATGACAATAACATATACCTGGGAGACATTTCCAAAATATTTGTTTGATAAATGCTGAATAACTGAATAGAGAATAGTTTATTCTACAACATAAAAAAAAAACCCAGTGTTGGAGCCGGTGGTATTTTCAGCAACTGGGGTTGAAGGTGGGGAGAGGCTAGACAGGGGTTTGTTAGACCTCCGGGCCTAGCAAATAAGTGCTCCTTGGATCAGAGAAAACAAAATCTTACTCACAGAAGAAAGATCCCTTGCTTTTCCTCCACCCCCCTCAGGATCTGAACAGATAATCAGAGCGTGCAGACATTCAGCAGTAATCAATTAGTACCTACTTTAGATTAAATTGAGAATATGTAAATCGGGTGCCTCATCAAGGCTGCACACAGCCAGTGATTTGAGATGCAGGCACCCCGACGATGTGCTGCAAACATACCGAGTCTCTGCGACACAGAAGGACATGCAAATCTCGTCCCATGGCCGAAAAATTTCTTAGACTGGGAAACCTGCTGTTCTTCTTTACACACACACACACACACACACACCCCTACATACACACACACAGAAACACATTCGCGCGCATGCACTTTCCTTATCCACTCGTCTCCATCTTTCCAGAGGCACGTATTTTCTTATATCATCAGAAAGAGCCCTCAGTGTAAAAACCCAGTGTCAGGATCAAAAACAGCACAGCAGGGCTTCCCTGGTGGTGCAGTGGTTGAGAGTCCACCTGCCGATGCAGGGGACACGGGTTCGTGCCCCGATCCGGGAAGATCCCACATGCCGTGCGTGGAGCGGCTGGGCCTGTGAGCCATGGCCGCTGAGCCTGCGCGTCCGGAGCCTGTGCTCCACAACAGGAGAGGCCACAACAGTGAGAGGCCCGTGTACCGTAAAAAAAGAAAAAAAAAAAAAAACAGCACAGCATCCTTGAGCTTGATCCATCATTCCACGTCACTCCAAAGGTCTAGAAGTTAAGCCTTGTTTTGATGTTTGGAGACTGTTTTTATTTTTGACAGTGGTATAAATAAAATCAGTGGCTACATATGACTGGGCTTCCTGGATTCCTTTCCAAATTCTCAGAAAGGGAAATGCGAGAAGGGACACCGATCAGATTTCAGAAGGTATTTCTGAGAGTTGGCCTGATGTGCAACCCAAGGGACAAACAACATACTCTAGGATCAAACAAATTAGGAAAATAGGGCCCTGGATCAGCAAGCCTGGGAGGCAAAGGGGGTCTAAGCAATGAAAGATCTGACTGGAGCAGAGGCATTCATAAGGCAGGTTCTATGCCAACTTGTCTATGGAGGGTCCCTGGGAACACAAACAATAAAGCCCTAACTGTCTAAGCAGGAGCCCAGGGAAAATTAGAGCCTGCAGGCAGAGGGTATTTTCAGATTGTGGTCCCTAAACTGTCCTGTTGAGGCCTGGGAGATTGGTATTTTTCATGGAATTCTCTCAACAGGCAAATCAAGAGCAAGAAAGATGCTGATTGCCAGCCATGGAGTACGGCGTCGAGCTTACAGAATGACTGCTAAGAGTGGTCGCGTGGCCAGGTCATTGAAGAAAACTGGCTGAGGAGGCCCACAAGTTTCACTGAGCCCAAGGTTAGGAGAGGCATTCCAATTGGAGCTGTGATTCTCACCTAGTCAGAAAGCTGAAATCTTTACATCATCTGAGCTTTCCCTGCCACCTTCTTCAGAGTGCTAAGGGCATACATTTATTTTTTTTTTAACTTAAATGAATTTCAGAGAAAAATGGCTTTGAGGAGAATTCTGAGCTATTCCTTGATAGCAAATAACCAATGAGTATTATTTGGCACCTCCCAGATGCTGTACCCTGTACTAGACATGAAAGTCAAGATATATGAAAGCTATAAATATATATTTCATAAATAAAGATATGAAAAGTAATCCTTGGTTAATTTACATTCCAATTCAGAAGGAAGACATGAGTTCAAGAAAATGACCAAAAAGTAAGGGAGGGGCCAGAGACCAGAAATAGTGAAGAGCTAGTTATTTGGGAATCCTTAGAGCAGAGTTCAGAGATTTGTCCCTAACCTGTGGGAAGAAGAATTTGAATTAAGGGAAAAGAGCAGAGAGGGAGGATATTCCCGTGACAGAATGGACAAGAAGAGAATACTAATGAGGCCCACTCCCAGTTCATGCTGAATGTGGTAGATTAGAAAAATGCTTACAAATTATTCGCCTCTCTGCATTCATTTCCCTGCAATGTGACACTGCAGCTCCTCCCATCAGAAGATGGGGTCTGTTTCCTTTCTCCTTGAATCTGGGTCGTCTACATGACTGGCTTTAGCCAATGGGACACTAACCAATGAGACATAGGCAAAGGTTTCAAAAGGACTGACACCTTGGCATTTGTCCTCTTGCTGCACTTGGGACCATTAGACCACCATGTGAATGAGCTTGAACTAACCTATTGGAGAGGCTACATGGAGGAGAACTCAGAGGTTCTTTGGCAGAGGGGTACTTTGATGAGAGCAGTGTTTTAAGAAGAAATGAATGAGAGATTGGAAGGGTAGAGCTTAGAGTGGAGAAGCCCGGCTTGAAGGTGATCAGAGCTTGAATAAAGGAGGATCTAAAATCTCAAAGGTATTTCAGAGGAAGGAATAGAAAGTCATTAAGACGGATCAGGTATAAAGTAGTAAAGGATGGCTTCAAAGATGTCTCCAAAGTTTATCCTTTTTAAGCCTGGGAAAACAATGGTTTCAAAGATATAGAATGGAAAGTTGGGAAGGGCAAGCAAATCAAGTGTGATTCAGTCAGAAATTTCATGGCTGTCAAAACACTGTTAGAACTCACTTAAAATTGTAATTTGTTGGAAGAATCAGTGTATCCTACAGAATGCAAGGGAAAGCTGACAACCCAAGCCTTAGAAAGGGCAAGAAAGAGGCTAAGCTTGGAGATCTCAGTAGCGAGATTTTCTGAATCTTCACTCCACCATGCCATTCCAGGATGCTCTTGTTCTCAACTGAGTTTGAATTCTTGAGAGCGAGGCTGTAGGCCACCCAACAGATGAGTTCCTGGGTCAGGTATTTGTGGATCCTGATCCAACCAGCTGTGGAGGAGGATGAGAGTAATAAGTGTATAGGATGTACTCTCCAGAGCTATAAAGAGGCAGATGAGGGTTAGGGAGGAAATAATGGGCATCTCCCTAAAATAGGAGAGGATAATGGATGGGGGTGTGGGCAGGCTGAATTGGAAATGAAAATAGGGACTCCAAATGTGGATGTCCTGCTGGAAGTTTGAAACACAGGGCTAAATAGTTAGGCCAAGGTTTCAGGTTTGAGTGACACTAGCCTATAAGTGATGGTGGACACCAGCAAATGATGATTAATTCATCTTCAAAGAGAAGAGTAAGAGAAGACCTTAGGATAGAGGCCAGGAGTCCTGGGCAATGCCTGTAGATGTGAAAGGAGAAAGTGGACCCATTAAAAGAGAAAGGGCAGAGTGAAAGCCTCAGAGAACACGGTATGGAAATCAAGGCAGGGGAGACTGGTCAACTAAGTCTAATGAAATGGGGGTAGAAGAGACCGAGGACCATGAAAAAAATCCTTTGTATGTTTAGGTGATCATTGGTGACTTTTAGGAGAAGAAAATAGAGGATAATGGTTTACCTCTTTCCCCCAAGGGAAGGCAAGAAGTAAAACCATGGGAGGAGTCTACAATGAAACTCACACCAGTTGGCTTGGCACTATTCTAAAAGCAAAGGGGCTAATTTTCTTTGAGAGCATATAGATGGAGAGAGAAAGAATTGGAGGCATCTTCATATGTCCACAAATCAGCCTTAGGAATGTCTTCTTTTGAGGAAAATAGTACCCAAATTCAAAGACTATACAAAGAGACTTCAGCTTTCCATATATCACCCACGGAGGTGTCATCCGACAGTTCTGGAACCATTGCCAAAAAGACTGGCTGAGACCCGTGTGATTTGCAGAGTCTAAGTTTCTGTAAAACATTTAGTGAAGCACTTGGGTAACAGTCGAGTCAGTGGACTTGCCCTTATTACTCACGGGGATGCCCCTGGGGCTTTCTTCACTGCAGTTAATTTCCAGGACATGGCGCCACTAAATATTAGCATGTCCCTTCATGTTAATGGCAAATGGCAAGAGGCTCTCATAATTTAGATATTTTTATGGCTGTTCTGTGGGAGCTAATTTTGCCTAACAAAACCCCATTAAGTTTTAGCTCTATCCTTTTCCCTTCCTCCAACTCCCAGAACTGGGACTTATATGTTAATTGCAGCCAGTCTATGCTAATTAGGTTTCATTTCTGTTTCTTAAAGAGACAGATGCTTTGGGGCCCTGCCCCAGTCATCACTCCCTCCCACCTCCACAGCCAGCTTTTCAGAGGTTAAACTCCAGACTGGGTGAAGAATACACGTAAGGCTCACGCTTGAATCTGGAAGGCAGAGGGGTGGGTATTTCTGTATTTCCCACAACTTCCTTTGAAGAAGAAACGCTTCTTTTCCATGAAATTCTATGTGTAGCATTTCTAATTGAGAAACAAATCAAAACACTATTAGATTCCTTAACTACACACAAAACTCAGCAAAATACCCCCAAGGTCTACTATAACCACTGCTTTGAACAGAAAGAACACCCTCAATCCTGAAGCTTTCATCTATCTGCTGTGACAAGCTCAGGCTCATCACTAAAGGCTGAGTAAGGATTTGCAGGGCAAGAACTGCCCAAGCAAAAGAGCAACTTTCTGTATTAATGCTTGATTCTATTCACTGAATGAGTGCTTTCTAGGAGCCCAATACACACTTGGGAGGAGAAAAAGATGGGTAAGACAAAGATCCTACTGTAAAAAAAAAGTCTCCAGTTTAGTGGGAAGACATAATAATACTATTAATATTAAATACCTAGTATTTATAAATACCTAGTATTTATAAATACCTAGTATTTATCAGGCACTACTGTGAACTCAGTTTACATATATTATCACATTTTAATCATCACAACAATAATATGAGGTAGATATTTATCTGTCCATTGGAAAAATTGAGGTTTAGAGAGGCATAGTATATCAGTTACCTAGTGCCACAAATTCTGCTGTGCAACCCACCACAAAACTCAGTGACATACCACAATAAGGCTTATTTTTATTGAGCATGGGTCCGTGGGTCTGCTTGGGAAGTTCTGCTTCAAGATGTGGGTCATCCTGTCTTGGCTGCAGGTTGAGTTCAAGTCTGTTCCTGTGTATCTCACCCTCTTTGGACCCAACAGCTAACCTGGGGTGTGTTCTACTCATGATGATGGTAGAATCACAGGGCGACAACTGGAAACACACGATAGGCTCAGAACTCACTCACTGTCACTTTCACTCATATTCTATTAACCAATACAAGTCACATGGCAAGACTAACATCAATGGACAGGGAAGTATTTTATGCCCAACCAAGTGGGAGAAATTGTAAAGTCACATAGAAGAGGCTGTGGGTGTGTAATTCTAATAGAGGGAGGGTGCAAAAAATTAAAAACAGTGATCTAATCTGCACACACAGATCAAAATGGGTAGAACTGGGATTCGGACTCAGAATGATCAGGCTCTAAAGCCCATCCTAACCGTTAGGCTGCATGCAAACATCTAAGAACAAGGAAGTCAGGCAGTGGCAAATGCATAGTAATGACATTCTGACTGGGGGGTTGGGTCAGGCGTCACAGAGGGGATACCTGGGCATGGAGATGAAGAGGATTTTTGATAGGCAGAGACAAAAGTCAGGGCATTGCTGCTGCAGGGAACAGCGCGAGGATGGTTGGAAGGATGTGATGTGATCACGAGACTGGAGTGGAGAGTTCCAAGGGATGATAAGGAGTGGTGAGAGCTGAGGATGGGAAGTCAGGATGAGATCAGAATGGAGTTGTGAGCACGGATGTGACATGATCAGATTTGGAATCTCTTGGGCCAGTTCTTCTCAAGCTTTATCGTGCATACAAATCCCCTGGGGATCTTGTTGAAATTCAGATTCTGATTCAGGAAGTCTTGTAGGGGAGCCTGGGATTCTGCATTTCAACAAGCTCTCTGGTGATGGTGATGCCGCCGTTTCACACCTGGAGTTGCAAGGCTCTGAGCAAACAGCCTGCTAGCCATTCAGGGTCAGGGATTCTGTTTTCCTTCTCTTTGTTTCCACACAATGTCTCGCACATTAGCTGATATATAACAGACCCACCATCGGGGTTGGAAGTTGCTGCTGCTGCTCCTGTCTTCCCTTCCTCCTAGTCAGCCTCCTCTCCCTTCCCCAAGGCTTCCCGACTCAGTAAAAAGCCAAGGTTCTCCGACACCTTGTTGCATTAGCTACCTGCATACCTATGCTCTGGCCCATTTTCTCGTTAGGAAAGGAGAAAAACCAAGGGCTGCAAAAAGCAATCTTGTATTACTGGAGGTCTACGCAGATTCATTAGAGCTTTGGGGAAGGCATCAGAAGTTGATTGTGCTTGAAGGGGTTGCTCGTCCCCTCCCACTTCCTAATTTGATTTCACGGCTCTGCGACGAAGTCAGAATTAGAGCCACATTAAAGTGGGGAAGAGACAGAAAAAATTCTACCACCAATCAAGTTCTGAAACTTGCAAGGTGCCTTCTCCCAGTATCCCCAAGGAATCACCCATTTTACTAGCGTGAAAGTGACCTCAAGAGGGACCACGGGCTGAAAAATCCCATTGGATGCATTACAGAGAAATCTCACATTTGTGGGTAAGGGGTTCTGGCAAAAGGAGGGAGTGAAATGCTGGAAGTCCTACTTCGGTTAGGACACACCTGAGGAATAGGTGGCTTTGGGGGTACTAGGTGAATGGCACTGGGGCTCATGCCTCAGGATGTCCTGACCCGACTGCCTGTCCTTGAGTTTAGAGATGTTCTTGAGTTTCATGGAGAGAGTCCTGTAAGTTCAGATGATGTTCAGGTGCCTGTCACAGATGTGGTGATCAGATTTGGAATCTCTTGGGCCAGCTCTTCTCAAAGAGGTCCCTTGGCACTCACTCCTATATCCTGCAGGCATTTACAGTGAATACCTGCCAAGGATTCTGGCCATGGGAGCACATTCAGGACTCTAAGAAGGCAAACTGGAGTTTATAGCCTGGAAGCTGACCTCAGCCAATGAGTTGGTGGATATATACACTGGCTTCCTCACTTCTTGGTTGGGATAACTCTGGGGCATATTCTACTATCACCCAGAGGTCCCCAGCTGGATTGAGCTCCAATGGGGAGCCCACAGAGGTCACTTGCTTGACAACACACCTTGTACCGGTGTCCTTTCTTTCCCCGCCTCATTTCTTCATCCCTCTATCAGAGCTTCTTAGGATTAACTTCTAAATAAACACCTCGCACTCAAATCTTTGTCTTAGGATCTGCTTCTGGGGGTACCCCAAGCTAAGACAGTGCCCCAAATGTCCTCCATTAAAATGCTACCACTCCAGCGTGGCACAGATTCAGGGGTTCAGGAATGAGTGGGGCTTTCTGAGTGAACACATTATGAGGGAAATGTGGCAGAGGAACTCAGG